>NC_069003.1:17383909-17396205 GCF_001194135.2 Octopus bimaculoides
AATAAGGGGAGTGGGGCGGAGATGTCACTTCAGACATGCTAGAAAGGACAGGATTTTGGGGAAAACTTCCTTTTAAGTCTATATCAAAGATCTGGTTTTTAAATACGCTCATCACAAACACAAACTACACAGAAAAAGATCATTTTAATTGGGTTTGAGCTGTAAATTTGCATGTGCACACTGCAAGAATTAACATAATTCGCACAGAAGTTTTACCTAGAGTGTGTGTATGTCAAATGAAGTTATTTTATGGCATTCTTTCATTTGAAGAAGCAAAGTTGTCAACTCAACATATTTGGGATCATATGGTTGTTTGTTAATTTCTCTAAAATTGTTTTAATTTTTGTATGCTTTGAAGAAAGCAGAAATTGAGGGAGAGGATAAAGTGAAAAGGCAACATTTGCTTTGAAGTGAGAGGAAAAGTAAAAGAGAGGAGAAAGTCTAAGATGTACATGTATATGAAATGGACGTGAGAGAGAGAGAGAGAAAGAGAGAGTGACTGAAGGTGTGTGTTGTGATGCATGAAATTCTTTGCATGTATGTGCAAGTGGCACTTACTCTTTCTCTCTCTCTCACACACACATTATCTTTCATATACACATACATAAATAGGCAGAGGTGAAGAATATGAACACCACCCATTTTTGGTGTAACCCTAATCCTACATACTGAGAGTGTGTATTCTTGACATTTGCCCATAAATACATATGCAAACATCTTTTTTATGTGTGTGTGAGAAAGAGAGAGAGAGAGAGAGAAATAGAGATGGAGAGTGAGGCTGTATTTCCTCATAACATATAGAGAAATGGATGTCTTTTAGTGCAATTTTTTTGGTTGGGGCTTATTTCAATACAATATTTATGTGTACACTTTCATAAATGTTTGAGTAGAATTCTACATATGTGTGAAACATCGGACGAAAATGATACGTTAGAAGCAAATCAAAATATTGTCTGAAAATGAACTCAAAATTGTGTAACCCAACCTAGTTGCCGAGGTTATTTTAGTTGTAAAAAAGAGTTGTTGAGTCAAAAAAATAGTTTATTTGGTAGATAGATAATAAGCAGCTTTCTTTATTATAATACACATGTGACTAATTCGGAGAAACATTACTTTCATTATTCACACATCGTCACTCTCGTAATGCAACACTTTTTAATTTTGGTTCAAATTGAAAGTGTGAAACTATTTTCATTTTCTAATGAAACCTGGTCATTGTAGAGAAGTGTATTTGAATTAACTATAGCTGGTTATTGAGATAACATAGAAAATATGTAAATGAAAATAAAGTTTATTTGACAATTGTAACTGATTTGATTGCTCTGGAAGTTGGCAAGCTGGCAGAATTGTTAGCATGCTGGGCAAAATACTTGAGCGGTATTTCACCTGTTCAAATGCCGCCGGGGTCAACTTTACCTTTCATCCTTTCACGGTCAATAAATTAAGTACCAGTAAGACTGGGGTCGATGTAATCGACTGGCCCCCTCCCCCGAAATTTCAGGCCTTGTGCCTATAGTAGAAAGGATTTGATTGTTCTGGTCTTAACATCAGATGGTAAGAATAGAAGTCATTTGATGACACCCTTTTGTTTGTAATTGGCTATCCTGTTGCAGGTTCAATCCATGGAATATTGAAATGACACCCATCTTGTCCATTCCACAGAATAAGAATATACAGGAGAGCAAGATAAGAGGGAGTAGTCTGTGAAACATGTTTAAGGTTGTTATCTCGAACATGAATGAGAATATCATGATTTTCATGGGGATCACCAACCATAAGGATGGCTACTTCATTAGATGTGAGCTCATTAAAACAGTGTAAAATGTACAATTGCAGATATACACACACACTCATAGAATTGATAATATTGAAAACAGCAAAACGTACACACATGAAGTTCAAGTGAAATGAAATGTAGTCAATATAGGTGCAAAACATACTTTCTGTAGCATAGTTATGCTATAAAAAAAATAGAAAGTCAACATTTATTTGAAACATGCATTAAATGTTATAAAATTCACAACTGAATGAATGTCATGGTGAAGAAAGTGAAAGTCTAATAAAATTCAGAAGGCATAATTCAATATTACATACAAAAATAATTTATTTTGCAATTTGAAACGAACGCTGAACCAAGTGTATAGAAAGGAAGATGCTGTTGTTGTAACGTTAATTTAAAGTATTTGCTGAAGGATGTATGTAGCAAGATATAAATTAATTTGACATTACATATTTTTTTTAACTGTGTAATGTTAGAATAAATACTGTAGAATAAATACTGATTAACGCAGTAAAAAGGTTGTGTGACGTTGATACTCACAGTGATGAAGAATACAAGGACTGTTAAAAAAACATTATCTTGAAACTGGTTAGAAGGAGTGGAATAACATTTCTGTAATTATATTGAAAGAGCTGTGGTTTTCTACTTCGCCAAGTTTCTGAATTTGCTATAACCAGAATGATTTTTTTTTTCAGATATATTTGCGAGTATTGTGAGAGGTGTTAAATCAGGCAAATCTTCATGTTGGTAGTATTTGAAAGTGAACGTTTGTTTAAAGTCCAAGCCACAAGTAAACTTTCAATATCCGCATGGGGGAGGGGAAGTTACATATGCAAACTGTTGCGGGGAGAGGAAGTTACATATGCAAACTAAGAGACACACACACGTGAAGCCTATCTGTGCCTGTATGTGTCTGTCTCTGTCTTTAGATGCATCTGTGTATGTGTGAGTCATCACAAAAATGTATGTATACTGACAGACATATACTTGTCAATCATCGGCCTAATATAGGTAACAAACGTGCGAATACATGCATAAAGAAAATATGACGTCATCGTCATTATGGTGGTGATATAAAATGTTGATAGATGACTAAAAGAAAAATGATAATGTTAAATTTTTGTAATGCACATATGTGAATGAAAATATAGTTTGGTTGGTAGCCAAAAGCTTACGGAATCTTTTGATACTCCTTACTTGAAAATCGGCAAACTCGTTTTTGGAATGCATAAGGAACATACGCACACACACAAACTCTCTTTTATAGTTATAGATAATTAACAATAATTTATTCCATAAAATGACTATTCTGTATCTGAGTTATATCATCTGTATAAATATTAATACTGAAGATATATTAATGATATATCAACTTAATAAAAAGATTACAAATTCAGTCAAATTTATTATTTATTAATGCTAATGAAATATTAGAAAACTATTTATATTTTGCAAAAAGAAATTTATCATATTTTTGCTTGGGTACTTCTGTGTTAACATTATTGTTATCTAATTAATTCATGACAATAACTATTTTTATAACTGTATATTTTTTTTAATATTATGTATTCATTATTTTTCTTGTTTGATTGTTTAATGTTTTCGTCCTGTTTTCAATATGATATATATGAATTTCTTTGTACATTCTTCCCTGATGATATTCTGGCTTGTAATAATTAACCAAATTGATTTAATTAAATTAAATTTGATTGATTTCATACTATAAGAGATGAATTGAAACAATTATAAGTCTTGTGAACATATTAATAAATTTTTATTAATCTTATCTCCATCTTTCTTGGTTTTTATAGTAATAATATACATATGTGTGCCTATATTATAAGTATTCAACCAGGCTAATCTTGGACATTTCTATCCTTCTGAGGTTTTTATATCCCATTCAAGCATGGTCGTTGCCAGTGTTGCCTGACTGGCCCTCATGCTTGTGGCACATAAAAAGCACTCACTACACTCATGGAGTGGCTGGCTTTAGGAAGGGCATCCAGCTGTAGAAACTTTGCCAGATCAGACTGGAGCCTGGTGCAACCTTCTGGCTTGCCAGCCCTCAGTCAAACCATCCAACCCATGTCAGTATGGAAAGCAGACATTAAACGATGATGATGATGAAATATATATATATATCATCATCATCGTTTAACATCCATTTTCGATGCTAGCATGGGTTGGATGGTTTGACTGGGGTCTGGGAAGCCAGGAGGCTGCACCAGGCCCCAATCTGATCTGACAGTGTTTCTACAGCTGGATGCCCTTCCTAACACCAACCACTTCTAGAGTGTAGTGGGTTGCTTTTAACGTGCCACCAGCACAAAGGGCCAGAGGAGTTGGCATTGACCATGATCAGATGGTGCTTTTTATGTGCCACCGGCATGGAAGCCAGTCAAGGCGGTACTGGCATCGGCCACGTTCAAATGATGCTTTTTACATGGTACTAGCATGGGGCTCACAACTACAATTTCCATTTGATTTGATAATGATATTGCTGATGTTGATGTACTTGACTCGGCATCAACCATGTTCGGATGGTTCTTTTTACTAGCACGGGGCTCACAACTACAATTTCCATTTGATTTTGACATTGCTGATGGTGATGTACTTGACTCAATAGGTCTCCTCAAGTATGACATGTCGTCTTACAATCCAAGGTACTTTTGAGTGGGCTGGTTATGCGACACTGGTGTAGGTTACAGCTGTGGGCTCACTTTATTTGTCGGGTTTTCTCAGTCACAGCATACCTCCAGAAGTCTCGGTCTTTTGTCATTGCCTCTGTTATATATATATGTATATACACATATAGAATATGAGGGGTTTACTTCACTGGTCATCTAAACGAATAGGTACGCTGTGTAAGTGCTATAATTGGTTATCCATTAGGTTCCAAGTTCACGGCTGAGGCTGGATCTGTAGTAGGTTTTTGAGTTAGCAGGCATATATTAGAGTAAAAAAGACAACAAAAATGAAGGCAGGATGAGTATCTCAAGTCATTTAGAATATTTAATTAGAGTAAGATGAATTTGAGGTAAATAATCAATTAATTATTGGATGTCTTACAGCTGTTTCTGGAATATTCCAAGTGATAGGTTAGCATCTCCATACACTGGGTATTCCCTCATCAGATGCAAGGTGTGTATGAAATTTCTAGACAGAGAATTCACAGTTTATAAAGGAATAAAATAGTAGATAGAAGAATACAGACAGGAGAATAAAGTTCACAGCTCATCTTCCAGAGGGTATGGAGGTTGGTTCATACTTCCATGTTACTGGGGCCACAATTTAATGCACCTAGTACACTCTGTGCAGTGAGCGGAGGACAAGCATCGACAACATATGTTGAAAGAATTGTTTAACTTGTTGAAAATATGCCATGATAATATAGTGTCTAGTATTTTGTGAAATAGATGGTGATAGCATGGACATCCAGCCATGGGAAACAAACCAAAAACTAACGTATGAGTGATATATAGGCCTCTAGCTCATCCAGCAGGGCAATTACTCTGAATAACAACTGACTTGGACTTTAACAATCTAATCAACCCATGGTAACATAGAAGGCAGACATAAAATGATATGATGAATATTATCATCATCAGCAGCAGCAGCATAGTTTAAAAGTTTGTTTCACAACCAGATGGTTCTAAATTCAATAGTACAGCACCTTAGGCAAGTTTTGTTTTTCCACCATAGTCTTGGATTGACCAATAATACTTAAGGAATATAAATTTGGCAGACAATTACTGTATGGAAGATCCTCCTGTGTTTGTCTTTTGGCAAAAGATGTATATAACAGCAAGAAAGCTCAATAAACCTGGCCATTCAAACATCAATACCTTGTGATATTTATTCCGCTCAACTTATACAAACACTCTTTTGTCACTAAGGTATTGTCAGAAATGCAATGGGATATCTACAACCAATGGCATTTATTGCTTACATGAGACAAAATATGAGTTCCGTAACAGAACCTATGACATTTTTAAAGGAATCAACTAAAACTATTTCTGTATCAAAGAAACTCCACAGAATATCATTTCATGCTTGAGTAACTTTAGTGGAGTGGATTTTGTTGGAAGCATTCAGACTTGACCTCTAGTTTAAAAAGAACTGCCTTCTTGCCATTAGTTTTTGATGCTTTGGAAAATAAAGAGCCATGGGTACCTGCCCCTTTACT
This sequence comes from Octopus bimaculoides, assembly GCF_001194135.2. NCBI lineage: Eukaryota > Metazoa > Mollusca > Cephalopoda > Octopoda > Octopodidae > Octopus > Octopus bimaculoides. The sequence goes on from NC_069003.1 coordinate 17,389,876, forward strand.
TTCTGACTAACCCCACCAAAAGACCATTAGCAACCATACTTTTGTATTGTTATTCCAACCACTTAAATAGCATCTAAAGAATGACAACACAAAAAAAGAAAAAAAAACAAACTCAGAGCAACAAGTGAAGTTTTTAAACTTCCAATAAAACTACATCATCTTTTAATGCCTGTCTTTCATGCTGGCTCTGAGCTCCAACATCTGATTTACCAACTACTTTACAGAGTGTGTTGGGTGCATTCTTTGTAGCAAGATTTCCATGTAACTGGCAAGACAAAAGTATTGATCTCTCAACAGACTGGAGTGTGTGTGTGTGTGTATTCAATAACAAATTAAAAGCAGTGCTAGTGTTGTAAACATTATTGACCACACATACTCAATGTATGTGTTTTGCTTGTTCACTACAGTAAAGCACCTAAAGGGTGACTCCCTCATTGCACTGGGTGTCAAAACACCTGAAAGTCATAGAAAGACAAGACAACTCACCCCAGATCATATTCAGGAGTGATGGATACTGATATTTCACTCTTTTTGTAGGTTATCAACACCATCATGTACCTGAATCAAACTGGAGACAAACAGAATCACCAGATCATCACTCCTGAATGGGATCTGGAGCAAGTTGTCTTGCCTGTCTATGACTTTCAGATGTTTTAACACTCAGTGTAATGGGGGGGGGGGGTTAATCTTTTAGGCACTTTACTGCAGTGAACCAGCAAACAAGCAAAACATACAGAATATGTGCAGTCAATAATATATACACATACAAACACCATTTTAATATCCATTTTTCCATGCATGCATGGGTTAAATGCAACATATTGACTGGATGCCCTTCCCGTCACCAATCTGCATCTGTTTCCAAACAGACATGATTTTCATGGAAGACAGAGAACAAATACCATTTATATGATAGTGATGCTTCTTTATAATCATCACAAGACAAAGGTAAACAAACATGTAGACACAGACATATACAGCAAGCTTCTTTTATTTGCTGACACTAAATCTACTCACAATCCTTTGGTCAGCCCAGTAAAAGACACTTGCCCAAAGTGCTGTGAAGTGGGACTAAACCCAAGACCACATGATTGGATAACAAGCTTAACTAGCTAGCCATGCCTGTACCATGCAAAAATTTCAGAGAAGGAAGTAAGTCAATTACATCAACCTTGGTGCTCAACTAGTACATATTTTATCAACCACAAAAGGATGAAAGGCAAAGGTGACTTTGGCAGAATTTGAACTCAAAACAAAGACGGGCAAAATGCCACTAAGCACTTTGTGCTTAGGAGTGCTAACGATTCTACCGGCTTGTTGCCTTACCTCTAAATATATTAAAATATGTACCTATAAATTTATTAAAATATGTCCAAATGTTTTGCTAACTCATGTTCGAAGCTTGAGAAGAATTACCAAGAAAACTATGTCTCCTGTTTGAGTTTCAACTTGTGCCTGCTTCATTTTCAATGACACTTGTATTAGAGAGGTTGAATGGGGTCTCACTTGCCAAAGACTGGAATGTCGTGTTGTTTTTCATCAAGTAAGAACCAGCTTCCACTTCAGTCAAATGGTCCATCAATTCTTCTATTTGAAGTAATTTCAACACCATTTGGGCTGCAAAGAACAAACAAAATTTTTTAAAAATTCAAGTACATGTATGACAATGTTTTGGTTGTTTTAAATCTAAAACAACAAAGAAATAACAGTAACCATTGACAAAACTAACGAACTTATGAAGGAAGCCTCTACATGCTTGCTTGAAATGTTAGAAACAGAAGCCAAATCTGTCAAATTACACCCTACCATCTTAGAAAGGAACTCATTTGATAATGAACTCTTAATGCCTGGCTTGAGAAAGAGAGAGAATGGTCACAGCTCGAATGTCTTTGATCGTAGATTTACTTTGTCAAGGCTGACCTGGAGAATCAAGAAATTTAAAATTCTAGTAATGTCTGTCCATATGGATAAATGAAAGTGAAGTTAAAGTTTCAATTCTTCATTTGGTATTTATTAACCCTTTTGTTACTATTTTTCTGTTGAAATACACAGCCTTTATTCCAATTAATTATGAAAATAATGAAAAATTTAGTAAAATAACAGTCATAAGCTGGTGTTTTGAAAAATAAATTTTGAAATTTTAATGATATATTTTAATTTACATTACTTTAAAAGGGGTAGTTTGTGTAATACAACCTGAACAAGTTTCAGGTGAGTTGGTATCAAAAGGGTTAAAAGATGAAAATTAGCCATGACAGTCAGACAGAGAAGCAGGAAAAGAGAGTGCGAGAGTTGTAATTGTCTAACAAATAATTTGATCTGAGACTGTATATTCAAGCTAAAACAACTGCAGCTATTTGAAAAACACACAAAAACTGTCAACTCTTAAACATTTATTACTTGGTGTCAAAGGTTTTGCTGCACTAACAGTGACAAAGTCAGTGACACGATTCCACTGCACTGCATCTTGCTGAAAATTTACTCAAACAGGAAAAACTTGAAAGCCTACATAAACAGATTAACAGTTGCAATGGAATTGCATCAAAGACCAGATTGCAGAGAGTGCAATGAAAATTTCTACATCAAATAATAAATGTGCAAATGAAGTTATGAGGCAAAAACATGGCTGTGTAGTAAGAAGCTTGCTTCTAGGTTCAATCACAGAAGCAAACTTCTTGCCACCTAGGGCAAATGTTTTCTACTACAGTCCTGGGCTGACCAAATCTGTATGAGTGGATTTAGTAGGTAGAAACTGAAAGAACCCATTCTATGTGTGTGTATGTGTGTATATATACACACACACACATATACATACATATATACATACACATATGCACACATATATATATACATACATATGTATATACACACAGACACACACACATATATACACAGTAAATTCCGCTTTATAAATCCACTGATAATAAATCCAACTGCTTAATGTATCCAAAATGGGTTGAGATGGAATTTTTACACATAAAATCTATTGATTAATAAATCCAAACCATCGCTTAATAAATTCAATTGTCACTGCTTCTTCCTAAAGTGTCAACAAGTGGCAGTGAACGAATGGAGTGAATTTTTCGCTCTTAAATACTAACAGGTAGGCACCAGCAGCCATAGCCAGCCAGCCATGTGGTACACTCCATCATCCCAAAATAGATCAATGAATATGTAATAGCTGGTGGTGGCTGCTGGAGCCTACCACACAACCCTGTCATTCAAGTGAAAAAGTAGGCTCTGGGACACCTCTTGTCAAAATTATGTATCCTTGTCATTCATTGGATGATGGAGTGTACCACATGACAGCTGGATCCTACCTGTCAGTATTTAAGGGCAAAAAATACATGTTGGTCACGCAGAGAGGCAGACACACAAACAAGTTGTTCAAAATGAAAATAGAGAGGCAGTACAAATCCATGACAGAAAAAGAGAGTTGGTATCAAAAGGGTTAAAAGATGAAAATTAGCCATGACAGTCAGACAGAGAAGCAGGAAAAGAGAGTGCGAGAGTTGTAATTGTCTCACAAATTATTTGATCTGAGACGGGCATATGGCGTAGTGGTTAAGAGCATGGGCTACTAACTCCAAGATTCCGAGTTTGATTCCAGGCAGTGACCTGAATAATAATAATAATAACATCAAAAGATACCTTAGGAATGAGAACCCAGGTTCGAAATTTCCTCAAGACACCTCATGAAGGCTGGAAGGTATATCAGCCGAAACGTGTTAACAACAAACAAGATGAGGACAAATATCTGTCAAATGTAAATAATGTACACTTTAGGCGTGGGAGTGGCTGTGGTAAGTAGCTTGCTTACGAACCATATGGTTCTGGGTTCAGTCTCACTGCATGGCACCTTAGGCAAGTGTCTTCTACTATAGCCTCAGGCTGACCAAAGCCTTGCGAGAGGATTTGGTAGACAGAAACTGAAAGAAGCCTGTTATATATATGTACATATATATATATATGTGTGAGTGTGTGTATATGTTTGTGTGTCTGTGTTTGTCCCGCAACATCGCTTGACAACCGATGTTGGTGTTTACATCCCTGTAACTTAGCGGTTCAGCAAAAGAGACTGATAGAATAAGTACTAGGCTTACAAAGAATAAGTCCTGGGGTCAATTTGCTAGACTAAAGGCAGTGCTCCAGCATGGCCACAGTCAAATGACTGAAACAAGTAAAAGAGAAAGAGAAAAGAGAGAATTCATCATCTCTTAAATGTAGAACTGAAAGATTCAATTGTTAGAACATTGAAGAGCTCTTGGGAAAACAACTCAGTGGGAAGCAGCACAGAGTTGGGGAATTTCAAGAGGTCTGCGCCAGAATTTGCAAAAGAATGAAGCTGACCTTTGTGCCAAAGAACATGATGGCTGTTCATCAAAAAGAAAGCATCAATGAGAGGGAAAGGGCCATCTACGATTGGTTTCAATTTATTCACTTGAGAAATGTCTCCATCAACGGCCCGATCCCAATGCAGAAAGCCAACACTATTGCTCAAGCTGCTGGACATGATTTTAAGGCATCCGAAGGTTGGTTTTACCATTGGCAAAAAAGACATGGAATCTCTTTTATGGTTCTAAAAGGTAAGCTTTGTAGTTCACTAGTTCACATTTTTCTCTTTAGAGAACACAAACTAAACATTTCATAATTTGCAGGTGATGCAGCTGAAGCTGGCATCAATGGAGCCCATCAATTTCATGAGACAACCATGCAGCTTCTACTGAAATCATATCAGCCACAGGACATCTACAACGCCAATGAAACTGGGATCTACTTTTGTGCATTACCAGGGAACACACATGTCAATGAGAGTTGCAAGAAATCTGTGAGGGGCTTTAAGATGGCAAAGGACCGTGTGATGGTAGTCTGCAACATGAATGGAGACCAAGAAGACTTGCTCTTAATTGGAAAGGCTGGTTCAGCAAAATGCTTCAAAAATGTCAAAATGCTCAAAAAGAAATTGAAGAACTTGTTGTCCATAGGTGATGATGGTGTTGTTACTCCAGAGATCATCACTGAAGAAGAAAAACTAGATGAGATCATCCATGACATTCAGCAATCTGAGAAGGAAACCAAAGGAGATGAAGATGGCGATTCTGATGTTGATGAAAGAGTTCTGGAGCCTCCAACACCAGCTGAAATGAGACACTATCTCACTCGATTAGAAAGTGGCCTTGAAAGTTTTGATTTCAGTGACACAACTCTTTTTAGAACTCTTAAGGAAAAAAAAAATCAATGCAGAGCCGCAAACAAAGCATCCAGCAAAGCAAACAACACTTGACAAATTTTTCATTCAATGACATTATTTATAATGTTTTTGTGTATTTGCATATCTATGTATTTTAATAAATACACATGTTTAATCAATTGGCGAGTTTTGTTCCCTTGGTTAATAAATCCCCCATTTAATTAATTCGAAATAGGCAGTCCCAAGATGGATTTATAAAGTGGGGTCTACTGTATGTGTATATATATAATTAATAAGTTTGAAAATGGAGAGATTTAATGGATATAAATTAATTTATTAATTATTGTTTCACATCGTACCCAATTTAAATTACAAATCATATATAATAATATAAGTTTGCATTTTGAGTACCCTGGGTGGAAAATGGGTATTACAGAGTTTACATTTTGATCAGTTGAAATACTCCAACAGATTAAGCTTATGAAAATATGTTTATTGTGTGCATATGCAAATCTGCACATGCGTTAACATTTTTATTTTTATTTAAATACCATAATAATAATAATGAATTTAAAATATATAAGAATAAAGATAAAGGATAAAAATAAAGATTAATAATAGATAATGAAAATAATGAAATATTAATAATAAAATAAAATGAAATAAAAGTTTGTCCATGGTCAATTTTGGTTTATGTGTGAGTGTATGTTCATGCATTTATATGTGTACTTGTATGAGTATACACGTATGTTTACTTCCTAAGTTAATTTATGTGTGTGTATGTGTGTCAGCATAAGGCTACTGAATACAAGTATGAATGTCATCGTTTATGCATGAGTATGTGTGTGTGTGTGATTATGGATCCTTATTACTTAAGTTACTTTATTAGTGTCTATGCAGATTAGTAAAAGGTTATCGAATATTTCTATAACTATATATGCATTTATATGTATGGATATTTATAGCCCATTTCAGTTTATGTATGATTGTTTATATGTGTGCATATATAGGTGTTTATTGTCTATGTTGATTTATGTGTGCGTAAGTGTGTATGTATGTTAGTAACATGTTATGAAGTCAAATCAGTTTGATAATATATATATATATATATATATATATATATATATATTACGTTTGAG
>NC_069003.1:17396326-17399215 GCF_001194135.2 Octopus bimaculoides
TATATATATATATATATATATTCCCTTATATGCTTGAGTCTAATTCATGAAACAGTAAGATAATTAGTAAAGTAATTATATTTGTATTTAGTTACTGATTCATAGTTTATTCTATATAACATTATATATTTAAGTGTGTGTGAAAGAGAACACATATAAATGCGGCTGATGATACACATATTTAAAATTAATATGTAGATATATTAAGTGCATTATGTCATCAAGATTAGTATTATTGATAGATTTATAATATTTTCATCTAAAATAAGATGTATTATATTATCTGATTAATTAATAAAGATCAATACTCACTATTATTATTAAACTGATATTTAAGTATTACATAATATATAGTATATATTATTTATATCATTTTTATCCAATGTTTGATCTGTAAATTATATTATACTTATTCTGTGGGTGTGTTTGTGGAGTTGTTAGTTAACTCCTCCTACATCATTTTATTGATTTTGATGAAACTTGACACGTGAGTAGAACATATGTCTGGAAACCTCATGGCATACTTAGATTGTTGAAAAAAAATCGATAATAGGGCACCTGGAAGGGATCCTTATATATATCTAATATATTTCATTTTAACAGTCAAGGGAAATAACCCATTCACCCAGATTTTAACAGCCAAGGGAAACAACCCATTCATTTTCCTAAATCATTTAGTATACATCAAATTGAGTATGCTTATTTCTTAGTATTTGAACTGTTAGAGTTATTTTCGCAATTTACCCAGTACAACCCCTAAACAAGTAAATAGTATTTTCCTAAATAATAGATCCACTTATTTCAGTTAGCGACTTATTCACGAATATACAAACATTAGCGCAGCTGAGGGTATTATTCTCTGGGAACACACAAAAGCCCTTTTCAGAGTTATTCATTTTGAATTGTTATCTCATATCTGATTAGCCTGTTATTATGTAACATGCTTCATGATTTTAGTATACATACCTTATTAACATTTCTTCCTAAGTTCTATATACTCTGGGAATGCATTAAAACCTTTTTCAGGGCTACTTTATTTGAATTTTAGTATCGGGTAACTAATTTCATGTTATTACATAACTAACTTCACACTTTGGGTTTTCGTAACTTATTGGGAATTCCTAAAAACAAGATCCTGTGTAAGACAGTTCGCTGTTCTCTGTAAATGCACAAAAACCATTTTAAGGGCTACATACTTTGTATTGCTGTTATTGGATTAGCGAAACAATTATGAGAACAGAACCAAGGGATAAGCACCGCTTTCCTGGGAATTACTGGGTACGTCAGCTAATTTTCTAAAATATACCTAAGTAGGGAGTTCCGAAAGGGGTCTCAGGGAGTAGCGTCCCTGCCTTCCTGAGCTAGGTTTCCACCACATTTCTTCAAATTCGTGGTCGAGGCCTTAGTCTCAAGAGCACTCATGTCTAGAAACTGGGTTTGGAGGTAAGCAAAGGCATGTTCCCCATAGAAAATCCAGCTCCAAAAAAGCCTCATGATAGCAAAGGAGAATGGACACCAGCCAGCCCAAAGGTTGGGGAGGGCTGCACCTGCCTATCTCAGTTGCTATGGCATTGAGGTAGATCTGGCCACCCCCGTTAATGGGGACAAAACCAGGATTTAAAACACTGGATGATGATAATGATGATGATGATGATGACGTAGTTTAATTCCAACAAGTTAAAATATTCACTCTTCCTGAGTTAATTGAGTTTAGATATATATTTTATGCTTATTATACATTATGCTTACATTTCTAATGTTCAGTTTTGTTATTTATTATTCATTTATCAATTAAATTTTTTAAAAACATACTTTGAGTAGTGACACCAAGCTAAAATATTTTCTTTCTTAGAGTTAATCAATCTTTGTTTAGATTTTATTATTTGAAAAATTTCTTCAGTAGATAATTTACATTTACTACCTGAAATTTGATAAGCTCTGGCACGACTTACAACCTCCCATTTAATCTTATACTTTTCCCATCATCTTTTAACATCCATATAAATTTGCTGAGACTAGTGTTATTGATTTTGTGCTTATTTCTAAAACAACTCCCATGGTTCACAACTTTTTGTTTAAATTGAGTTTCGGTTGAAACTTTGTAATGGTATTCCTTCCTTTCAAATTTAACTACACACTTATATACCAGGTTATCTTGTTTACAATTATTATTAAGTTTGCAATTTTCTTTAATCCTGCAATCACAATTTTTATTAACGTCATTATTTATACAATTCCTAATGTTGATTATTTCTATTATTTTCATTTTTATCATTAATATTATTTGGGTTAGAAAGGGAGTCAATATGGGTTATTTCCCATTTACTTTTATAAATTGCATTAACATCATTTTTAATTGAATTTCAATTGTTATGAAAAATATCTAATTTTCTGTTAGTAATTGAAGATATTATTCCAAAAAGATTCATTGACAAGGAATGACCAACATTTATAGATTTAGAATTAATAATTTCACTATACTTATATCCTTATTTAAATGTTTATGAATTAATCAATAAATTGATTTAATTATGTTACTTTTCATTTGATTTTCAAAGGTGATAATAAACCACAAATTATTGATTTTATTTGGACAACCATAATCTATATTAGATTTATCAGAATTTATGCAAGGAGTATATCTATTTTTATTAATATTATATTTACGATTATAAGTATTATCGTATACTAGCAGTATAGCCCGGCTTTGCCCGGGATTAAGTTGGGATTATTTATTTCAAACCAAACTAAGTAACATGACGTCAAATTTGGGCAGAATCAGTGGGGTTGAGAGTTTGATCGGCAGAAGTGATCAGGTTACACATGCCATCCCTTTGAAAACACCACCGCCATCATCTAACCCCTCTTTGCTCATGGGTTAGGAACCCA
>NC_069003.1:17399225-17399490 GCF_001194135.2 Octopus bimaculoides
TATATATATATATATATATATATATATATATATATATTTATTTATTTATATGAGCAACACACACATACACACATGCACGTATGTACACCAATTGTATACATATTTTTTGTACGCATACATGTTCGCATGTGTGTGTGTTGCCCATATATCAACAAAACACACACACCTTGCCTTACATATATATACGGATAAATGATTAGAAATAAATATATTTGGGAAATGGCGATTTACGGTACAATACCTAGAAACGTGAAAATCAGACCAC
>NC_069003.1:17400228-17401158 GCF_001194135.2 Octopus bimaculoides
GAGAGGGTATTTTTTTGTTTGATAGCTGGCAAACAAAAAATGTATCTTTCCTTCACCCTCCCTCTCAGAAACATACAATTTTTCTCTCTCTCTCTCTACTTCATGCGCGTACGCACAGATTTGACTTCGCCATGTCAACAAACTTCAAAATTTGCAAAAGTTTATCGATTTTTACAGGTATACGCGGGTACCTCTGAGAGAGAAAGTTCACTAAAATGCACATAGGGTCATTCCGAATCTTCTCCTAAAATTGGAGCGACATGCGTGCTAATTTGTGGACGTGCATAAACGACATTCACATACACACACACACACAAACATCATCTGTTTTATAGATATTGATGTTATTTGTTTTACTACATCTTTCATTTTCGTATTCATTACCATATTCACGTTTCATGCATTTAGAATCAAATTTAGTATTTATTAATACTCTTTTACTTGTTTCAGTCATTTGACTGTGGTCAAGCTGGAGCACCGCCTTTAGTTGAGTGAATCGACCCCAGGATTTATTCTTTGTAAGCCTAGTACTTATTCTATCAGTCTCTTTTCTTGAACCGCTAAGTTACGAGGACGAAAACACACCAGCATCGGTTGTCAAGCAATGTTGTGGGGACAAACACAGACACACAAACGTATATATACACACACGTATACGTACGATGGGCTTCTTTCAGTTTCCGTCTACCAAATCCACTCACAATGCTTTGGTCAGCCCGAGGCTATAGTAGAAGACACTTGCCCAAGGTGCCATGCAGTGGGACTGAACCCAGAACCATGTGGTTGGTAAGCAAGCTACTTACCACACAGCCACTCCTGTATGTGTATGTATATGTATGTATGTATATATATATATCTATATGTATATATATATGTATACATTTGATAAATAAATTCAAAAAGGGATAAAACACTTTTACAAGAATTTTA
>NC_069003.1:17401258-17416102 GCF_001194135.2 Octopus bimaculoides
ATCACGTACACACACACACAAACATCTTGTGTTTTATAGATATTGATGTCTTTTCTGGCAGTTGTTTGCTTGTCTTGTACAGTCTTTCATTAGTATCAAGTAAAATCTTATTTATGATATATAAAATAAAAGCCATACCATTTGTTAAATATCTTATGTTCCTATCAGCCATTTAGGGCATTCATATACTGCTTGGAATTTTGCATTTATTGACCTAGATGTTTTTGATAAGGTACTATTCTTTGCAGTCTGGTTGGATCTAGAATGCTTCATGTGATCTGGTGTTGTGTGCAGGAAAAGGATGTAAATATGAACTATGTAGCTAATCTGGACAGTAATTACACTAAAAATGCTGTTGGATGATAGACTGACAGGGTATCTAATTTTAAGTGTGCTAGATACACTATAATAGCCAGTAGTGTCAACACCGATGAACAAAAGACTATAAACAATTTAAATGAATTGCTAGGAATTGCAGATAAATTCTGCCATATAGATAATATAGTCAGTAATGGATTTATGGAGGTGGGATTATTTGTAATTGATTTCAAATTTTGACACAAAGCCAGCAACTTTGGGGGAGGATGTAAGTCAATTATATCGACACCAGTTTTCAACTGGTACATATTTCATCAACCCTGAAAGGATGAAAGGCTAAGTTAGCTTCAGCAGAATTTGAACTTAGAACATGATGACATATGAAATGTGCTAAGCATTTTGCTCAGCATGTTAACATTCTTGCCAGCTCACCATCCTCTACTAGGTATTAATATTAAAAAAGATGATTTGTGAAGTGTTGAAAAATGAAGGTTTTTTTTGTTTTTTCTTCTCTGCATATGAAGGAAAACTCTATTGGAACAAAAGTGTGAAGTTTGATGCTATATACAAGTAAAACATGGTCTGTATCTGCAGTGACAAGAGAAGAATGAACTGAATGTAACTGGATTTGACTTGAAATTCTAATTGGGAGAATGGCTGAATGGATATGAGTTATGAAATTAATTAATATTTCAAAGATTATAGCAAATTGTACAAAAGAGAAGTTCACACTAGTTTAGACATGCAATATGAATGAAAGATAGCATTGGAAGATGTGCTGGGAGTTAGTTGTAAAAAGTCTTCAGTGTAGCAGCTTACTGAAAAAAGATTTGGAAAGAAGCAGCCAGAGCAGATTTCAGAGAGTACTGTAAAAACCTGTGTAATTTGTGCACCTGTGTAATTTATGTAGGTGATTTTCAGGATAAAATTTGTACCCCAAAGTTTTGAGAATTGCTGATATGGCCAGGGGGGAAAGGTTTTCAGTTTAGTTGTATTTAGCATAGTTTCATTTTCTTATGATTAGATTTTATTAAATTTTCATTAAATAAAAATAATTTCTGTTTAACAAGTATCACATTGAAAGCTATTAAATTACAAAGTGCTTGTGTTTATTATAAACTTTATTTTACATTTCTTGCTCACAAGAGATTATGTCCGATCTTTAGCATACTGCTGTATGTCTTCTCAAATCACGATCACAGCAAATGTTGTTTGTAAGAATTACCAACAAAAACAAAGCTGATAAATATGCACAGGTATTGCAAATTAAGTTCATTTACCAATAAACATCAGGTTGGGTGACACTTTACTCAACCGACAGAGAAGGTGACCGATCAAACTGATTACATAAACAGAATTCTTTTCCGCTTATTCTTGTCGGAACCTTTGATACAGAGTATCGAAATTTTAATCCCTTTCACACTTATAAAATGTCAAGCAAACTTTAAAATTTGTCATTACTGTTATTGTCAGTATGAGCAGAACTTATGAATCATTTACTGCGAAGGAGAAATTAAATATGCATTCCATTGCAATAGGTAGAAAGTTCAAGCAATGTAAAATATGGCCTGTGTTTATCAGCATGAATGTCAGACTTCAAAACTAGTTAACCATTTAATGATTTTAGTAAAAGTCAACTTCATTATGCGTATTGAAGCCATTATTTTTTTTGCAAAAACCTATTCTTACATTAAATGAGTCAACTTCTGGTATGAATTTTCGTGTTTTGTATGTCTTTTTTCAACAAAGATAATTTCAAAAGAAATTCTGGAAACGATCTACTCATGTAATTTATGTACCCCTAGTTTATTGTTATTTCTGCAAAAAAAATATCCATAAATTACATGGGTTTTTATGGTATTCATTCCTTTGTTCTCAAACATTTCTCACAGATATAAATAAGAGCTATCAGAGAACAGAGAGGTCAGTTCTTCCAGTGATTCCACATACTGCACAGCTTCACTTTCTGGCAGACAGCTTTACCTACTACTACTACTACTACACATACACACAAAGAGCATGCAGTCATCTTTGACCCTGTATGTGAATAAATACTGAAAATAACATTCCTCTTTTTAATGTTGTGATTACAATGTCCGATCAGAATTCAAGCAACTAAATAGTACATAACCTATTACATTTGGTGACCCCGAACAAAAGAGCCACAACCATCGCTTCAATAGCCATTACACCTGAACGAGAGAACTGTAACCTTTGCTTCAACAGCTGTTACACCCAAACAAAAGAGACAACAGTCTTCATTTTAACAGTTGTGACACCTGAAGAAAAAGAATAGCAGCCTTCTCTTTAAAAGTTGATACAACTACTGGATGCGAAGATAAAACTTTTTACAGTCTATGTCCTTAACAGACCAATGCATATCAGCACTCTCTTCTTCAGTAGACATGGCAGTTCCTCAGGCAGCTATTTCACCCACATTGAAGCTTAATTCACTTTGAACCAGATAGTGAGTGATGCAGCCCGATTAACTCATTTAATCAGAGCACTTCCTCAAGAGGTTATGATAGAGGTGAGAAACTTAATCACGGCCCTACCCAGGTCTGTGTCATACATCTTTCTGGAGGGAATTAATTAAAAGGACATCTGCCTCCCAGTCAAAGTGGCTTCATCAGCTCTTGGCATGCAAGGAGTCGGGTGATAAAAAAACCATTGTAACTCTTGCAATGAATGAAGCAACTCCTGGGTGACCATACACTGCCAGACGACATCTTCAAACAACTTTCCCCTCAAGCATCTGCCCTTTAATACCAAATTATACAAGCATCCACCAAGGAATCAGCCTCCGTCGAAGAACTGGTTGAGGTGGCAGACAGAATCACAGAGTTGGCTAACTCATCTTCCACTATGGCCCAGGTGACACAAGTATCTTCTATGAATCCTTTAACTGTATCCTCCAAATCTTTGGAAATTACAGATTTCCACACAGTTGTGACTCAGCAAGCTGCACAAATACAGGTAATTTTGGCATAGTTACAGGCCCTAACATTTTGTGGCCCACCTCCAAGCACCTATAACCAGCCCCGGCATTTTAACAATTGACATTCACTGAGTCCCAGCAGTACTGGGCATTTTGATTGGCTTTGTCAGTACCATGTTCACTTCTGCGAGCCACCCTGTATTTTCACTGTAAAAAATCCCTACCAGTCCAGAAAATGAGGAAGCCAGAGATTAGGGGCAGCAAATGATCCTGACTCTGATAAACCAAGTTGCCGTTTCTTTGTGAGTGACTACTCGACAGGTACCCATTTCCTTGTCGACACTGGTGCTGAAGTTAGTATCTTTCCACTCTCTCTAACCTCAGGCAATAGAAAAGTGATTAACCAATCATCCATCCAAACTTTTGGCAAACAGTCTCTCACTTTATCCCTTTAGTAATCAGACTGGCCAAAACCCTTTAGTAATCAGACCAGCCAAAACCCGCCAAAAGTAATTCCCCTTTATTTGTTTGAACTGGCCAAATCTGATTCCTCTACAAAACTGCTAAAAAAGTAAACAAATCATATTATTGAATTCTCATAGCTTTGAGATAATGCGAGATAAAGCCTTTCCCACCTTTATTCAAGTAAAAATACAGTGAAATTTTTTAGCCTTCTTGGCTTTTTCAACAGTTGATGAGAAGTGTATATCTTAGTTTTTAACAAATATGGCGTCAGCAAGTAGCAATTCCTACTTAAAAGGTTTTACTCTCGATGATGTACAAAATATAAATGTAAACAATCTGATGAATCTGATATTGATATTTATGAATCTTCATCGGACAAGGAAGATTTTGATAATGAAAGTGATAAAAATGAAAATGATGAAAATGATATTGGAAACATTACAGCAACATGACTGAAGATTACTACATCAACCACAATTCCTGATTTCACAGAAAATATTAGTCCACAACACAGTCTACCTCCCGATGCTCAAACATTGGCCTATCTATTTTTACTGCAAGGTTCTTTTGAAACTGTCATGGAGAAAATAAATATGCTTAATGCAAAATTTCTATTCATGGAAGACCCGATCCACTATGGCAGCCAACTGATACTGCAAAAATGCAAGCTTTTTTTACTCTAAACATTATGTTTGGTATCAAGCAGCTATCTCAACTGTGGAACTACTGGTGTCCTGATATAAGGTATGGTGATCCATATATCTCCAGCATTATGTCTAACTATAGTTAATTCATATATTGTGTATGTAAAAAGCCACAAGGTACCTCACCACCAAAGGACTATGACCATTTGAAATTTGTGGTTGAAATTGCATCTCACATATGTGATGGCTTTTCTTCCAGAAAGCATAGAATTGGGAGAAAAGCAAAATTAACTGATGTTGATGTCAACAGATAAAATATTGACTTCCATAAAATGGAAAAAATAAATGGAAGGAAAAAGTTTGTAGGCTGTGTTTACTGCAAAAAAGGAAAACTGTGAAAGGATATCAGGTTGAGACCTCATATATGTGTTCATTTTGTGAAGTGTCCTTGTGTAAAGGGTGCTTTGGACAGTTTCACAATAGAAATATGGCATAACAATATTTTGTTGTTTGATAGTAACACTATAATATATTCCTTTTCATTTTATTACAAATAATATGTGAAAGTGGGAAATACATATCAATTTTCAGTATGTTACACAACTGTATTCACCTTTGTCTCACCTGTTAATGAGCTTTTATTATTAGATGCATTCTGTTATGTAAATGTATTCATTAAATTGTATAAGAGTACATACATAGCCAATGGTATATTGACTAGTAAAAGTGTTTATTTTACTTTATTTTCAATGAAAATGTTTGAATGACATATAGAGAAAGAATAAGACCTTGTACTGATTATACCTGTATTCTAATTAATTCAAATTAATGTACCCCATCTTGAGAAGTGGTAAAATTGCTGGCGGTTAAGATCTGGGATAATTATTAGTAAAAAAATCAAACAGGTAAGATGCATTAAGAATTTCAATTTTAGTGTTTATCCATAATGTTATTGCTTTTACACCTGTTGATTAAATTTATTTGCCCATAAAAATCAAATTTAATCAGCAAGATCAGCTAAAATTACATAACTATAAACCACTGGTATATAAGCACCCACTGATAAAATTTCAAATCTGTATGTAAAAAATTAACAAGTTACAAGCAAATATTGTGGATACCCCTCTTAAACCTGAATAATTCAAAATAATGTGAACAAATAAGCATTACATTTTACAGATTAAGCTTAACACTAAAGGGTTAAGCTTTGCCATGTTTTCCAGTGGGTTTTTATTGTTGCCAAGTTGTTGACTCCTATTATAGCAGCTGATTTTCTTCATTTTGGCCTCTTAGTTGATGTGAAATGTGGCAGACACCACAACTATCCTCACTGTGTGCAGTGTAACTGCATGTACAACCACAGTCAGCCCTGTCATTTTGCAGTCTACAACTACCAAGTACAACTCTATTCTCCACAAATATCCAGACATCGTTCATCCAATGTTCCAAGTCAAGGAAATCAAGCACGAGGTTACCCACCACATTAAAACCCTCTTTCCACCAACTGTTGTGCAACTGTGAAGACTGACCCCTGATCATTTGAAGGTCACTAAACAGAAATTCTAACACATTAGTCCTCAGAAGCAACTGGTCATCTCCACTGCATTTGATACCAAAGAAAGCAAAAAACAACTGGCATCCCTGTGGTGACTATTGTGCACTCAACAGCTGCACAGTGCCTGACCCCACACGATTTTTCTAGCTTGCTTCATGGAGCTCACATGCCTATAATCAGATTCCAGTTGAGCCTGCTGATATTCCAAAAACAACAATCACCACACCTCTCAGATCGCTGAAGTTTTTGTGAATGCCTTTTGGCCCACATAACACCTCACAGACATTCCAGGGTTTCATCGATACTGTCATGCATGGTTTACCTTTTGTATACCCTTATATAGACAATCCGTTAGTGGTGGGTAACTCTGAAGAGGAACATGAAAGGCATTTACATCAACATTTTCAGCAATTGACTGAATATGGCATTGTGATTAACACCAGTAAGTGCATTTTCAGAGTTGCATTGCTGCCATTCCTCGGTCACATTGTGGATAATAACAGAATTCACCCTCTTCTCAAGAAAGTGGAATCTATAGTAAATTTCCCTATGCCTACATCTCTCCGGAAACTGTATGAGTTTCTAGGATTAATAAATTTCTTTCACCAGTTCCTTCCTCACTATGCTGAAGTGGTTCAACTGCACACAGATCTTCATAATAAAACAAGGATAAACCACACTATAACATTAAATGAAACAGAATTAAGCTCTTTTATTAAATTAAAGGACATGTTGGCTAAGGCTATAATGCTAGTGTATCCCAAACTTGGTGCTCTCCTTTGATTACTGGTAGATGCATCCCATTTGGAGTCAAAGGTGTACTACTACAATTAGTTGATGGCATTTGGTAACCCTTATCCTTCTTTATGAAATAACTTCAACCTGTGGAAACAAAATATAGCACTTTCAGGTATGAATTATTGGCAGCATACCTGTCCATCAAATATTTTTGCCACATACTAGAAGGATCTGTTTTCAGCATATATACAGACCACCATTTGTATACACTTTTAACATAAAGGCTGATCGCCACTCACCTAGAGAAGTTTGTCACCTTGACTTCATATCACAATATTTCACAGACATCCATCACATCAAGGGTTCAGCCAACGCAGCAGCTGATGCCCTTTCACACATCCAACTCAATGCAATACATACCCCAGCAACAACTGATCTTCAGCAAATCACGGCTGATCAGGAGAATGATGAAGAGCTTATAAAGCTTTGGAATTCGTCATCCCTGAAATCTCAGTTCATGCCACTACTTTTTTCCACTGGTCAGATTTAGTACGACACTTCCACCAGTCACAAACACCCTAATGTACCCAAAAAAAAAAAAAAAAAAAAAAAAAAAAAACCAGCAATGGCAGATTTTCTCTGCTTTACACTGTCTATCACATACACAAATCTGTTCCACGCAGAAGTTGGTATCAACCCATTTTGCATAGGCAAAATCAATAGGGACATCCATATTTGGGCCATGAGTTGCATCATCCAGAGTCATATTAAGTCCCAATTTGGCATCTTTGCAACATCCGACACACATTTTCAGTATGTATACATTGACATTGTTGGACCTCCACCTCCTTCCCAGAATTGTACACACCTACTAACCTGCATTGACTGATTTTCCCCGATGGCTTGAAACCTTCCTTCTGTTAGATACTTCAGTAGAAACTGTCACTAACATGCTGGTATTTCACTGGATATCACGTTTTGGTGTACCTGCAACAATCATGACCAACAGAGGATGTCAGTTTGACTCACACCTCTTCAACGAGCTCACTCATCACCTTGGATCAAAACACTGCCACACAACAGCATATCATCTCAGGGCAAATGGTATGGTCGAATGTTTTCACAAGCAGCTGAAGTCATCTATAAGAGCTTATACTGACATAACTGGTTGGAATTCCTTCCACTTATTCTTCTTGGTATTCACGCCTCTGTCAAAGATGAAATCAGATACTCACCAGCAGAATTAGTTTACGGCACTATGCAGGTCTTACCTGGTCAAATGGTTGCTCCTGTTCCTCCACAAAATTTACCAGACCTAGCAACTTATGTACATCGCCTCCAAGCTCCCTTTTATTGACCCTTGTCCAAAGAACACTGATATGCATGTCCCATCAGACATTAATCAATGGATGCATGTTTTTTGTCCAGGACGATAGCATACCATTACAACTTCATCCACCATACTCTGGTCCCTACAGAGTACAAGACAGAAAAGCGAAGTATTTTGTCATTGACATTAATGGAAAACAGAACTCCATCAGCATTGATTGTCTTAAGAAAGCCATCATCGAACCTGAATCACATCAACTTTTCCTCACAGACACAGCATTGACACTGCCTACCACAAGCACCTCAACTTCTCCATATCTAACCCAACTAAATGTGGTCAAAAGGAACAGAGCCATTTACATGCAAATATTACACTAATTTGAACTAACTACCAATTGAAATTGACTAATTTTTTTCTTTTCAGTGAACTTTACAAAGGCCATACTTTCCTATGAACATTATAAAGACTTTACGTTTATTATGATTTCACAGAGGCCCTACTTTTGCCACGAAATTTTGCAGAGGCCCTATCTTTATATGAACTTGGTTTTCTCCAAAACTGATTTGTATCCATGTTTGAAGTCCTGTATGATTATATGTATATTCATTATTTTTAGTTTTTTTTGGCAGTTCTGAAATATTTATTTAGTACTATTTACAAATACATGCACTCAAAGCTTGCATGTGCTTACTGTATATTTGTAAACATGCACTCTTTTCATTCCTCTCCATGCATTTTCTTTTCTTCTCTTTCCTTATAACATTCATTTTACTAGAAACTCTCTATGAGAGGAGAAGAGTAAAGCATCATTTTCTGGATTCATAGTTAAGAATCAAAACTATACCCTAGATTTTAATGTGACATATTTTTCTTTCAGCTTTAAAATTTGGAGATTTATGAGGTCACCTGTCTTTTTATCTGAGAATCGAACAGGTCATTTTAAGTTTAAGTCAGATAAAGGATATTCATTCTTTTGTTCTCAAATATACCCCAAAGATATAAATAAGAGCTATCAGAAACACAGTGACGAGTTCTTCTGTTGATTCCATGCACTGCACAGCTTCACTTTATGGCAGACAGCTTTACCTATTAGACACACACAAACACACTAAGATGTGCTCACGGAGCACATCTTTGTTGTAATCTTCCTTATACTACTAAAATGCTAACTGCTACTATAGCCTCGTGTATTGACCCTGCATGTGAATAAATCCTGAAAATAAATATTATTTCCAGATGTTGTGATTATGCTCTCTCATTAGACTGTGAGCAACTGAATAGTAACATAACCTGTTACATATTTCAGTTTCCATCTATTAAATCCAATCACAAGTCTTCAGCTGTTGTAGAAGACACTACTACACTAGCACAAGGTGTCATACAGGAGGACTGAACTGCATGGCACCTCAGGCATTATCTAATTTTATATTCTATATAGTGACATAAGAAAAGTAATTACCATGAACAATGTAGACAAGAATAAGACTAAATTAATATTTTTAAATGACCAATGTTATAATTAAGAGAGTAAGAGTTTAGGTTTAGTAAGGGATCAAAATACAAAACTGGATTATAACTTATATAAGTGGATTACAGTTACATTAATGGAATACAAAACAAATAATATAAAACATAATACTAAGACTGAATTATATAAGGTACTATATTGTTGGATCAAATACAAGTCTGCTCTTCTATAATGTGAGTAGCCATTGGCTCCGCTACTGTAAGAAACCTATTCTGTTCCTTCTTTCATACTTTAACCTTTCATCAATTAGCACAGTCCAACTCAGTCAGAGATAATCTTAGTCTTGCAAGCTACATGGCAACTATACTTGTGCTGGTGATACAGGTACAGCAACCAGTAGATGCCGTGAAATGGCTGGCATTAGGGAGAGCATCCTTCCAGAGAAACCATGCCAAAAGTAAACATTGGAGCATGATGCAGTTCTTGGACCCATCAGATCTTGTCAAACCATAAAACCCAAGACAGCTTGGAAAGTGGACTTTAAAAGATGATCATGATCATTATGATGATCTCTGTGAGAGTTAAATCCAATATTTACCTGTTCTGGATCATAATGCCCTTTTGGATTTGTTGCTGCTATTATAGTTGTTCTTGTGTTCAGCTTACAGATCATTCCAGCCTACAATTAGGAAATGGAAACTAATTCAGACATGATCATAATTGTTAATATTATTCCATTCATTCATCATAAGAATGGGTGACATTCTCACTGCAATACATGTCTGCAATTTAGCAAAGCACTAAGCTCATTCTTTCAAATTATTTTCTGGTTCCATAAACAACAAACCTAGATTGCTAAACCATTTGTTTTTATTTTAATTCATGATTTGAGAAATAATGGTAAGATTTGATACAGATATAATAATAATGATAATAGTCCTAAGTCGTTTATATCGACCCCTGTGCTCAACTGGTACTTATTTTATTGACCCTGAAAGGATGAAAGGCCAAGTCAACACCAGTGGAATTTGAACTCAGAACATCAAGATAGATAAAATGCTGCTAAGCATTTTGCCTGGTGTGCTAACGATTCTACTGGCTTGCCACCATGTAATAACAATAATGGTCTAGGCACAAGGGCTGATACTTTAGGGAAGAAGGCTAGTCGATTACATCAACCCCAGTGCCTAACTGGTACTAACTTTATCAACTCTAAAAGTCAAACTCAGCAAAATTTGAACTCAGAATGTAAAGATGGATGAAAGGCCACAAAGCCTTTTGTTTGACAATGCTAACAATTCTGCTAGCTTGCTACCTTCACAATAATAATAATAATTACTTCAAATTTTGGTACAAGATTTGCAATCTTGTGAAGAGTGAGTTAGTCGATTATATCTACCCAAGTACTTGATTGATACTTTTATTAACCCCTGAGGGATGATCATAGCAGGATTAGAACTCAGGATGTTTAGGCATAAGGCCAGCAATTTTGAAGGGGAATGAAAGGCAAATTGACCTTGGTGGAATTGGGACTCAGTTGAAATAAGAACTGCAATGCATTTTTGCCAATGCTCTAATAGTTCTGTCGATCTGCAGCCCTCAAATAATTGCTTGTAATTTAAGGACAAAGTAATTTTAAGGAGGAAGGGCTTAATTGATGACATTACCTCCAGTATAAGACTGGTGCTTTATTTTATCAACCTCAGAAGGATGAAAGGTAAAGTTAGCCACAGCAGGATTTGAACTCAGAATATAAAACACAAAATGAAAATAATAATAATAATCTATTCTACTATTCAGAATGACATTCTCAAATGGTGTGCCACAGTGCAATACTACATCGAAGAAAGTTATGCTGCTCATAACTGTCTTCCTTGAGTTGCATCTTAAAAGCAGTGACCACCTGACTGATAAGTGAGCCTCCTCTCTCCAACACACCACTGCTCCAACAATCTCATTGTCACACTATTTAGTGACAATGCCTTAAACTCATCCAATTTACACATCCTTCCTCCTAACACTTGGTCCAAGTTCAAGCTTTCTTTCCAAGAAACTAGTACCTTTATCCATCCTTCAGTTTGTGTTATATGTGATGGATATGGAGGAAGGGGCAGAGCCCACTGTCTTTGCAGGACCTCCAAGATCAATGAGATTGATACCGTTAATCTTTTTGATACCAACTTACCTGAGACTGTTCCTAGTTCTCTGTTTTAAACCACCATCATCATCATCATCATCATCATCATTTAATGTCAGTTTTCCATGCTGGCATGGATTGGATGGCTTGAAAGGAACTGGTAAGGCCAGGGACCACACCAGGTTCCATAGTCTGTTTTGGCTTGGCTTCTACAGCTGGATGCCCTTCTAAACACTAACCACTTTACAGAGTGTACTGGGTGCTTTTTATGTGACACCATCACCAGTGCCTTTTAAGTGGCATCAGCACCTACACCAATGCTTTTTATGTGGTACCTTAGTGCCACAATTCTGTTGTGGTGGGCAGGCCTAATGTACAACAATATGCCACACATCTCAGTCCTCTGTCATATTTGTAAAGTTCAGCATTTTGAGATCTGCCTTCAATACTTCATCCCAAGTCTTCCTGGGTCTCCCGTTTCAACAACTTCCAGCATTCTTCCATCAGAATCTCATGTTAATTTATGTTCCAAACACCAGTTTATTAATAATAACAATGTTATTTTACCAAATTCTTTATTATTTTCAAAATTAATTAAAAGAAAGACTGTATTTCTACAACAATATGGTAACAAAAGGGTTAAATATTGTATGGCTATAAGTCTGTGTTTTGAAATCATCCCTGGTTCTCATTGAAACCTCTCATCAAAATTTCACATGTTTCAAACACCAGCTTAATAGTGACAAATTTATTTTACTAAACACAAAATCATTTTTAAAATTCATTGAAGCAAAAGCAGTTATTTGAACAAACACAGTACCAAAAGGGTTAAATATTGCATGATTATCAATCTTTGTGTTCTGTAACTTATGAGACCTTTACTTGGTTGTATGATGTGAACATCTTATTTTTAAAATGATCTAAATTTAAATGCTATCTTTTATCTTTATTAGACTGCAGCCATACTGGGGCACTGCCTCGAAGAAATTTTGATCAAATAAATTGACCCTTGTACTTCTTTTTTTTTTAAATCCAGTACTTATTCTACTGGACTCTTTTTCTGAACCCATAAGTTATGGTAACATAAACACACTAACACTGGTTATCAAGTGGTGGTGGGGGACACAGACACAGACATGTATGTACAAACAACAGGCTTCTTTCAGTTTCACAAGGTTTTGGTCAGCCTGGGGTTATAGCGAAAGACACCTGCCCAAGGTGCCACATAGTGGGACCGAATTTTCTTACCACACAGCCACTCTGACACTTATTTTATGTTAACATATGTTCCAGACAGGAGCTTAATAATAATGACAAAATAGTTTTACTAAATTTATTCATTATTTTCAAAGTTAACTGAAACAAAGGAGGTGTTGTATTTCAACAGAAATTTGGTAAGAAAAGAGGTTAATGTTAATCTCAAACAATTGCAAGTCATAACTTGTTGAAAACACACAAGCAGTAGAGGAGGTATAAAGGGTCCAGGGTCATCTTAGCAGCATTATATACTCCTGGGCAAATCAATGCACTGGACCTTATAATATTTATCCATTGACAGCAAGCTGTAGTATACATAATTCATAAAGCGGCCCCTAGAAGTATGAAACTCCTAGATACCTGCCAAATGTGCACAGCACTGAGAGGGCTAACTTTCTAAGAGAAAAGAACCTTAGAAGGAATAACTCAGAAGAGCAGTTAGGGTTAGGTGTGTTTTATCATCAACATTTTCATGTCTATTTTCCATGCTGGCACGGTTTGGATGGTTGACATGAACTGGTAAAGCCAGGGGCTACACCAGGTTCCATAATCTGTTTTAGCTTGATTTCTATGGCTGGATGCCCTTCCTAATGCCAACCACTTTACAGAGTGTACCGGGTGCTTTTTATGTGGCGCCAGCACCCAAACCAATGCTTTTCATGTGACACCTTGCTTTCAGAATCTCAATTCTGTTGTGGAGGGTAGGTTTTCTCAAGTACAGCAATGCATCACATATCTCTGTCCTCTGTCATCTCCTTCATAAGGTTCAATGTTTTGAGATCAGCCCCCAATACTTAGTCCCATGTCTTCCTGAGTCTCCCTCTTCCATAACTTAAATTGTGGTGAGAAGGTAAGAGAAATATACGTGGTGTAGGGCTGAATGGAAGTCGTATGAGCACAGCCAGCATCAAACTATCATCTTTTGACCTTTGGGTGCCTTTAGTGGAATCCATTCCCTTGCAAATATTTCGACCAAGTATCTGATCCGAGTTTAACTTATGGAAGGTAGATTTTTCTTTTATTTCATCTCACTAGTTTCAGAAACCTTGCAAAAAACAAAAACAAGTCTGTTATTCCCTTTGTTCTCTAACAGAGCCATTTCTATCTGCAATCATTAGTTTGTAGAAGATCAAACTGAACATCAACCACATTAATGCCACAGGTCAGGGAAAATATGCAAAAGTCATGAGCACTGTTCCTTCCCCTATTCTCCATCATAACAGCAACAATCAAACAGACAAGACAAATACCACTTACTTTGGCCACACTCAAGGTTTGTTGTTCCATCGCTTCATGAATGCTGGCTTTATCAACTTCTTGGATACTGTTGAACTCATCAATACAACAGACACCACCATCAGCTAAGACCAAAGCACCAGCTTCCAGCATCCAGTTACAACCATCCTAGAAAGAAGGAAGACAGTGAGGAGGAGGAGGAGGAGGACAAAAACAAAGACAGGTGTTAAAGTATTGCTGTAGTGGTGTGGTGGAGCATGCAGTGCAAGGGAATGAAATATGATGCAGTGCAGTGTAGTGAGGTACAGCACAAAAACCTTGTAGTACTTGCTCTGGCTCCATTACAGAAATGGTCCCTTGCAAATCTAGTGATCTTAAATATAGTAAACCAGAAAGAAACCTACTGGATGCATTCAATAACACTATTGTTTACAGAATGAAAAACAACACACATATGCACACACAAACATATATATATATATATATATATATATATATATATATGACAGACTGTTAAAGTCTGTCATACCGGCCATGACGAAGGGAAATAGCCCTGAAACTCGAGTCGCCTTTATATATTTATATTTATATTTATATATTTGATCCTTTATATTGAACACTCAATATTTCATCTACATTCAATACTTTATTTCATGGTGCCATCCATTTTTATTTTATTTTATTTTATATTATATATTGTATATTATATTATATATTGTATATTCCATATTCTATACCCCACATTGGTTCTGCAGGAA
>NC_069003.1:17416392-17416959 GCF_001194135.2 Octopus bimaculoides
ATATATATATATGTATATATATAATATTAGGAATAAAAATCCAAATCTACAGGTAAAAACTCAATTAAATTCAATTTATTAAAAATTAAAATGAAATTAAGTTTCACAGTATAAAATATAAAATATAAATATATAGTTTTAGAGAAAAGAACCAAGGTTCATGAACTCATCGATGAAAATCCACTATCACAGAGAAAAATTAATAAGTAAAAGCACAATAAATAAGTATAATATAATACAAAGTAAATATTATAAGATAATGATAATAAAACGACTACACGTGTTTCATTAGAATTTTGAATAGTAGTAAGTTTATCATCTTAGCCTTAACCAAGACTTCGATTAGATCAGGGTTGAATTTTTTCCATTAATACTGTTTAATATTTCTTCTTGTTTTATGGAATAAATAGGTAGTCTTTTTATTTAATTTCTTTGATTATTAGTTTATATTCTAATTAAGGTTTAGTCAATAGTACAACATTGATAATTTTATAATTTTATTTAAACTAAAGTTTCAATTAGATAAATTTTGTATTTCTTTTCAATAATCTTGTTAAATGTTTTTTC
>NC_069003.1:17417059-17421019 GCF_001194135.2 Octopus bimaculoides
TTTCTTCTGTCTTAATGAATAAAAATTCTTCTGATAGAATAAATGGGTTATTCTATTATACATGTAACTAATCTTCAGTTTATAACATCACTACATTTTAAGTTGCAGTTAAAGTTGGAGTTTATACTTAAAAAGATAGCAGTTACCTTTACTGCAGCCACAGTAAGTCCTGCACTTGTGCTTCCAATTCCTGTTGTCAACACTGAACGTGGCATTAGTTTTGCTGCATATTTTAAGAATTGTGACTTGCCAGTTCCTAAAAACAGATGAAAAATAATAAATAATTCATTGAGAATGGTAAATGGTATATTACCAATAGCATCAACATAAAAGACTATAATTGAGACCCCTAAAGAAATATCTTGTGGGCATGATATACAAAAGTCTAAATTTGTATATTTATAAAATATGGCTATGTGGTAAGAAGTTTACTTCTCAGCCACATGGTTTTGGGATCAGCCTGGTTTTGCTATAGACTATCTTGATAGATGGAAGCTATATGGAAGAGTGTCACATCATCATCATTTAACATCCCTTTTCCATGCTGGCATGGGTTGAATGGTTTGCTAGGAACTAACAAGCCAGAGGACTGCACCAAGCACTACTATCAACTTTGGCATGGTGTTTACAACTGGATTCCCTTCCTAAATAATCACCACCATCATCATTTTACCATCCACTTTTTCATGTATGGGTCAAAAAAATTTTGGTAAGTCAGATTTTTTACAGCCTGATACTTTTCCTGTTGTCAAACAAGGTAATATTTCACCATGGTCAGGTATGTCTTCACAAGAGATTGTAAATGAACAATGCCAGTTGCATGAAGGTTTACAATTATTATACGATATCGAGATAAGGATACAAATGCACACACACAACAGGCTTCTTTCAGTATCCATTTACCAAAGCCACTCACAAGGTTTTCATTGGCCTGGTGCTATAGAAGACATTGCCCAAGCTGCCATGTAGTGGTACTGAAGCCGAAACTATGTAGGTTGGAAGTAAACTTCTTAATCAGACAACTATGCCTGCACCTGTGTGTGTGTGTGTGTGTGTGTGTGTGTGCCAGTGCACACAAATATTGGACATTCTATGCTTTTACTTGTCACTCTCTGAAGAAAACTGTGTTGATTTTAAAGTTACTCGTTGACATTAAGACCAGCTGCTCTACACTTTCAGACACCATTGACGTAAAAATTTTTATGAAAAAGCGGAAAATGTGGATTTCTATACACTTTTAAAAGGGCTTCACACAGACACACAACTTCAGCTTTATATATTAAGACTAGCAGTATAACCCAACCTTGTCCAGGTGTGACTTATTACGCCATTTACGATAAGTCTTGCTAGGTGAAAATCAACTAAAAAAGAAAGCCTTACAACGAAAAAACCCTTATGATGTAAATATGCTCATAATTCAAAAGACGATGAAATTAATAGGGAAAGTCTGAAGGCTGTTTTGCATAACATTATTAAGCGTACGTAAATTTCATCCGTCTAATTGGCTATAGAAATGCTTGTGCAAAACAACTTTTTGCGCTGCCTTGATTATACATAGCAGGGTAAACCCTTTTAGCAGGAGGTAGGATGGCAATTTCTGATGAAGCAATTGCTGGCGATCTGTTGCTACACAGTTCTGCCAGAATTCTATTAGATTGGGCAGTAGATGTTGATGCACCATTTTGCATTATGTTCAAATTAGCTTCTGGAATGTGGTGAATTGCTGCAGTCTGTTGCTGTCTTTTTAAACCGGTTGCTTTCTTTCCCCAGCAAGCTCTCTTGTTTGGAGGCATAATCTATGTATATATTAAACAGAACAACAAAAGTTATAATAGATGGCAGGGTCGGTAATTTTCTCATTACTGTAATTTTTCAGATTAACACCCGCACGATTACCCAAACCTAACCCTAACCCTAACCCTAAAACCGTAACGCTAACCCTAACCGTAACCCTAACCCTAAAACCCTAACCCTGACCCTAAAACATTGACGAACATGAATTATATTTTAGTGAATGATTGTGTACTTGCACGTGTATGCGTTTGAGAGAGCAAGAGAGGAAGAGGTAGAGAGAGGGGGAGAAAGGAATAGAGGACGGGAGCAATGAAAGGAGAGAAAGAGAGGAAGGGAGAACGGAAGACAGTTATAAAATAGCGATACGTGCACGTGTTTATTTAAGAAAGACACAGAAACTAAATCTTATATGTATAATGTTGATGTGTGTATGTTGTTGTCACAGATCACGTGTGTTTTCACGTTTCTATGTTATGAAAAATATGTTAGAGGTAGAGGGATACAAGAAAACTATTAAATGGGAGAGAGGAAGAAGAAAGAAGACTTTGTATGTATCACTTTCTCTCTCTCCCTCTCTCACTCTTACTCTCTATATTTTAAGTTCAGCACGTGATCGATGAATTCCGTTCCAGGTAGAAGGGAAGAAATATAAAAGTTGCTAGAAACATCAGCCAAATCTCCCTTAAATCACACAAAGTAAACGGAATTTTAAAAATCTAATTACTACACTGGAAAGTTCATATCGAGAAAATTCCATTGATGTAAAAATTGTTACGAAAAAGTGGAAAATGTGAATTTCTATAAACTTTTAAAAAGGCTTCACACAGACATACATTTTCACATTTATTATAATATATATATATATATATATATATATATATATACTTTTATATATATGTATATATACATATATATGTATGTATATCATCATCATCATTTATAGTCTGCTTTCCATGCTATCATGGGTTGGACGATTTGACTGAGGACTGGCGAACTAGATGGCTGCACCAGGCTCCAATCTGATCTGGCAAAGTTTCTACAGCTGGATGCCCTTCCTAACGCCAACCACTCCGAGAGTGTAATGGGTGTTTTACGTGCCACCGGCACAAGGTCCAGTCTGGCGGTACTGGCAACGACCTCGCTCGAATGCTTTGTCCACATGCCACCGGCACAAGTGCCAGTAAGGTGACGCTGGTAACGATCACACTCAAATGGTGCTTTTCAGGTGCCACTGGCACGGAAGCCAGACCGCTGCTCTGGCAGTGATCCTGCTTGGATGGTGCTGTTAGCGCTCCACTGGCATGGGTGCCAGTCATCGAATTTGGTTCAGTTACAATTTCGATTTCACTTGCCTCAACAGGTCTTCGCCAGCAGGGATTTGTGTCCAAAGAAGGAAAGGTACGCATAAGTGGGCTGGCTGCATCCCTAGTAAAGACCACATGTTATGGTCTCACTAGCCTTGTCGCATCTTCTCACGCACAGCATATTTCCAAATGTCTCGGGCACTAGTCATTGCCTCGGTGAGACCTAATGTTCGAAGGTCGTGCTACACAACCTCATCCCAGGTCTTCCTGGGTCTACCTCTTCCACAGGTACCCTCAACTGCTATGCTGTGGCACTCTTTTACACAGCTATCCACATCCATTCTTTGCCAAATGACCATCTCAGCGCAATCGTCTCTCTTGCACACCACAACTGATGCTTCTTAGGTCCAACTTTTCTCTCAAGGTAGTTACACTCTGTTGAGTATGCACACTGACATTACACATCCATTGGAGCATACCGGCTTCATTCCTTGTGAGCTTATGCATGTCCTCAGCAGTCACGGCCCGTGTTCCACTGCCATGTAGCATGGCTGTTCATACACATGCGTCATACAGTCTGCCTTTTACTCTGAGTGAGAGGCCCTTTGTCACCAACAGAGGTAAGAGCTCTCTGAACTTTGCCCAGGCTATTCTTATTCTAGCAGCTACACTTTCAGCGCACCCTCTCCTGCTACTGACTTGGTCACCTAGGTAACCGAAGCTATCAACTACTTCTAGTTTTTCTCCATGGAATGTGGCAAAGGTTGTTTTCTGCACATTTTCAGTGTTTATTGCTCCTGAGCATCTGCCACATACAAAAACTATCTTGCTAGTTAGCCTTCCTTTGATATTGCTGCACCTC
>NC_069003.1:17421665-17429237 GCF_001194135.2 Octopus bimaculoides
AGAGGTTTATCTTTGGCTAGGTATTTCTCCTGCAGCTGTCTTACCAGAAATATAGCATCAGTAGTGCTTTTCCCTGGCATGAACCCAAACTGCATCTCATCTAAACTGACTCTCTCCCTAATTAGTTGGGCTATGACCCTCTCCATGACCTTCATTACCTGATCCAACAACTTGATACCTCTGTAATCGTTTGTGTCTAAAGTGTCACCTTTACCTTTGTAGCAGTTGAGTATGGTGCTGCTACACCAGTCATTGGGTATGACTCCTTCGTGTATCACCTGGTTAACTATACGGGTGACTAGGCTATAGCCGACACTGCCAGATATTTTGAGCATCTCTGCAGTGATTCCTGATGGGCCGGGGGCTTTCTCTGTCTTCATACTCTTGATTGCTTTATCTACCAAGGTGTTGTCAATTAGGATAGCTGGTCCCTCTGTTGGGTCGTCGACATTCGACAGACTCTCTTTCTCCCATTCATTCTCTTTATGAAGCAACCTTTCATAGTGGTGTCTCCAAACCTCTCTCTTTGCAGCCTTGTTTAGTGCAAGTGAGCCATCATCTATGCGGACACATTTCTCTCCTACGACATCACGATTGTCTCTCACACACTGTCTTGCAACATGAAATACTTCAAGTCTTTGGTCCTCACGGCGCAGAACATTGGCAAATTTTGTCTTATCTGCTTCCCCTCTGGCTAAATAAACCGGTCTCTTAGCTTCCCTTGTGGCAGTCTGATACAATTCTCTAGTACCTCCGTTCTTCCAGTCTTTCCAAGCCTGTTTCTTTTGTCTAATAGCCCTGTCAACCACATTGTTCCACCACCACATTACCTTGGGTCGAGCAGGGACTTTGCACCATCCACAGATCTGGTCAGTGGCTCTCAGTAGGTTGTCCCGTAGAAACCTCCAATTGTCTTCCACATTGTGTGATGCTATATCCCCTTTTATTTCCTCAAAGGCTTCAAGTAATACTTCTCTAAATCTGTGTCCATTTGCGGGATCTTCAGGCTTCCAGACCCTTCTCCTCCAAGATAGTCTACTTCTGGGCATCCATTTAGCCCTGATCCTGAAGTCGCTAACTGCTAATCTATGTTGAGGAGTACATTCTTTGCCTGGGAAGGTTTTGGCATTTATGAGCAGGCCTCTTTCTCTTTTTCTGGCGAGGATGTAGTCAATTTGGCTAGTGTGTCTGCCAGAACGGCAGGTAGGTGACAGGCGGGTTTCCTGAAGTTGGTATTGCAAACCATAAGATCATTTGCATTGCAGAACTTCAGCAGTCTGGTTCCCTACTCGTTGCGGGAACCAGAGCCATAGCCTCCATGTAAGCTCCCTGCATGTTGTCCAACATGTCCATTGAAGTCACCAGCCACAAAGAGAAGGTCCCTGTCATTCGGTAGCCCCAGTTGAGGGGCATAGGCCGAGATAACGGTAGCTCACCTATGGTGAAGCACTAATCTAATCTTAAGTACTCTGACACATACTCTGACTACCTCGATTACCTTATCAACCCATTTCTCTGCAAGAAGTATACCCACGCCTCTGACCCCGTCAGTGTTCCCTGCCCAGAAAATCTTGTACCTGTGTTCTTTGCCTGTGAAGAAACTAGTGGAACCTCCTCTACACCTTACTTCTTGGATGCAGCACAAATCTACACGTCTCCGTTCAAGCATCTCAACAATCTCACCAGACCTACCTTTCAGTGTGCCAACGTTGAGTGTGCCGGGCCTGTGAGACCCTGGGATGAGGGACAGCAGTGTCATGTACCTGAAAAGAAAGCCTGCATTTGGCAGAATTCATAAACAAACAATAGCCTACAACCTGCATACACTACACCAATTTTATGCGCTATATGATCGATAAACCCTAGGGGTGGGGATGGCATTAGGCCCTTAGAAGTGTTCGCGGAAGACAACCAAAGGATGACAGAAGATAGGAACTTCCGGTAAAAGTGGAGGAGGCTGGAGGGCGGGTGTACCACGAGCCAGCAAGTTTAGACGAGAGCATCTTCTGCACTTGTATACTATGGTAGACAAAATTAGAGAGAATGAATTAACGAAATGATAAACTTGTATAATAAATAAAATATGACGATTAAAGGATATGCATGAACTTAAGACAAACAAGGAAGACGAATCTATCAGACTATGTTTACATGGCAAAGAAATAGATAATAAAGAACGAATGGTGGTGGTGGTGGTGGTGGGGGGGATATGGTTATGATCTACGCAGAAACAGGAGTACATGAACGAGGTTGAAAGGATAAAATTTCTTATTTGATCATCTTCTGAAATTCATATTCTATCAGCAGAGGAATTGAAATAAGATATAAGTTAGAGGTAATGTAACCTTCTAAGGGATAGATGTATCCATAGGCACTTCTGGCATGACCTCAGTATGTATGGTCCTAGTTGTAAAGTATACAGTAGTAGGTAATTTAAAGGTAAAACCGTGCTTTAATATATATAGATAAGAAATGGGGCAATTTACAGTGAGAAGTGGATCATTGGTCATTATTTAATTAAGATGAGAGTATGTTTACAGCTGTTTCTGTATATCAAGCAGGAGTAAATTTCTATTTACCTCATTACAGTTGATAGACATCTTCATTCTATAATGAGATAAGCACTTGAACCTAAATAACAAATACTCAGAAATCTTTAGGAATAAAATTAGAGTAGGCCATAGCTTAACAAGTAACCTAGCTACTATCATAGCCTCAATCAACAATAAAAAGCTAGATGCCTTCTATGAAACTAGCAAAAATAACAACATAAATCATAGCAACTAATCGATAGATATAATAAATGTCATCCCTAATAACTCGCCCTCAAATAACACGGACAAGTACTTTATAAATAATAACCCCCCTCAACACAACATACGCACAGATAAGCTTAATAATTTATGTGGCTGCAGGGATAAAAACATTTGTGAATTCTCTAATATTTGTAAAACTAGAAACGTAATCTACCAATGCAATGTATTCACAAATAATTACAAGATATCTTATATAGGAGCAACTAAAAATGCAATGATACTTAGATATGATTCTCACTGATCTAATTTCAGAAATAGAAGTAAAGCAAACTCTACCAGACTTAGTAGTTACATTTGGGAATTGAAAGACAAAAATATTAACTATAGCTCAGAATGACGTATCCTAGCCAAAACTTCCTGATATAACATTAACAATAATCGCTGTGACCTCTGTGTAAATGAGAAATTCTATATCTCAATGGCCAAATTACATCTACTTAATAAAAGACATGAGAAAAAAATTTTTGTCTGCATAAAGGCCGATTCGTATTCTCAAAATATCGCTAATCCCTATCTTACAGGTTATTAGCGAACCTGCTTAACCTCACATTACCTCCCCTTAACCTTCTCACATACGACTTAGTACTACTCAACTTCACTCCACATTGTAACTAATTACTGAACTTATGTACTATGGAAGGTACTATTTTCTTATAATTTAATTTCACTTGATAGCTAGACTACTGACTACTTGATAGCTAGACTACTTGCCATAATTTCCCTATCGATCTTAGTGTTTTTCTATGCACTCTTCAACCCTTTCTATTATTCCTTTACTTAGCCCATTGGACACACTGTATCGTACATACTTTGAATAATTAACCTTACACTATGGCTTCCTTTGAAACTACATGAACTAACTTACAAGTCATAAATTAGCATCACATATGTCCAAACAACTACACTAGACATCTCCAATAGCTATAACTCCTTCGGCTTACACCGGCAGTCGACTAGCCATGGGCGCCAGATGATAGAACCTATGGACATGTGCAATTATGAAACTAACTAATTATAAGACCATGGATTTAACAAACTATCTTCTCTTCTATCCTCCAACTGATATAGTGAATTATGGAAGTCATTAAAATGTATGACTATTGAATTAAACATTTTTTCCTTTTTCCTTGCCTTTCCTTATATTTACTTACTTTTTTCCTTCTATTTATCTTTCGTCATATAACTGTTCTGAAGATGTTTATCAGCTATAACAAGGTAAATACAAATTTACTCCAGCTTGATATACAGAAACAACTGTAAACATACTCTCGTCTTAATTAAATAATGACCAATGATCCACTTCTCACTGTAAATTGCTCCATTTCTTATCATCTCTATATACATATATATATTTTTTTTAATGCCTCTGCCGAAGAATACAAATCTCAGAAGATGCTCAGATAAGAATTTTTGTCTTTTCAACCTCGTTCAACTACTCTTAAACTCCTTATTAGTTCTTTTCATTATTCTGTCTATTTCATTACCATGTCCTCAAGTAAATATAGTTGTTGCCTTAAGATAACCTTAGTTCACGCATTTCCTTAACTGCAACATATTCATTCATTTATTCAAGTTTATCACACAGTCACTTATTTCTCTAATTTTGTCTTAGATTGGCTGACCGAAAACTCTAAGATTTGGGTATACTTCTTGCGGAGAAATAGGTTAAGGTAATCGAGGTAGTCAGAGTATGCGACAGAATACTTAAGATAAGATTAGTGCTTCATCATGGGTTAGCAACCATTATCTCGGCCTATGCCCCTCAGCCGGGGCTACCTGAGGGACAGAAAGACCGATTTTATGACACCCTCTTGCAGACTACCTCATTGACGAATGACAGGGACCTTCTCTTTGTGACTGGTGACTTCAATGGACATGTTGGACAACATACAGGGGTCGTCCATGGTGTACATGGAAGCTATGAGTTTGGTTCTTGCAATGAGGAGGGAACCAGGCTGCTGAAGTTCTGCGATGCAAATGATCTTATGGTTTGCAATACTAACTTCAGGAAACCTGCCAGTCACCTACCGTTCTGGAAGACACACTAGCCAAATTGATCATCCACCTACACCTTTTCTACAGATTGAGCAGGGTCACCTACCTGAGGGGGGGGGGATGTGTTCGCTTTCCTACTTACTAGAACTTTGGTCTTTGCTACATTGACTCTAAGGCCCTTCGATTCTAACCCTTGCTTCCACACCTGAAATTTCTTTTCTAGTTCTGGCAGTGATTTTGCTATGAGGGCCAGGTCATAGCAACCTGTCTGGAATTCCTATGTTATTGCTTGGAGGACTATGATGAATAAAAGGGGGCTGGACCTTGGTGAACCCCTACATCTACCTGGAATTCTTCACTATACTCATTGCCAATCTTAACCTTACTAACGGCCTCTCTGTATAGGGCCTGTACAGCCCTTGTTAACCATTCGTCAATCCCCAGTTTCTGCATCGCCCACCAGATAAGGTATCAGGGGACCCTATCTAAGGCTTTCTCCAAGTCCACAAAAGCTAAGTATAGGGGTTTATCTTTAGCTAGGTATTTCTCCTGCAGTTGTCGAACCAGGAATATGGCATCAGTGGTGCTTCTACCCAGCACAAAACCGAACTGCATCTCATCTAAGTTATTTCTATCTAAAGCATCACCTTTACCCTTGTAGCAGTTGACTATGGTGATGTTATGCAAGTCATTGGGTATGACTCCATCATGAACTACTTGGTTTACAATGCAGGTGACTAGGCCATAGCTCACACCACCAGATATTTTAAGCATCTCAGCAGTGATTCCTGATGGGCCAGGGGCTTTTCCTGGCTTCATACTCTTAATTGCTTTATCTACAAGGGAGCTGTCTATTCGGATAGTTGGTCCCTCTACTGGGTCAACATTTGGCAGGCTCTCCTCTTCCCATTCATTCTCCACGTTCAGCAGTCTTTCATAATGTCTTCTACAAGCCTTTTTCTTTTCCGAATCCTTAAAAGCAAGTGCACCATCATTCATGCGGACACATTTCTCTCCTGTGACATCACAATTTTCTCTCACGCAGTCTTGCAATCCGAAATACCTGTTCTTTGGTCTTCACGGCACTGGACATTGGCAAACTTCTTCCTTTCTGCTTCACCCTTGGCTATGTATACCTGCCGCCCAGCCTCCCTTTTGGCTACCTGGTACAGTTCCCTGCTACCCCCACCCTTCCAGGCTTTCCAGGCCTGTTTCTTTGCTCTAATGGCTTTGTCTACTGTACTATTCCACCACCATGTAAGTCTAGGTCTGGAAGGGACTTTGCACCATCCGCAGACTTGGTCTGTGGCACTCAGCAAGCTGTCCCATAGGAATTTCCAGCTACCTTCTATGTCCGATGTCTGTAGCTCCTCCTCCTTCTCATCAAATTTCTTTTGAGGATGTCCCTAAATCTCTGACCATGTGAACGGTTCTTTAGCTTCCAAATCCTTCTTTTTGGGATTGGTCTGCTTCTTGGTATCCTTCTGGCCTCAAGCCTAAAGTCACTAATGACTAGCCTATACCTGGGGGGTACATTCTTCACCCAGGAGGGTTTTTGTATTTAAGAGCAACCCTGTGTCCTGCTGTCTGGTGAAAATGAAATCAATCTGGCTCGGAGAGTCACCTGATTGATAGGTTATCAGGTAGATGTCTAATTTCCTGAAATTAGTGTTGCAGATTAAAAGGTTACATGCATCACAGAACTCCAGTAGCTTAGTTCCCTCGTCGTTTCGGGAACCAATACCATGGCCCCTGTGTCCACCAGTGAAGATACCGGATTGCCGCACAACATGCCCATTAAAATCTTCAGCCACAAAGATGAGGTCATTGCTACTTGTCTTTGAGGTAGCCTGTAAAAGGGTATCATAAAAATGGTCCTTCTGATCATTTGGTAGGCCCATTTGTGGGGTGTAGGCAGAGATAATTGTAGCTGTGCTGTTCTGCAGGACTAGCCTAAGCTTAAGCACTCTACCATATACCCTGACAACCTCTATGATATTATCTACCCATTTCTCCACAAGGAGTATGCCTACACCCCCCACTCCATCCGTGTTACATTGCCAGAAGATTTTGACCTATGTGCCTTGACTGTGAGGACCCTAGCTGAAGCTCCTCTCCATTTTACCTCTTGTATGCAGCATACATCGACACATCTCCTTTCAAGCATCTCTACAATCTCACTAGACCTACCTTTCAGTGTGCCTACATTGACAGTACCAACTCTGAAAACTGGGAAAGAAATGTGGGGTGAGGCTTGTGGAGGAGAGATGTTATTCAGTGACTGAAAAGAGGGAGGTTATCGTGTTGTTTTTTTAGGCATGTTTCATCTGTTCTCACTTCTAACCTGACATCATTCAAACATTAAAGTGTGTTAGGATTAAGATTGTAGCTCCTTCTAGAGGTAGGATTAGGTGTTTTAGGTGTTAGCGGCATTGTGAGTATAAGCATTATGGTTGTCATAAGGGGTGGGTGGGTGATTTCAGACAGAGAGCGGAAGCAAGTTCATCCATTGTGAGTATAAGCATTATGGTCATTGTAAGAGGAAGGGATTTCAGACAGAGAGAGGAAACAAGTTCATCCATACATACACACAAGCACGCACGCACAGACACAGGCGAACAAGCACACATGTACAGCCCATTAGCTGTCTCCTTCAATTGATATGTGCATAGAAAATTACTGGAATATTTCTAGACGGGACGAAACGAAGAATAGTCGGTTAAGTAGGTGGGCAGTGAATATATATATATATATATATATA
>NC_069003.1:17429604-17433108 GCF_001194135.2 Octopus bimaculoides
CATAGAAAGAAATTATACATTAATCCCAATTTTTATAGGCAGTTGTATCCGTAAAAATATTATTTGCAGAGAGCAGAAATTGAAAGATAAGATATATGAAATGGATGTGCATATGTGTGTGTATGTGAGAGAGAGAAAGAGAGATAGAGTGAGTGAGTGAAGTTGTGTGTCATTGACTTACGTTGGCTGGCACGGCAAGTATGAAGCTTTTGAGGTGGCAGATGACTGGGGTAATTTGGAAGTTGTGAAGAAATGCCGTCTTTTCAGTGGAGTGCTTCTTTGTAGGCAACGTTTCTCGTTTTCCCTTCTGATGCACAAATGTATTGACTTTGTGGCCTGCCAACACGGTAGCATCTAACATAAAGTTGACCGTGGGAGAACACTTGCTCTGTGAGATTGAAACCAACCATTTGCAATGATTAGCCTTATAATTCTGCGTATTATGTAGTTTGAATGAGAAACTGTAAGGTGTGTGAGCAACTGGTTGTGTTAATGGCAGAAGGGGAATTGCATTAGAAAAAGTTTTAATCAATGTTCTCGGTAAGTATGGTGGCTAGGAAAAAATAGAAGAGGCATTAAGAAGTTGACATTAAGAATTGCTTAAACAGAAAATGAAACTGTAAGAATTAATGGGGAAATTGTATGTAAGAATTGATAGCAGACGTATCCAATTTAAGAAAAGTGAAGATAAAAGCTAAGTGAAGAAGTATGGAATAAGTAGAGAAAATGGGGTGGGGGGAGGGCGGAAATTTTTCCGAAATATCTTCACAGGAAACAGCTTCAGGTGTTGTGAAGAAAGAATATGTAGGTAGTCTGTTTCTGAGAACTTGTCAATGGGCCATCTGGTGTATGATGGAATTTGACACTGCTGCTCTCAGCTGTGCCTCATGTCTAGCCATTGGTTCATCTGGTATTGTGGACAGGAGCGTGTCCAGTTTCTTTTTTGAAGACTTCCACATCTATATCGTGCAAGTTTCTCAATTGTTTTGGCAGAGCATTGACGAGCTGCAGTCCTCTGAACCCTAGGCCATTGCAGTACCTGTTTCTTATGTTAGATGCATTGGATGGTACCTTTGGTAGTATGCAGTGGCATCCAGTACAAGCATTCATATAACACTTGATACCAAAATTGGGTACTAGCCCTTCCAGTATTCTCCATATGTAAATTATCACATATCTCTCACATCTGCGCTCTGGGGAGAATTGTAGCTTTTTCAGCCTCATCTGTTGGACTGTAGCAATTTTTTAGTGTAGTGACGCTGGATCGCTTCAAACTCTGCTGTTAGTTTGACAATGTGTGGTAATCACAGCCGAGAGCAGTAGTCTAGGCAACTGAGGACAAAGGTCTTCCATAGAGTCAACACGACTTCCTGATCTCTTGTTCTGAATGTCCTTAGTATCCATCTCACCAGTTGTCTGCACTTTGCTATCAACTTGGTAATGTGCATGTGAAATGATGCATCATTACACATACTGATGCCCAGGTCTCTCACTGTCTGTGACTCTGGGATTGCAGTACCTCCAGGTCTGGTAAATGCCAGTTGTGGAGCATTTGTGATCTTATAGCACAGTGCTTGAAATGTTTCAGTATTAAATTGCATATTGTTTAGCTCTGTCCACTTGTATATTGCATTTAGGTCGTCCTGCAGGTTTACAACATCATTAGAATACTTTATTGCCTGTAATAATTTTGTATCATCGGTGTAGCGAGTGACAGTGGCTGTCTGAGTGACTGTCGGTATGTCTAAGAGGGCTACGACAAACAGTAATGGCCCTAAAACAGTTCTCTGAGGGACACCACTCGAACTTTGTGCTTCCCTGGCTGCAACTGTCTGACTTCTATTGTTTAGGAAGTCATGCAGTCACTCTCCTAGTTTACTAGCTATACCAAGGTTTCACAACTTGTGACATATCATGCCATGATCAACTTTGTTGAAGGCCTTTGCAAAATTAAGATATATCACATCAACATTTGAATGGTCAAGCAGCTGCTAACCCAGTCATAATGCCATAAGAGCTGTGTGATGCAGCTTCTGCCTGGATGGAAGCTGAATATCGTTCAGCAAGTCATTTTCTTCTAAGAATGTAATCAGTTTCTTTCTGACAATTCGCTCCTTGACTTTGCTGATATGTGAAGTCAGAGAGATGGGTCTGTAGTTTTTGGCCTCTGCTCTGCTTCCACCTTTATGGATAGGGCATATGATACCTTCTTTTAGCTTTTTGGGAAGTTTACCACCTTCAAGGAAACTCTGGAAGAGTATACAAAGCGGTCCCACTTATTCTTGTTTACATGATTTTAAGAGAATAACTGTGAAACCATCAGGGCCAGTTGCTGAGTTTAGCGTTATCATGCATGCCAGGAAGACAATGCTGTTCAACAAAGATTCAACATGGGTCAAGTAAACTGACCCTAAGTGATTTTTTGATGTGACCATAGGAGCCTATGACAGTGTGGGCATCTACAACCTTATTGGACTGTACATTCTGGACCATCTTGGGAAGAGGTTCCCTTTGATCTCTACAGCGACGATGTCCTAGTCTTTTCTAGAGGAGCCAACGGGTACACACTAGATAGACTTAGAAAGGACCTAATTAGCACCCTAGGATCAATGGGACTCAAGACCACCAGTGAGACTAATCTCACTACAGTAGATTTCCTACATGTTACTTTAGATCTGACTCTGGTACATACAGGCCCCCATCACAAGCCAAACGAGAAGCTGTCTTATATTAACACATCCTCCTGCCACCCCACTATAGTATTCAAGAACCTAGTGAAGGGTGTAAATGAGAGAATCTCGAATCTATCCTCTAGCCAAGACATCTTTGATGCCGCTGCCCCCTACTACAACAAGGCACTTGCATTGAGTGGGTTTAAGGACCACATCTTCTACATGCCCAGCCTTAGTACCTGGAAAATGAAGTACTGCAGAAACATCGTTTGGTTTGCCCCATCCTTCTCACTTGATGTCAAGACTTGTGTGGAAAGGATTTTCCTCGGGTTAATAGATAAGCATTTCACACCCACACATATAGATACAGGTATTTAACAGGCACAACCTAAGAGTCTCCTTCAGTTGTGCACCTAACATAAAAAGCATTTTAACAAGCACCCACAAAAGAAGGGAGGGAGCAGCTTGCTCTGACAGCGTATACAATAACTGTCTAGCAGGAGGCCAAAGGAGTCATCTATGAAGCTAGTGACATCTAGACCTGCTATCTGCAATTTATTTACTGCCTCAACATTTTGCTCATACCTTTTTTTGCGCTTTAGTCTGTTCTCTATTATTTATCTGTTTCTCTCCATGAAATTCAATTGAACTCAGTTTTTGTCTTAAATTCATACTTATTCATTTTCTAAGCTTAGCCATCTTTCCTTGTACAAAGGCTCCCTAAATTCATGCTACTTATCTATTCTATTTACCTAGGTTTCATTGCTCTTTTAAAAATTACGATTTATGCATTGTTGTCTCTCAAATATTTAGAATCTACGATTAAGAAGTC
>NC_069003.1:17433804-17434041 GCF_001194135.2 Octopus bimaculoides
CATTCCTCTGTCATCCTCGGCTGTCTCCCGGAACCCATCTAGTGGCCTCGGTCATCCCCTCCCCTACCTTTGGGTAGCGCATAAAGTTTGAGTAATGTTTGCAGGTTGTAGGTACTGTTTTGCTTAAGAATTCTGCCAATCGCAAGCTTTCTTTTCAGGTACACGACACTGCTTTTCCCCTTCCCAAGTTACAGGCCCACACCCCCAACACCCATACTGTTAGGATTGGCACTCTCA
>NC_069003.1:17434141-17439169 GCF_001194135.2 Octopus bimaculoides
CATGGAAAGCGGACATTAAACGATGATGATGATGATGATGATGATGTACCATCCAACAACAATAATTAGTGCCGGAGGTGATGGCATTAGCAGATTAACCAGCTCTAACACCAGTACAATCATCACAGCCAGAGATGATGACTAGTCAAGACACAGAGCAGATAACCAGTACCACAACTGCAAACGATGACCAAACAATTATCATTGATGCTGATGGAGTGATTGGCCCCACACCCACACTAACACCGGCAGCATCAACACCAACCATATGACCAGAAACATCCAGCTGTAGAAACTTTGCCAGATCAGATTGGAGCCTGGTGCAGCCTTCTGGCTCGCCAGTCCTCAGTCAAACCGTCCAACCCATGCCAGCATGGAAAGCAGACGTTAAACGACAACGATGATGATGATAAATATACACACACACACACACACACACACATATATATATCTCTGAGTGGTTGGCGTTAGGAAGGGCATCCAGCTGTAGAAACCCTGCCAAATTTAGATTGGAGCCTGGTGTTGCCATCCGGTTTCACCAGTCCTCAGTCAAGTCGTCCAACCCATGCTAGCATGGAAAGCGGACGTTAAACGATGATGATGATGATGATGAT
Organism: Octopus bimaculoides; assembly: GCF_001194135.2. Lineage (NCBI taxonomy): Eukaryota > Metazoa > Mollusca > Cephalopoda > Octopoda > Octopodidae > Octopus > Octopus bimaculoides. The sequence goes on from NC_069003.1 coordinate 17,434,756, forward strand.
GATATATCACTTTAACATCAACTTTTCAATGTTTGCAGGTGTCAGATGGAATTTGTTGAGGCTGATTTTTTATGGGCAGATACATTCCCTTTCCACTGAGCCTCACCTGTTTCCAAATAAGGTAACAGTTCCTCATATTTTCATAAAAAACACTATTTTATAACAGTGAAGCTTATTAACAACTTTGTTTGCATTACATTCCTGAAATTCTGGCCTTCCTCCCGTGAGTAAGTCATAACAAACAAAAAAGTCATTTACAAATAATTGAAACTTTTACTAAACCTGGGTCCCCGACAAGGAGTAGGTGGATCTCTCCTCGAACTGCCGTCCCAATATCGTCTTTACGCTATTAAAAAAGTGAAAAGAATAGATGCAGCTTATTAGACAAAGTGAACAAGGTTTCAACTCATTAACAAACAAAAACATTTTTAAATCAATTTTTTTTTTATTCCATGATGGAACAGGTACAACAAGACTTTATTAAGGCAGTATTCCAAGGCTAGATGCCCTTCCTATTATCAACCTTAACTCCTGCTTTTCAAGTCAAGTATCTCTTCATTCTAATGGCCTCAATGTGTCCAAAACCTCAAAGCTACAGCTGTAAACGATACATCACTGTTGGCTGAATTGTCATATGAAGACATGTAGAAATCTTCACACACACACACACACAATGGGTTTCTGTACAGTGTCTACCTACCAGTTTCACTCAGTCAATCCAAGGATCTTGTTGAAGACAACTTTGCTCAAGACACCAAGCAGTAAGCTGACGCCACATGGCTCTAAAGCGAACTTTATTACAACCTAGCTAGGCATGCATCTTCTATAATACAAATTCCATTATTCTCCAGTTCTTTAACTCCATCCAGCTAATTGATTGTGGCCATGCTGGAGCTCAGTATCACACCACTTATCTTTCAAACATTGTGTGACAGTTCTAAATGAGTGTCACTATCGTACAAGCTTTCTAATCTTCCAATCATTTTCAGTCTTCTATGAAAACATGTCTAACCATGGGGTAATACCTTGCTTGGAAACAGGTGACATGACAGGAAGAGCATCTGGCCATAGAAAATCTGCCTCAGTAAATTTTGTCTGATCCATACAAGCATGGAAAAGTGGACATTAAAACAATGATGATGGTGAAAGCCAGCTCTGTAAAATTGGTGCTATAAGAACACTGTTACTATACAACAAGAATGGAAGTTTGCTTACCTTCACACCACCAATTAAGACCAGAATTACAGCTAACTTCACCACATACAAGCCATACACTTGAGGACAAAAGCTTGTTAGGATATGGTTACGGCCAGTCAGAGGATAATCCTGAAACTCATTCCAAAAAGACCAAAATTCGTCTTTCTACAATAAAAATGAGACAAAAGATATATTTTCCATTAAACTTAGAAGCAATGCATGTTAGCAGCATTTACAACTTGAGACAAATAGAACAAACCATGCCAAATCCTTATAAGATTCTGTGGATGGAGTTAGTACAGACTAGCTTGTACCAGCAGAGAGATATAAATGGACAGTAATGAAGTCAAATCAAGTAATGATATTTTCAAAGTATTTAAAACCATGATGTCATAAGAGAAAAATGTGTCTGCATGGATGATGGTGCCCTTGCGTTTAAGGATTCTGCAAAGAAAGAGACCTGGAGATGCTATTATGAAAGCCTGCTGAATGTGGAGAATGAATGGGAGGAGCCTGCCAAAGGTTGACCCAATTGAGGGACCAGCTACCCAAATCAACAATACCCTGGTAGATAAAGCAATTAAGGATATGAAGACAGGGAAAGCACCTGGTCCAACAGGAATCACCACTGAGATACTTAAAATATTGGGCAATGTGGGTTATGGTCTTGTCACCTGCATTGTAAATCAGGGAGTTCATGAAGGAGTCATACCCAATGACTGGTGTAGCAGTACCATAGTCAACTGCTACAAAGGTAAAGGTGATGCTTTAGATAGAAATAACTACAGGGGTATCAAATTATTGGACCAGGTGATGAAAGTTACAAAGAGAGTCATAGCTCAACTAATTAGGGAGAGAGTTAGACTAGATGAGATGCAGTTTGGTTTCGTGCCAGGCATAAGCACCACTGATGCTATATTTCTAGTAAGGCAACTGCAGGAGAAATACATAGCCAAAGATAAACCTCAATACTTGGTTTTTGTTGACTTAGAGAAAGTCTTTGACAGGGTCCCCCAATCCCTTATCTGGTGGTCAATGAGGAAACTGGGGATAGACTAGTGGTTGGTAAGAGCTGTACAAGCAATGTACAGGGATGCTGCCAGTAGGGTGAGGGTTGACAACAAGTATAGTGAGAAATTCTGGGTAGAAGTAGGGGTTTATCAAGGATCAGTCCTCAGACCCCTCTTATTCACCATAGTCCTCCAAGCAATAACAGAGGAATTCAAGACAGGCTGCCCTTGCGAGCTCCTTTATGCTGATGACTTCACTCTAATAGCCGAGTCACTGCCAGAACTAGAGACAAAGTTTAGGGTGTGGAAGCAAGTGTTAGAATCGAAGGGCCTTAGGGTTAACTTAGCAAAAACCAAAGTCTCAGTAAGTAGGAAGGCTGACAAATCACAAAACCTTTCAGGTAGATGGCCATGCTCGATCTGTAGAAAAGGTGTGGGTAGAAACTCCATACGATGTACCCAGTGTAAGCTATGGATACATAAAATGTGTAGCAATATCAAAGGAAGGTTAACTGGGAAGATAGTTTTTGTGTGTGGCAGATGCAGAGGGGCAATAAACACTGAAGATGTACAGAAAACAGATTCCATCACATGCCAAGGGGAAAATCTAGAAGTAGTTGATAGCTTCTACTTCCTAGGCGATCAAGTCTGTAGTGGGGGTGGTTAATTCTGAGAGTGTAGCAACTAGAATGAGAATGGCCTGGGCAAAGTACAGGGAGCTCCTACCTCTTCTGGCAACTACCTTACCTCGTCCAGCCTAATGACCCTCCATGTTTGTTTTCGTTTAGGTTGTTGTATGTCTCCACTGTCTTGTTTTTGTTACCAACTTTGAACCTCTGCAAATCCCAAATTTTACTTTGGATCGTGGGAGCAACTGTTTTACGAAGCCTCATATTGTATTACATATTGTATTATATAGGTAATACGGACAGACATACACACATACACAAAAGACTGAAGCACATAACCATATACACACACACACACTTCACACATACACACACAAGGACACATATGGAGACACATACAGTCACAAAAACCCATACACATAGATACATTCAAATATGTACACACAAGGAGACAGAGATACACACACACACAAGCATGAACACATGAATATGCAGAATACATACAAATGTATACGCATACATATATATATACATACACACACACATACATATATGTATACACATGCACAGTAACGCACACACATGTGCACAAACAGACAAACAAAAAGAATGCAGCTCTAATAACAGACAGAGTCAATGACTATTGGAGAGGTTACAAAAAGCAATGGAAATTTTAGAAAAAATAAACAAGTAAATGAGTGGAAATCAAACTTGTGAGTGTGTTAATTAATAGGATATTAAAACAGAATGACTCTCCCCAGATACAATAAAATATGCTTCAACACACGAATTCACATAAAGAATCTTGCAAACCAAATACAAAAACGAAATAACAAGTTTTGGCTAAGCTAGCAAGACGCTGAAAGACACTGTGTTCTGCTGTCTAAAAATCAAAATAGCTACCTGACAGCTCCACTTCATTAAAGCATCTCCTCCAGACTATACACGAAATTTGTTAATTTGGCTGTCAAGCAGCTAGGGCTCACAGAACATCAAGCAAGAAAACTAAAACACACGATATTACAAAACATCAAAAAGAAAATATACACAGAAATCAACCAGTACCAGATATGAAAGAGGGTGCTACTGCATGAACTGAAAAACACCACTACGCCACATGAAAGCGACAGATTCATGACACGTATCCAACAAGAATACTGCTGAGTAAACCATGCCTGCAACAAACACTTTCACAACAAACCTAAGTGGATAAAACAGCAACAACAAAAACGATCTCAGAATGGTAAGAATCAACACAGATACCCAAACAATATTGACGGGATTGACATGTTGGAATGTGAACTACCAGAAGACTCCAGCACCAGCATACTGAAAAATAATACCACCAACAACGACAATTACACCCCTGGAATATGTGGTGCAGTACAGCTAGATACGGATAAAATACATGCCTTAGAGTTATCACCGAAATTCACTACATATAAGAAGGTCAGAAAAATTGATTGTCTATCTGAGATTGGAGGTTAGGACAATACAACCACAACACAAACACAGGAAGCCAAAACAACAACAAGAATAGCAATGTTAATGACAACAACAATAGTGACAATAACAACG
>NC_069003.1:17439442-17460251 GCF_001194135.2 Octopus bimaculoides
GACAGATTCATGACACGTATCCAACAAGAATACTGCTGAGTAAACCATGCCTGCAACAAACACTTTCACAACAAACCTAAGTGGATAAAACAGCAACAACAAAAACGATCTCAGAATGGTAAGAATCAACACAGATACCCAAACAATATTGACGGGATTGACATGTTGGAATGTGAACTACCAGAAGACTCCAGCACCAGCATACTGAAAAATAATACCACCAACAACGACAATTACACCCCTGGAATATGTGGTGCAGTACAGCTAGATACGGATAAAATACATGCCTTAGAGTTATCACCGAAATTCACTACATATAAGAAGGTCAGAAAAATTGATTGTCTATCTGAGATTGGAGGTTAGGACAATACAACCACAACACAAACACAGGAAGCCAAAACAACAACAAGAATAGCAATGTTAATGACAACAACAATAGTGACAATAACAACGATAACCACAACATCCCCACACAAACAATTATAACAACAACATAAACATACAAAACCAAAACAACAACAATAACAATGATGATAACAACGACAGTAGCAGCAATATCCGCAACACCCAACACACAGACAACTATACCAACAACAACGTCATCCACACCACCACCACCACCACCCACAACAGCAATGAACACAACACAAGCATTACCACCACCACCACGGGCAACAGCAATGCCAGCAACTGTAACAACAACAACCACAAAGATAGTAACACCAGTAGCACCCTACACTCTGTCTTCTATAGCCCCCAACAACAAATCATACAACATGATGAGGATCTACTCTGCAGACTCATCCTTCAACAAAAGGGTGTGTATCCTACTACAGACTGACAGTGAGACAGCAGTAAAGATTTCCTTAGCTAGAAATAGACTCCAACACATCTTAGACCGGTATAACAAAACCACTAAAAGAACATAATGAGGTGGAGACCCACCAACTCAGTTCATTTGTTACCAAAGGCCTACAAAAACTGAAACAGCGAATTAGAAACAGGGAATTAATATGCCTCCCTATGGACAAGTCTGGCAGACTGTCACTAGACATCCCACAGAACTATGTCAAGACCATGCAATAACATATTAGTAGCATGAGAGAAGTTACACCACAGAAACATGAAAGAAACGAACCATGTAAAATTTCCAAGCATTCAACAACGATGTTCCTCCGCTATACAGGATGCATAAGGACCATAAACCCTACATAAACCCTGTTATGGGGCCCCCAACCTAGCAAGTTTCCAGAGCGAATATCTCCAGTAATTACAGGCTATCCTACTTCCTCTCACAGGTGTTATGACCACTCATTGAAATGTCCCCAGGTGTCTGTGTGAGCACAGAGGATCTACTCTGTAGAATCAGTAGTTGCAACCACTCCAACGACGTCATAGGTCATGTAGTGGGTAGTATGGATGGTGGGTAGTGGGTAGTATGGATGTAGTTTCACTCTACCCATCTATAGACATAGATTTTGCTGTGGAAAAATGCATTGAGATTATCTGTGAGAGCAAAGTAGAGTTCTGCAAAGTCAACATGAGGGAACTGGGCCTCCTCCTTAAACTAAGCTATGACTGTAACTACCTAGACAATCATGACCTTAGTAGATTCAGCCCCACCATGTCACAGAGGGTATGACCCCCCCACCATCACCTTGGCAGTGAAGAAAAGCACCGCAGAGCACTGGTGTGGCTAGACCATACGCACTCAGGACCCTGAGAACAACAGTCAGGTGAAAAGAATGATTACATACGCAATAGGGGCTAGCATAAAAACCATCTTGAAGAACCACATAATAAAGTTTAACAGGAAATTATACATGTAGGTTCAAGATGCAGCCATTGGTGTCAGTGTGGCTGGTCTCTTTATGACCTCGTGGGATAGAAAACTTAACAATCCTTAGCTAAACAATCCACAACTGCTTTGCTTTACATACACATTCACCAATAAAATATAATCTTTTACCCATAACACCATGTGCTACCTTTTTAGATTTAATTAATTTTGTTTATAATTGTAATGTCACTACCTATGTCCAACACCATTTTAACAGTTGTATTTCTGATTTTCACTTTTACGAATTTTCTGTTCATTATAATTCCATTTTTTTCTGATGACATACTACAAATTTTTTTACCTTTTTTCTGATATTTTATCCTCTTCGTTCTACAGTGTGACTTTATATGTCCTATATTTCCACAACAAAAACCCTACTTTTTTAAATGGACAATTTTTCCTCAGGTGCATACCACTATATGCAAAACATAGATTTAAATCCTGATGTTTGTTGTGCTTTTTAGAAAACACTTTATCTCTGTTCACACTATTCCACACTGAGTTTACTTGGACACAATCTTTACATTCAATTTCCTTAGTGTCGTGTCTTAATTTATGTATCCTTTCACATTCTTCAGACACTTTTTGCAGGGTTACATCATTGCTTTGCTCCAGCTTTGCAAGAATTCTAGTTCTGACTTCTGCATTCTTTTCGGCAGTTAGTCCCTGTGTAAAGATCAGGCATTTGAACATATCTAGAGTTAATTCATCCAGCTTAAACTTCTCACATTCCCTGTATACTAGCATATGTGATGTAGTCCTCATTAGTATTTCTCTCTATGTTCAAACACTTCCACTGTGTGTTGAATAAGGAGCATTTTTCACTGAAAATCTCACACAATATATCTACTGTGTCATTAAAGTTTATGTCAGACAGTTTTCTTGGGAGTACAAAATTACTGTATCATTTGTATTCTGTTGGAGCCAGTTTTCTCAAGATAAAGCAAGTTTTCATCTCATCACCCCAATCTTTACATTCTTTCTTTAAGATTTGCTCATATCTTCCGTAGTATGCTTCAAAGGTAACTCCTTCATCAGGTTCGTATTTGAACTCCATTATGGAGTTCGCAACAATCTAGTGAGAACACTTTTTCTGGTTTTTCATTAATTGCAGCTTCTGTTGCTGTAATATTAATTGTTGTTGTTGTTGTTCTTTCAACTGTTGTTGATGGAGTTGTTGTTGTAGCTGTTTTTGCAACTCGAATAAACCGGCCAACAAATTTTCCACAATTTTTATGATTTTTCATAAAATTCATACAACAAAACTTTGTGAGTTTGTTAACTCCTCTACGAGTTTCTACTAACTCCACGTGAATTGGTTTATCTTTGTCGCCATTGTTATGTTCTGTCCTTGTACAACGGTTGTCGCTCTGACAATATTGTCATATTCTAGTCAATAGGCTGTTTCTATCTAGCACTGTATGACCCCTAGTCACAACAGTCATAACAGTGTTATTATCCTCAAAAGCTGGATCATTATAACATCCACGCAGTATCGTAGTGCAATTACTAGATCAGCACAGACACGACTAACAATGCAGTTTACATGTACTCTACGTATTCCATGATAATGGCCTACACCACCTTACTTATAGTGGCTGGCTCATTCCACTCATCACATGGGAGAGGCTGTACCATTATTACTAATTCCCTACAACAGACATATTACAATCATAATCGCAACATACATCTGCAGAGTCTTCAATAACTAAGAGGCTTAAGATGGGATACTCAACTGAATCATATCACACACACATATCTATCTATCCATCTATCTATATGTGATGTAAAATTAGTAAGAACACAAATGAGTTGAGGTTCACTACAGCTGTTTGAGACATGTTTTTTTATTGATGAACAAATCAATCACATAATGAAAAAAAACTATTTCCATTAGATGAATTAAAATTTAAATCTAAAATTTAACATTTATAATATATATTGGCAATAAAAGGACTCTCTCTCAGAGTGAAAGGTAGATTGCATGATGCTTGTGTACGAACAGCTATACTTCATGGTAGTGGACATGGGCTCTGAATGTAGAGGATATGTGTAAACTAGAGAGGAATGAAGGTAGTATGCCCTGCTGGATGTGCATGAACAACAAAGTGCAAATGTGTTGAGAGAATAGTTTGACATAAGAGGAATGGACATGTAAAGTGTATGAATGAAGACAGCTATATAAAGTGCCGGTCACTGAAAGTGGATGGTACCTGTGGAAGAACAAGAGTCAGGAAGACATGAGATCCAATCTCAGGATGTTGAGGATCACAGAGGAAATGACAAGGGACCAAGATGTCTGGCACTATGAGGTTCTAGAGAAGACCCGCTCACGTCAATAAAACTGAGTTCTAGAAGCATTGTATTTCACCCGCATATAACAATAAAATTTTCACACACCCAAAAAACCAAATGTCTCTTCTCTTTCTCACATTTCCTCTTCATACATTATGATTATCCCCAATCCTGTCCTCACTACCCTGCTCACTGTATCATTGCTTTCCCCACCCGCTCTATATACCCAGGATTTGACCAGTCACAGCATTCCCCATCTCATCCCTACTTGCACCTCTTGCCACATATAGTATGCCCTGACACCTGTCACCATTTATCTTTCTCTCTTCCTTACTCTACCATCCCATCTATGCTCTCATCCCCATTCCTTGTGAGTATACTCTGGCACTTTGCCACTATCTCTCTCCTGCACTTTTGCTATCTCTTAATCTCTCTCTCTCTTTCCCTTGCTCTTCCCTCTGGCTGGGTAACCATGTATTTCCTCTATAGCAGCACACCTGTTTCTTCCTTCATCCTTGATCACTCTCTCTCACCACTTCTCTTACTCTTACTTCTGGCTAGGTAACCATGTATCTCCTATACAACAGCACACCTGTTTCTGTCCTCTTTTTCTCACTCATTCTCTCTTGATGGGTAACCATGTACATCTTCCACAGCAAGACATCTCTTTATGTCTCTGTGTCTCTCAGTCACACTCTAACCTTCCATTATCTAACACAAAAATCACCTCCTCCAATGCCCCCACCCCTATCAAAGATTCCTTGTCTTGCAAGTTACTTGGTGACCCTACCAGTGTTGGCGTCACTTAAAAAGCATCCAGTCCACACTGTAAAGTGGTTGGCATTTTAAAGGGCATACAGCTGTAAAAACCATGCCAAACTGACTTTGCATAAAAAGCACTCAGCCCACTCTACAGGGTGGTTGGTGTTAGGACGGGGATCCAACCATAAAAACCATGCCAAAACATACACAGAAGTTTGATGCAGGCTTCTGCCTGGCCAGCTCCTGTCAAACCATCCAACTCACACCAACATGGAAGGAGGATGTTAAGCGATGATGATATATATATCATCATCATCATCGTTTAACGTCCGCTTTCCATTCTAGCATGAGTTGGACGATTTGGCTGAGGACTGGTGAACCAGATGGCTGCACCAGGCTCCAATCTGATCTGGCAGAGTTTCTACAGCTGGATGCCCTTCCTAACGCCAACCACTCTGTGAGTGTAGTGGGTGCTTTTACGTGTCACCGGCACAAGGGACAGTCAGGCGGTTCTGGCAACGGCCACGCTCAAAATGGTGTTTTTTACGTGTCACCTGCACAGGAGCCAGTCCAGTGGCACTGGCAATGACCTCACTCGAATGTTTTGTAACATGCCACCAGCACAAGTGCCAGTAAGGCGACGCTGGTAATGATCACGTTCAAATGGTGCTATTTACGTGCCACTGGCACAGAAGCCAGACAGCTGCTCTGGCAATGATCATGCTCGGACGGTGCTGTTAGTGCTCTACTGGCACAGGTGCCAGTCATCGAATATGGTTCGATTACGATTTCGATTTCACTTGCCCCAACAGGTCTTCGCAAGCAGAGTTTAGTGTCCAATATATATATATATATACACACACACATATACATACATACACAAATATACACATGTTTAGTGTTGGCTGTCAGAAGAAAGACCATATAGAAATTAATATTAACTTGCCTAATGACCCTATGAAGATACAGGTGAAACTCCAGGGTAAGCCAGAGGTTGTCTCCACTGAGGATATAACGACTTCCTTTGTACTAATGGCCATAACCAGAGGGGCTACACACACAAACACACACCACACAGAGGATAATTTAAAAAGATGATATGCACGATTAATAATACCAGTTACCTACCATCTCCTTGGAGATTACAATAGCATTTTTCTTCTCATTTGTCACAAGAATGTGGTTTGCTTTCATGAACATGTCAATATTACAGAGTGTGTCCACACTCAAAGGACTCCACCGATGCATGACAATTCCACTGAAATAATGAACCAATTAATTAAATTGAATGGAATTATATCAATGATAACAGACAATTCAAGAGAACACTTACTTTGCACAATTACAAGCTTGGCTTCATATTTGCATGGGTCATATAGAATTAGTTGAAACAGATTTTCTACAGCTCGATGCCCTTCTTGTCATCCACCCTTACCTGATTCCAAGCAAGATAACATTTCACCCTGACCAAATATGCTTCCATGGAAGATATTGGAAATGAAGAAGACTGCTTCTTTGATGGTGATACTTGTTTACAACTATTAAGCAATGTCAATATTACTAGTGTGCATTGAGGATGCATACCTAGTGGTTAGGATGTTGCACTCAATTATTGCAAGATTGTGGCTTCAATTCCTGGACCAGATGGTGCATTGAGTTGTTGTTCTTAGGACAGCCAGCTGGCAGAATTGTTAGTGGCACTTCATCTGTCTTTACATTCTGAGTTTGAAGTCCACCAAGGTCAACTTTGCCTTTCATCCTTTCAGGGCTGATAAAATAAATACCATTTGAGCATTGAGGTCAATTCAATCAACTAACCCCCATTCTGAACATACTGGCCTTGTGCCAAAATTTGAAACCGAAATTACTAGTCTGCAAGGCAGTGAGCTAGCAGAATCGTTAGCATGCCTGGCAAAATGCATAGCAGCATTTTGTTAGTCTTTACCATTCTGATTTTAAGTTTCGCTGAGGTTGGCTTTGCCTTTCATCCATTCGGGGTCAATAAAATAAGTACCCATTGAGTACCAGGGTTCCGAAATTGTTGGCCTTGTACAAAAATTTGAAACCAATATTACAAATCTGCTGCTCTTCACTTCTTCCATTCTGCACTGGCGGTAATCTTCTCTCCTACCCTGCCACCCCAATTTCTATAGTTGTTGCTTATTCTTCCTTTGACTATTCTTCAACACTTGCTCATTATATTCACCCTCTCACCCACTTCTTATCCCTAACAATATCTGACTCTCCCATACACTCTTGCAACCCCTACCCAACCTCCTATTTTTCTGTCCCCACTCTTGACCCCTCATCACCACTATTTTTCTCTCTTTCCAGTTTCACCCTGGTCACTTCCACTCTTTCTGAAATTTTCATACATAGTCATATAGCTGTTCCACAGCAAGAAACCTATTCTAGACTCTTTCCTCTCACTTATTCCCTCATCTAGCATAAAGCTGCTTGAGCTACTATACATATTTAATGATACTGAAACACAAGGAAAACCCTGATGGTGATAGGAGGGAGTACAAGCACTGCAAGAAAGAAAAAGACCTACCAAATAGTCACATCATCACCTGCTTTACAACTGTCAACCAAATCATTCTCCAAGACAACCCACATGGAACGAGGAATTGTACCTAGCAGGAGGTGCTGCACTTGTTCTTGAACCTTGATTTCTTGGTAGTCTTTGCATTTGAGAGGAACAGTTCCTACAACAATAACAAGAGATATAGTACTAAACTACAACATTGTCACCATCATCATTCAACAGCGTTTCCATGCTGATATGGGTTGAATGGTTTGACAGGAGCTGCTGAATCAGAAGACTGTGCCAAGCTCTACTGTCTGCTTGACTTGGTTTCTATAGATGGATGCCCTTCCTTATGCCAATCACTATACAGAGTGTACTGTGGTGTTTCACATTACACTAGCAAGGTCACTGAATAAGTTGCAAGACAAAACCCCTCAACTGAGGAGGGAGTTGTATTGAGGAGGGTGGCTTTGTGCCAGGTGATAAGAGTTTAAAGTATGATAGAGGGACAAAAACAAGTGTCTTGCTGCAGAGATATACGGCTACTACAGGTGTAAAAAGAAAGTGGAGAAAGAAGACGGTAATGAAGATGGTGTTGGGGTATACCCTCAAGTTATAGGGAGGTGAATATAAGTGAAGTGGTAAAAAGGATGAGTGGGCAGGTAAGTTCACAAGAGAGTAAAAAGAGTGTGAGATAGAGGAAGGGAATGCAATGGGTAGGGGATATCAGAAAGATGAGTTGTGAAGGAATCAACATTGAACAGTTTAATAAACCTTAGTCCATCTCATAGGAGGAGGTGCAGACATGTTTGTGTGCTCCAGAAGTTTGCTTCCCAACTACAGGGTTTTAAGTTCAGTCCTACTGCATGGCACAATGGGCAAGTGTCTTTGGATCTTTGTGGTTTTCGTCACTGTTTACAATTATCTTCAAAAACAATTTTTTAATGTATCATGGATGTAATTTTTGTTATTCATTTATTCCAGAAAAATTTTGCAAAAATGTTACAGGTATTCAAAATTTGATGATTTTCAGAATTTTCAGCCAATCAGAAAACAGTGCATTCGCTGCCTCTTCCATCATCAGGGGGTGGGGGAGGCATTGGTATGTCAAAACATTGCTAGAAATAGCAGTCAAAACATTAAAATATATGCAAATGAAGTTAACATTAAAACATTTGCAAGCAAATTAAATATTTAAAAACTTTCACACTTACAAACATTCACATACTTCCCTTATACACACATATACTCAGAGTTGAAACGCTGTTTGATTTTTCTTTTCAGCATTGAATGTTCACCATCCTACTTCCATTGCACACACACACACACACATTCACATACATACCTCTTTTACATATACACACATATACTTACACAGAGTTCAAACACTCCCACTACCAGTTTGACATCACCCCTTCCTTCCTTATTCATCTATCACCCCTTCCTTTCTCATTCATATGTTGTGTTAGAGAAAAACATGAGTATTATTATGGTAGAAGATTATCTTTCTCATATCTCCTTCTCCTCCTTGTGCGCATGCACAGCATCTTTGGTTACTATGGAAACAGACATTTTCGCCACGGTGATGTGTAAAAAATTTGCTTCTGATTGGTTAAAATACCCAAATTTTGCAAATATTAAAGGCTAGTAACTTTTTAATTATGGAGTTATAGGAAAAATGAATTATACAAAACTTAATCCATATACAGAATTTAAAAACAATTGGAACAAAATTGTAAACAGTGACAAAAACCACAAAGATTCGTATCTTCTACTATAACTCTTGTGAATGGATTTGATAGACAGAGACTGAAGGAAGCTTGACTATCTTTCTATCTATTTGGTTGCTTTTCTTTCTACCAAATGAGAAGTTACATTGGGGAGCAGTTATTTTAACAAGTTGTGCTTATTCATCATTGATGAGATACATCTGCACTGATAGATGCTCCTGAACCAGTTGTTGAGTGTCCCACCTGTGAGAGATCGATGCTAGATGTGTCAAAATAATTGTCGTGATGAATAATAAATTCTCATATATTCAATCTTCCGTCTTTCATTTACCATATATATATATATATATATAAAATCATAATCATCATTTAGCATCTGTTGTCCATGTTAGCATGGGTTGGACAGTTTGACCAGGCAGGTAAGCTGAGGAGCTGCACAAAACTCTGGTCTGATTTGGTATGGTTTTTACAGCTGGATGCTCTTTCTAATACCAACCACTATGACAGTGTAATGGGTGCTTTTATGTGCCACCAGCACAGATGTCAGTTTGCATGACGCAAATATCTGCTATTTCACTTGGCTTGATGGGTCTCCTTCTCAAGCGCAGCATATTGCCAAAGGTTTTAGTCATTTGTTATTGCCTCAGTGCTGAGTTTCCCTCTTCCACAGCTTCCTTCCTCTGGTAGAATCAGTACTACTTCACACAACTGTCCACATCCATACGCATCACATGACCATACCAATGCAGTTGTCTCCCTAGTACACATCTGATGCTTCTTATGCCCAGCTTTTCTCTCAAAGATGTTTACACTTTGCCGTACATGCACACTGACATTACACATCCAGTGAAGCATACTAGCTTCATTTCTTTCAAGCCTAAGCATGTCCTTGGCAGTCACAGCCCATGTTTCACTGCTGTGTAGCATGGCTGTTCGCACACAGGCATCATACAATCTGCCTTTCATTCTGAGGGAGAGGCCCCTTTGTTACCAACAGAGGTAGGAGCCCTCTGAACTTTGCCGAACCTATTCTTATTCTAGCAGCTATACTCTTGGACAATCCACTCCAATGACTGACTTCACCACCTAGATAACAGAGGCTATCAACTACTTCTAGCTTTCCCCTTTGTCATTTGATGGAATCTATTTTCTGCACATCTTTAGTGTTAATTGTACCTGTGCTGCTACCACACACAAAAACTATTTTCCCTGTTAACCTTCCTCTGATATTTCTGCACCTCTTATGTGTCCATAGGTTACACCAGGTACATATTATGAAATTTCTAACACCTTCCTACTGATCAAGCAGGGCCATCTACCTGATGGGATTTGTGATTTGTCTGCTTTCCTACTTACTAAGGCTTTGGTTTTTGCTAGGTTAACTCTAAGGCCCTTCAATTCTAGACATTGCTTCCACACCTGAAACTTCTAATTCTGGAAGTGATTCATCTATAAGAAGCTCATCAACATAGAGGAGCTCCCAGAGGGAGCCTGTCTTCAATTCCTGTGTTATTGCCTGGAGGACTATGATGAACAAGGAGCTGAAAATTGATCCTTGGTAAACCCCTACTTGTCACCTGAATTCTTTGCTATACTCATTGCCTACCCTCACCTTACTAACAGCATTCCTGTACATGGCTTGTACAGCTCCCACCAACCACTAGTCTATCCCTAGTTCCCACATTGACCACCAGAAAAGGGAGCGGAGGACCCTGTCAAAGGCATTTTCCATGTCAACAAAAGCCAAGTACAGAGGTTTATCTTTGGCTGTGTATTTCTCCTGCAGCTGCACAACCAGAAATATAGCACCAGTGGTGCTTCTGCCTGGCACAAAACCAAACTGCACCTCGTCTAGACTAACTCTCTCCCTAATTAGTTGGGCTATGGCCCTCTACATGACTTTCATCACCTGATCCAACAACTTGATACCTTTGTAATTATTTCTATCTAAGGCATCACCTTTAACTTTGTAGCAGATGACTATGATGCTGTTACACTACTCATTGGGTATGAGTCCTTCATGTACCACCTGGTTAACTATACGGGTGATTAGCCCATAACCTACACCGCTACATATTTTAAGCATCTCAGCAGAAATATCTGATGGGCCAGGAGCTTTCCCTGTCTTCATACTCTTAATTGCTTTATCTACCAAGGTACTATCAATTCAGACAGCTGGTGCCTCAATTGAGTCAACATTTGACAGACTCTCCTTCTCCCATTCATTTTTCTTCATTTAGCAGCCTTTCATAATGGCATTTCCAAGCCACCTTCTTTGCAGAATCATTAAATGCACATGAACCATCATCCATATGGACACATTTCTCTCCTATGACATCATAAAATTTCTCTCACACATTGTCTTGCAATCCAAAACACTTCAAGTCTCTGGTCCTCACATTGGCAAAATTCTTTTCTGTCACTTACCTGGCTAAATATACTTGCCTCCTAGCTTCCCTTCTGGCTATCTAATACAATTCCCTGCTCCAAGCCTGTTTCTTTGCCCTAATGGTCTTGTCTACAGCATCATTCCACCACCATGTCACCCTTAGTCTAGATAGGACTTTGCACCATCGGCAGATTTGGTCTGTGGCACTCAGCAAGCTGTCCTGAAGAAATTTCTAGTTGATGATGATGATGATGACAAGATACATATATATCATCATCATCATTATCATTTTAATGTATACTATTCCATACTTGCATGGGTTGGACAAGAGTTCACTGGGGCAGATTTTCTACACTAAGATGCCCTTCCTGTCACCAATTCTTGTTTCCTGTGCGCTCCCACCAATCCTGTTTCCAAGCAAGGTAATATTTCACTAAGACCAGACATGTTCACAGAATATTGGAAATGAATGACTGCTTGTATGACAGGGACAATCATTTACAACTATCACTCAATGTTATTACAAGGAGAGACAAATACGCAACTGGCACCCATTTTAGTGGCACATAAACGCACCCATTACACTCTTGAAGTGGTTGGCATTAGGAAGGGCATCTAGTTGTAGAAACCATGCCAAATCAGACTGGAGTCTGGTGCAGCCCCTCAGCTTACCAGCCCTGGTCAAACTGTCCAACCCATGCCATCATGGACAATGGACATTAAATGATGATGAAGATATATATGATGGATGTCTTTCAATTTCTGCTGACCAAATCCACTCACTTGAGCTCCAATGTCTGCTTTGACATGGTTTTTGTGATTAGACACCCACCCTAATGCCAAATACTTTATAGTATGTACTGGGTGCTTTTTTCATGGCACCAGTACTAGTTAGGCCACTACGGAGCCTGCACAACTAAGATCCCCTGCAACTTTGTGGGGTTACAGTACAGAGGGAGGCAGCTCTAGTAGATGAGATGAGATGTAAAAGTATGAGAGAAGGTGCCTAGAAAAGAACAATGAAAATGAGTTAGGGAAGTAACTCAGAGTGGCCAGTGTTGCAGAATATAAAAAATAAATACAGAAGTAAGTATATCAAATGATCAGGATGTATCTATAATGATGACACAATGTTATTTAGGAGGAGTACAAAGTTCAAATAAGTATATCAAATACCAAATCATCACTAGTTCTTAAAACACAGAAATACAAATTAAGGACTTACCTTTGTCACTCAAAGAGACCAATTTCATTGAGTGGCAGGAGTCATTCTGACATTTCAGAGCTTTAAAATTATAATAATGTTCAATATTTGCCTACAACATGAAGGATGAGATGATCAAAATATGCCTACATTGATAGCATAGTGTTATTTAGAAGTCCAAATGAAACCCTTCCACTAAGATCTCAGGACACTTCTTTACTAAACAGTCATCATACATATGCATTAAACATCTGCATCAATAGTAATTTTTCTCTCTCTCTCTTATATCCTGTTCTCTCAGATCGTTTATACTCTGTCACTTATACACACTAACATTATACATCCAGTAGAACATGCTTGCTTCATTTCTCTCCCACCTTGCACATCCTCTGCATTCAATGCCTATATTTCACTACCATACATGACACAAGCGTCATACAATTATTGTCACATAAAAAACTTTATTCACTGTCAGCCTGCCTGTGATTCCAGCACAGTTCTTGTGCACCTAGAGTTCACATAGAGTACACCACATACAGTTACTATTTACTCCATATCAAACTAATGACAATGATATCACCTCAAGGAAACAACAATATAACATATTAAAAGTGATACAGGAAGAGCAGGATGTACTCACTGACTTGAGGGAAGGAGATAGGGACAGTAGTAGAAGATAGGGCTCACTGTCCTAGCAAAGAAGAGGAGAGGAGGATGAAAATATGTACTGACCTGGTAAGTGAAGATCTGTTTACAACTGGTACACATGAATTCTCGCTCAAATTCTAAAACTTTTATAGCAGAAGTCTGGATAACCGTAACTTAGAAAGAAAGAGAGAATACAGAGAGAATGATATAAACAGAAGGACACATCATGGACATGCTTACAAAATCAAAAAACGACACAGCAACCATGACTTTCAGAAATATTTTTTCATGCTCAGAATTACTGAAGCTTGGAATACATTACCTGCATCACCGTTAGCTGTCAGAACATTATAGCTTTCAAAATCCTGAAATTCGCCAACAGTTCATCTGATGTCCCCATCTTTTTTCTTTTAAGACTTATTCACTGTTCACTTCCTGTGCAGAGGTGAAGAGGTAGCAGATGAAGAGGGATGAAGTGGTGAGGACTAATCTTAGGATGTTAGGGCTCATGGAGGAAATGACAATGGACGAGATGTCTGGAGTTATGGGGTTCCAGAAAAGACCCGTTCATGTCAGCGTAACTGAGTGCTAGAAGTGTTGTGTCCCACTCACACAAAATTAAATTAAATACCTTACCCTTAGAATCCAAACTACATCTCTCCCAAAATGTATCTTGTCTCTTCCTCACATTTCCTCTTCATACAATATAGTTTTCTCCCACTCCCCATCTTTGACCTGCTCACTGTATCCCTGCTTTCTCCATCCCCTCTTTATACCCAGGTCCTCACCAGTCACTGCAATCCCCATGCCCACTCCCTACTTGCACCTCTTGGCAATACCTGGCAACATATATGTTCCACTACCTTGAAGGTATGCCCTGGCAATTGCCACAATTTATCTCTCTCTTCCTTACTCTACCATCCTATCTATGCTCTGAACCCTGTTCTTTCTGAGTATCCCTGGCACTTCACCATCATCTCTCTCTTGCACTTTTGCTGTGCCCCACTCTCTCTCTCTCCTTTGCTCTTCACTGGGTAACCATGTATCAGATCTGCAGCAGCACACCTGTTTCTGCCACTCTCTCCCTCTCTCTCTTTTTCTCTTTTTCTATACCTCGTGTATAGTAAGACAGTTCCTGTTTCTCTATCACACTCTAATCTTTCATCAACTGACACAAGATCACCTCCTCTAATGTCCCCTCCCCTCTCAGAATTCCTTGTCCTCCTAGTTACTTAGTGATCTGGCTGGAACTAGTGCCAATAAAAGAGCATCCAGTCCACACTGTGAAGTGGCTACCATTTGGGAGGGCATCCAGCTGTACAAACCATGCCAAAACTGACTTTGCCTGAGCTACTGCCATGTAAAAAGCACTCACTCCACTCTACGATGCAGTTGGTGTTAGGAAAGGCATCCAGCTGTAAAAACCATGCCAAAACAGGCACTGTAGCCAGGTATGGTCTTCTATCTGGCACGCTCCTGTCAAACCCTCCAACCCATGCCAGCATGAAACACAGACGTTAAATGATGATGATGATTATATATATACTGGGTTGGTGCATAATTATTGCGGCTTTTTCAACAAATTTTATTCAACAAAAACAATATTTAACAAAAACATCTTTAAATGACGGTCTGACCGTCTAACAAGCAAATAGGAAGCAATAATTGAAGTAGATGGTGAATATGCTCTGGAATAATCATTTAAAGATGTTTTTGTTGAAAAACAGCTGCAATAATTATGCACTCATGTCAATACCCATGCCCCTTACTGATTTAGGCTCTGGGATTGTAATTCCCTGTGAACCAGTGTACCCTGTAAGTTTCATATTCAGTTTTGGACACTGGTAGCACAGGGTTTGGAATTTTTCAGCATTAAACTGCATATTATTATCCTCAGCCCATCTGTAAATTGAGTCCAACTCCTGCTGCAGATGTGCAACATCACTGGGGATCTGTATTTTCTGTGAGACTTTCGTATCGTCTGTGTAGCTAGCAAGTGTGCCTATCTGAGAGGGCCACTATGAAAAGCAGTGGTCCCAAGACAGTGCCCTGTGGAACACCACTCACTATTTGTGTTTTTCTTTGAGGTGGCTCCATTGGCCACTACTGCCTGACTTCTATCTTTCAGAAAGTCATGTAACCACTCTCCAAGTTTTCCAGCTATGCCGAGATCACGCAGTTTGTGGCATATCATACCATGATCCACTTTGTCAAAAGCTTTTGCAAAATCAAGGTATATTACGTCCCCATTTAAGTTGAGTAAATGCCTCAACACCCAGTCATAATGTTGTAAGAGCTGAGTCAGGCAGCTCCTACCTGGTCGGAAGCCATGCTGGGTATCACTCAGCGAGTTATTTTCTTCAAGGAATGCGATTAGTTTTCCTTTGACTATCCATTCCATGACTTTGCTGATGTGTGAAGTCAGGAGATAGGCCTATAGGTTTTGGCATCTGCTCTGCTTTCCCCTTTATGGAGTGGGCATATTATTCCCTCCTTCAGCTTGCTTGGCAGTCTGCCATTTGCAAGAAAGCTCTGGAAGAGAATCTGGAGGGGTTTTGCCAGGGCACGCTTACACGATTTGAGGAGGGTTGCTGAGAAACCATCAGGACCAGGAGTTGAGTTTGTGTCCACCTCATCTATAGCTAGTTGTATATCTTCTTTGCTAAATTTGATGAATTCCATTGTAATTGCCTCACTGGTTATAGGTGAGGCGGCAAAGAAGTTCACTGGTTCGTTCACTTGTCTGTATTCTAACGGGGTGGTAAAGATACTTTTGAACTGGTCGTTCAGTACCTTACTGATTCTGGTTGGACTCTTCCTTATGGAAGAGGGGGTCCTATTTTGTAGCGTACTGAGGTTGTTTCTTTCGTGTAATGAAAGAAGGCCTTTGGGTTTGACTTAATGTTTTTTATAACCCAGGCTTCTTTGCCTGCTCTCTCCCTCACATAGGATTGTTGCAGCCTTTTTTCAATCTCCATCACTGTTGTTTTTAGGCAGGACCTTTCGCTACTTTTGGGATGTTGGTTGAGTTGATTTGCAACCTTCATCCATCATCTCATGAGGATCTTCCTCTCCCATGGAATCTTGTTCCTATTTGTTTTGGCCTTGTACTCTGGGACATATTTCTAGCATATGGCTTGTACAACAGACATGAAACATTCTAGTTTCATGCCAATGTCTGGTGTGGAGAGACATTTCGGCCAGTCCTGTCTGAGGATCTCTTTTTGGATCGATTTCCAGTCTGCTTTGTGGAAGTTCAGATTGGAATAATTTCGGGTGTTTCCTTTAGGTTGTATGTCTCTGGTTACTTTCGGCCCAAACATAGCTCTATTATGTTGTGATCCGAAACTAATGTCGGCGTCACTTTCACATCATGAATGATGTCGATATTGTTCGTGAAGCAGAGATTCAAAATGTTATTTGCCCTAGTTGGTCTGAGTACAGCTTATTCCATGAATAGGGCATTGGTGAGGTTGAGCAGGGACTCCACCTGTGCTTGCTTTCAATGAGTTATTCCTGAAAGCATGAGACCTTCAGGCCATTTGACGTTGGGGAAGTTGAAATCACCCATAAGAAATATGATCACGTGGTGTTCCAGTTTCATGAGGATTTCTTTAATTCTTGTGAGGCAATCTTCAAACTAGCCTATGTGGTTTGGAGCATCTGGTGGGCAAAATGTATTGCATATGACTATATTGTGTTGTCTTATGTATACAATTAAAATGTCACATACTGAATTTGACAGTAAAACCTGGGGTGTGAGGTCATCACAGATATATACAGCAACTCCACCATGGCTCCTTTCCCTTCTGTCTGTTCACAGTATGGCATATTTTAGTTAGTGTACTTCTGCATCCTCTATATCAGGGCTGAGGTGAGTTTCCATGAGTGCTATGCATAAGGCTTGATTGCATGCAGCAAAGTCTCTCAGGAAAGAAATTTTGCTTTTATTATGATGCAACAGGCCCCCAATATTTGGTAAAAATATTGGCATGACAACTGTGCAAGCGTTAGGGGAGGCCATCCTGTGTCTGTTGACTGTAGTGGTCTTGCGCAGTGGTGGGCAAGGTACCTTGTTTGCACTCGGTGTAGTCAGGTCAGCTGCTGCACAATCTTTTGCGCCATGTACAAAAAAGACTCTTGCTCAGCTGCTGTTGCCTTACACATAACCTCTGAAGAGCACACTTCTTTTGTAAATTTTTTCCTTGGAGACGTTTGTTGTCTTTCCTGTAGTTTTGGCAGGGCGTCGGGTGGGCAAACCGGCAGTTTTTGCTGTCTTACCCATGCCAACATTTGCCTTGCAGGTAAAATCTGCAGGTCCTTGAGTGCCTTTCAATATATATAAAGTGGGGGGAAATAAATATTCGTACATGTCAAAATTCTTTATTTATTTAATTTCTAATGAACATAAATGGGATATACCAATACTATATTTGCATACACATGCATAAACTAAGAATATGCAAAAGAAACTAATAAATTATAGTAACTAATGAATTTATATACAATTACAAATATTTAGGGGTGAAAAAAGTATTCATACAGAATAAATTTATGATTTTCTGTGCCACAAAATACTGTTAAAATAATTTTTTTCTACTAGAACTTTCTCATTTGTTCCAAAGATACCTTCCCCTGTCCCACTACCTTAGTTTCCTATCCCTCAATTCTGTACCCCACTCAGTTGGGGGGACTTGTCTTGTAGGTAACTGGTGAGCTCACCAGTGCTGGAGCCATGTTAAAAGTAGACACTGTGAAGTGGTTGGTGATAGAAAGGGCATCCAGCTTTAGAAACCATGCCAAAGCAGACAGAACTTGGTGTAACCCTCTGAATTGTCTACTTATGTTGAACCATCCAACCCATGCCAGTATGAAAAAAATAAACATTAAATATAATGATGATGATATCTAACTCAAATATTCTACTGTTTTATGTTCAAACTGGCCAGATCCAGCCTCTCACATCTAGCCTACAATGTCTTTCTAAAAATTAGTCACATCATTGAAATCTAGAAGCAATGAAAATATATGATTGTTAGTAAATAAGCAATCTGAATGCTAAAGGGTTACGAAAGAAACTAGCAACCCTAATTGTGGTGGTCACCACCTCAAGTGAATGTGTAATATACCCTGACTATCTATGATAATCGCATCTTGGTTTATTTAAGGAATACTGACCTGTTACAGACAGAAAGGTTCCAACATCAGCATTTCTGGGAAGACATGTTCTGGTCAGCTCTGGACAGACAGGAAGTCTTGCAAGACGAGCATGGATGTTTTTCTTCACAGCCTGTAATATGTAAAGATGAATAAAGTAATAATATACATCCTCTTCAACTTTTATCTTTTAATCATCAGACTATGGCAATGCTGGGGCACAATGCTGAAGTATTTTTACTTGAATGCATTCACTCTAGTACTAATTTTTTTAAAGCGTAGTACTCATTCTATTGGTCTCTTTTACTGAAGTTACAGGTGTGTAAACATATCTGCACTGGTTATCAAGCAGTGGTGGTGGAACAAAGACACACACACATTTATATATACATAGGTATAAGTTAGGATTGTTTAAACATTCAAGGGATAGGCTAGAAGTGTTTAATCAACCAGGGGATAATTAAATCCGAAGGCACTCCTGGAGATTGCTTGTGTGGGTATCGTTTTTTTTAGAAGGTATCCAGAGGCAGGTAATTTATCGTGTAAACTGCAGTTTATAAGTATAATCATGTAGAGAATGGAGAAACAAACACAGAAAGAAGCAGGTCGATTGCGCTAGTTAGCCATTAATTTAATCAATTATGTGGAGATTATGTAATGTTACATTTACGATCCTTTCGATTTGCCAATTTGATTGGCAGATCTCTTCAGAATGTTGAGAAGTTTGTTTAAGTGCATGGTGTGAGAGATGCAGGAATAGAAGATAGGGGATATACTAATGTAAAGGATGCATATAGTGGTATGAGAATAGAGGTAAGGTATAGTGAGTCTTACATTTTAGTCGAAATCAGGGTTAGTAATATTTCTGCAAAGGAGATGTAGGGCTATACTAGCAGTATAACCCGATGTTGTCCGGGTGTTTTTTATAACGCCATCTACGACAAGTCTTGCTAGGTGAAAATCAACTAAAAAAGAAAGCCTTACAACAAAAAAACCCTAATGATATAAATATGTTCATAATTCAAAAAAACGATGAAATTAATAGGGAAAGTCTGAAGGATGTTTTGCGTAACATTATTAAGCGTACGTAAATTTCATCCGTCTAATTGGCTACAGAAATGCTTGTGCAAAACAACTTTTTGTGCTGCCTTGATTATACATAGCAGGATAATTCCTTTTCGCAGGAGCTAGGACGGCAATTTCTGATGAAGCAATTGCTGGCGATCTGTTGCTACACAGTTCTGCCAGAATTCTATCAGATTGGGCAGTAGATGTTGATGCACCATTTTGCATTATGTTCAAAATAGCTTCTGGAATGTGGTGAATTGCTGCAGTCTGTTGCTGTCTTTTTAAACCGGTTGCTTTCTTTCCCCAGCAAGCTCTCTTGTTTGGAGGCATAATCTATGTACATATTAAACAGAACAACAAAAGTTATAACAGATGGCAGGGTTCGTAGTTTTCACATTTCGGTAATTTTTCAGATTAACACCCGCACGATTACGTAACCGTAACCCTAAAACCATAACCGTAACACTAACCCTCATCGTAACCCTAACCCTAACCTTGACCCAAAAACCGTAACCCTAACACCCTAGTGAAAATCGTGCGGGTGTTAATCTGAAAAATTACCCACATTTCTAATGAAGTTCACTGATTTGCAATGTGTTGTCTATAAGCTCCGTTGTTTGTATATTTACAAAACATTGACGAACATGAGTTATCTTGTAGTGAATGCTTGTGTGTACGTGCGCGTGTATGCGTTTGAGAGAGCGAGAGAAAGAAAAGGGGAGAAAGGAATAGAGAACGGGAGCAATGAAGAAAGAGGAAGGGAGAACGGAAGACAGTTATAAAATAGCAATGCGTGCGCATGTTTATATAAGTAACACACAGAAACTAAATCTTATATCTATAATGTTGATGTGTGTATGTGTTTATGTGTATGTTGTTGTCACAGATCACGTATGTGCGGTTGTGTGTGTTTTTACGTTTCTATGTTATGAAAAATATGTTAGAGGTAGAGGGATACAAGAAAACTATTAAATGGGAGAGAGGAAGAAGAACGAAGTAAGAGTGAAAAGGTAGAAGGAAAGAATAGTCTATGACTTTGTATGTATCACTTTCTCTCTCTCTCTCTCCTTCCCTCTTTTACTCTTACTCTGTATATTATATGTTGAGCGCGTGATCGATGTGTAAGAACGCCAATACAGGTAGAAGGGAAGAACTATAAAAGTTGCTAGAAACAACAGCCAAATCT
>NC_069003.1:17460351-17461123 GCF_001194135.2 Octopus bimaculoides
TGATCTAACAGCTTGATGCCTCTGTAATTATTTGTATATATATATATATACATATATATATATTATACATACCTACATGTATCATTATTTAACATTCATTTTGCCATATTTGCAAGGATCAGACAGAATTAGTTGAGGCAGATTTTCTAGTCAGATGTCCTTTCTGTCCCTAATCCAGGTACGGTAATATTTCCCCATGGCCAGATATGTTTTTCACAGAAAACTAGAAGTGAACGACATTATTTATTTGACAGTGATGCTCATTTACAACCAACATATGATTTCAACACAGCACATGGGCATCAACATCATCATTAAATGTCTTTTTCCGTACTGGCATGAGTTTGACAGGACCCAGCAAGCCACAGCGTCAGCTTTGGCACAGTTTCTACAGCTGAACACTCTTCCTAATGCCATATATATAAATACATCTCATTCCAGGGTGAAAAACTAGAGGTAGTCGATAGCTTCCGCTATCTGGGCGACCAAGTTAGTAGTGGGGGTGGGTGCGCTGAAAGTGTAGCTGCTAGAATAAGAATAGCCTGGGCAAAGTTTAGAGAGCTCTTACCCCTGCTGGCGACAAAGGGACTCTCACTCAGAGTAAAAGGCAGACTGTATGATGCATGCGTACGAACAGCCATGCTACATGGCAGTGAAACATGGGCTGTAACTGCTGAGGACATACGTAAGCTCGCAAGGAATGAAGCCAGTATGCTCCGTTGGATGTGTAATGTCAATGTGAATACCGTCAGAGTGTAAGTATCTTGAGAGA
>NC_069003.1:17461497-17464211 GCF_001194135.2 Octopus bimaculoides
ACCATTTCGAGCGTGGCCGTTTTCGTGCGGGTGACACGTAAAAGCACCCACTACACTCTCTGAGTGGTTGGCGTTAGGAAGGGCATCCAGCTGTAGAAACTCTGCCAAATTAGATTGGAGCCTGGTGTTGCCATCCGGTTTCACCAGTCCTCAGTCAAATTGTCCAACCCATGCTAGCATGGAAAGCGGACGTTAAACGATGATGATGATGATACATGAAGGGATTTTTTTCAGTTTTTATGCATCAAATTCGCTCACAAGGCTTTGGTTGGCCAGGGGCTATAGAAGAAGAAACTTGCTAAAGCTACCATGCAGTGGGACCGAACCCAAAACCACATGCTTGCAAAGTGAACTTCTTGACAACATAGCCAATTTAAACCAGTTTCTTTTTCCATATGCTGACATAGGCTGAACAGATAATTATTTTCGGCAGTAGTTTTTAAAGTCAACCCATCCCCGTTTTACAAGAAATGGAAGGTTTTATTCCACTACTTCAAGAGTGTGGTGCTATGGAATGTAATATCCACCAGGAATATAAAAACAATGACACTAGTTTTCTGGTTCAGATGATCTCAGGCAAGACACAGAAAGGACAATTTTCACACACACACACACACAAATACATCATTACTTTTTTACTTGTCCTTTTTCCATGCTGGTCGAGCTGGACAGGTCATCACAGTTCGTGTTGACTCCCATTGGGAGCTTTTCCTACCAAAGACTAGGTTCTTGTGTGCAATTCAGCTTGGTTGCCATGGTTAGATGCCCTTCTTGATGCCAACAGTGTAATCAGTAGGGAGTAAAGATATGTGCTTTGTACACAGTGAATGTAAATTTGGAAAGGGAATAATGATACAAAGATAATAAATGGTTGTTATTAGAAAGGTGGGGATATGAAAGTAAAGTAGGAATGGAGAATACTCAAAAAATTAGGGGTGGGGTATATTTGCATAGGTAACTGAGGAGGGGAAATGGAGAGAGAGAGAGAGAGAGAGAGAGAGAGAGAGTAAAGAAATAATAATGACATCAGAACAGACCAGAATGGATGGGAGGAACACATGTACACAACATGCTTTCATTCAGTTTTGATCTTACAAATTTCATTTGCAAGGCATTGGTCAGCCTAAGGCAATAATAAAAGACACTTACCTAAAGTGTCATTATACTTTAGAAATTGCAGGCATACACTGGGATGGTCATAGCTGGAATACCTTTAATCACAGGTTTGTTAGAAACAACAACAGTAACACTGTAAATGTGGTTACCACCACTAATTAACTTACCATCCGTTTATGAGCAGAGTGAGTTGAGATCAGAGTTTCCTGGGCATTAATTAAGGCCTCGTCAAACACTTGTAACAGCTGAACTGGTTTATAAAGGAGGACCTCACAGATAGCGATGTCTGTTTCAAATAGTGTCAAAGTGCTGTAAAGAAAGAGATCTGTTTATATATATGTATAATTTAAATAGAGAATATAAACATAGTGCAGAGAAGTTATCCTCGATTGGGGATATTCTTCATTTCTATATATTCTTACATCTATCTATCCGATGATAGAATACTTAGCATATATAATCCTTACTCATGCTTGGCAATTCTAGAAACAGCCATAAGAGTCTTTATCATTTTTATCATAACTACTCTGCACTATGGTTTATATTCTCTATTTAAATCAAATGTTTTTTTGGGTGATGCCAAATGTTTTGATTTATCATAGCCTTGACAATATTTATGACCATACCCAACTATAAACTATCAACTCACTCTGTCTATCCATTCTAAACAGACACTGCCCTCTAGCCTTAGATTTGGTAGTTGATAAAAAAAGACTAATTAAATTAAAAGTGAACCACAATCATTTACAAGTTATGATCCTAACAAACTCCATGCAGTTCTTAGAAGTGTAATATATTCTGAGTCACAGCAGCAACATGGACTTTCTCCCTCTTCTTGCTCTATTAGAGAATTTGAGTAAAATTATATTAATGTGTCCAATTGATTAAAAAATTCTATTTATTTATGCAGCTGAAGATAGCCCTGCATTTAAATTGATGTAATGATTGCATTGTTCAATAAAATGGAGGAGCTTGAAACGGTTGTAGTGCATTGCCTCTTGATATCCTGTTGCTTATCTTTATTTTATTCACCTCACCTTGAGTTGTATGGATAATACCACACTAAATTGGTGCTTCAACTTAAGTACCTAATTCAACTGAATCTCAATTATTTCTTTAGAATAAGATGGAGGAAACTCAGAGAGCTATTACTTCTGTTGGCTACAAAAGGTTTCTCTCTCTGAGTGAAAGGAAGATTGTATGATTCTTGTATACAGACAGCAATTCTAAATGGTAGTGATATATGGGTAGTGAATGCAGAGGATATGCAAAGACTAGAAAGGAATGAGGCTAGTATGCTCCACTGGATGTGTAATGTAAGTGCACATGTTCAACAGAGTGCTAGTGTTTTGAGAGAGAAGTTAGGTCATCATCATCATCATCATCGTTTAACGTCCGCTTTCCATGCTAGCATGGGTTGGACGATTTGACTGAGGACTGGTGAAACCGGATGGCAACACCAGGCTCCAGTCTGATTTGGCAGAGTTTCTACAGCTGGATGCCCTTCCTAACGCCAACCACTCAGAGAGTGTAGTGGGTGCTTTTACGTGTCACCCGCACGAAAACGGCCACGCTCGAAATGGTGTCTTTTATGTGCC
>NC_069003.1:17464996-17468552 GCF_001194135.2 Octopus bimaculoides
GGTCGCCCAGATAGCGGAAGCTATCGACTACCTCTAGTTTTTCACCCTGGAATGAGATAGAAGTTGTTTCCTGTTTGTTTGCAGTCTTTATTGCACCTGAACATCTGCCACAAACAAAAACTAACTTGCTAGTTAACCTGCCTTTGATGTTGCTGCACCTCTTATGTGTCCATAGCTTGCACCGGGTACATCTTATAGAGTTACTACCTACTCCTTTTCTACATACTGAGCAGGGCCATCTACCTGAAGGGGTTTGTGTTTTATCTACCTTCCTACTTATTAGGATTTTGGTTTTAGCTAGGTATAAGAGGAATTTGGTGCTGTGTGGAAGAGAGAAGACTGCACTAGTTTGGTCATGTGATGCAGATGGATGCCAACAGCTCTATAAAGAAGTGCCGTTCTATCAAAGTAGAAGGAACACATGGAAGTGGGAGACCCAGGAAGACATGGGATGAAATACTAAAGAGTGACCTCAGAACGCTGTATCTTTCAGGCAAGATAACAAAGGATCGAGATGTCTGGCATCTTGCTGTACTCAAGAATACCCATATTCTGCAGAAGTGTTAAGACTAGTCCCTCTGGTAGTGAAAAGCACTCGTGATGGTACCACATAAAAGCACCCATGTGGTGCCACATAATACCTAGCACACTCTTGGAGTGGTTGGTGTTAGGAAGGGCATCCAGCTGTAGAAACCAGGCCAAAGCAGACTGGAGTCTGGTGCAGCTCCCCAGCTCTGGTCAAACCATTCAAACCATGCCAGCATGGATGATGATGAGATACAGTAATCCTTCACCATATTATGGTTCACTTATTGCTGTTTATTATTTAAGGTTACATTAATTCCTCTGTGGTGTTGTTTTGCATTTATAATAAAATAAATACATACAAATTATAAAAATAATAAAAAAATATACAGTACAGTATTGTTTCTGCTTTGCGGATTTTCATCTATTGCAGAGGGTTTTGGAACATAACACCTGCAATTACTGTATAATATATAATTAGAAGAGAAAAAGGGATTAAATTATACATATATATATATATATATATACGAGCTTAAAAGCCACACTCTGTGCAGACTTTTAAGCTGGTTCCTGCAGAGGCTTAATTGGGCATGCAGGCCAAAACTAAAGAGAGCTAAACAGCACGACTACATGTCTATAATGACTAAATGCCCTGGTGGTGTTTGACCAGTGGTTAAGGACGAATGAGAGTTAATTCTGGAATGCAATCATTCTATTGTTCCAGTCCCATGTGGAAGTCCAACTGTTGGCCAATTTGTCCCAAAGTTCTTATCTCAACATAAAATTAACGAAGCAAATGTCATTTATCTACCCCTTGATCTCTGATAACATCTGACAAATGCCAACCAAGATGGCATGAATCAGCCAAGCTTTACCTGCTAGAAATAGCAACCCAAAAGCTTTTAAATCAGATCCCAATGCTGGATGTTCAAGAACCAAATGAAGGTCATATTTTCAATCCCGGGATCATCTTGATTCCAAAAAGGTGTAATATGTCTATGTAGAGCAAATGTACACCGAGATACAGGGTCCCAGATGGACAGACAATTTCACTTTTATTATTATTTACACACACACAGACTTAGTGACTCCATATCTTTTACGACATACATTATACAATCTCTTAGTGACTAAAAGTCCTCCACCATCATACAACTAATACACATCATTCATTCTCTTAGAGGTTATATGTCCTCTACTATCACTGCCATACATCAGACTTGTCACTAACTCATACATGAAGCCACATGGTAATGTCTGAAGATTCATCATTTTGGTGGGGAAAGATACAACAGTGGTTTCTTGTTACTGTTTATTGGTTTATTTACAGTTCATTTGAGTCTAAATCATTTGAAACACAAGCCTGGGACTGTACCAAGTGGCTGTGTTCCATCACTTTGTAGTCGCTATAATGACTACATATCAACTAAATTCTCCAACAATTAACTACTGCAATATAACATCACATATTTTTATGTCAGTACTGTCTCAAGTCCTAGGCCTCATCGGGCCAGTTACCCAGTTTCCATGGTGTATAAGCATCCAAGATCACAACATTCCTTTGGATGGGATATTAGTCTGTTGCAGGGTTACTCATTTGCAACTGGATTTATTGGAGTAATGTGGAGTGAAGCATTTTTACTCAAGAACAAAGTACACTACCCAGTTTGGAAACTGAAACTATGATATTGTATGCAACAACCTAACCATTAGGCCACATGTCTTCACATTCTTGACACATATTACAGACACAATGCACAAATGAAGATCATCAGTAGTATTTTAAACAATTTCTATGAAATTCAGTATACAATTGTCAGATTTTAACATTTCATTATGTAGCTTTTTGCTTGTCTAAATCTACTATAACCCTAGACCAACCAATGCATTGTGAATACATTTGGCCAACAGAAATTGTGTGAAAGCATATTATATATATATATATATATATATATATATATATATATATATATATATATATATATTTATATATATTTTTATGTCAACTTGCATGTCTTTATATCTGTGTTTCTCAACCCCTACCACTTGACAGTCAGTGTTATTCGTTTATGTTCCTGTAACTAAATGGTTGGACAAAAGAGACAGGTAGAATAAGTAATGGACTTAAAAAAAGCAAAAAAAACAAGTACTTAAAACATTTCAAGATGCTGCTCCAGAATAACTGCAGTTCAATGATTGAAACAAGTAAAAGATATAACTTACTCTATCACAACAGAAAAATGTTGAGTCTCATCTTCTGTATATAATATAGACACCAAGTCGTCTTTATGGTTTTCCACGGCATAGAGAGACAGCGTCTCTGAAAGTTTAAAGACAAAAGTATAGCAAGTCAATATTTCTGCAGTTCTTCCATGAAATATAATTGAAATGGTTAAACATTAATATGGCTTTGCCTACAG
Organism: Octopus bimaculoides; assembly: GCF_001194135.2. NCBI lineage: Eukaryota > Metazoa > Mollusca > Cephalopoda > Octopoda > Octopodidae > Octopus > Octopus bimaculoides. The sequence continues at coordinate 17,467,942 of NC_069003.1, forward strand.
AGTTTTTTCCCCTGTCAAATGTTAAATGCATTAAGTTACGCCTAAGTATTGAATTGAAGTTTTGCTGTATTTATTTTGCCTTTCACTTCTCTAACGTCAATAAAATACATAGAGTGAGAGAGGCATGGCAAGAAGTTCACTGCCCAACCACATGGTTCAGGTTTAGTCCCACTATAGCGATAAAGGCAAGTATTTTCTACTATTGCCCTGGGTTAACCAAAACTTTGTGAGTGGATTTGGTAGACGGAAACTGAGAGAAGCCCATAAGTGGAAGGAGATACAGAAAGTGGATAATTGGGACAGGAGAGTGTGAAAATGGTCAGTATGTGTGCGTAGACATAAAGTAGATTTGATCCTAGATAGCCAAATTTAAATTAACACTTCAAGAGCACTTTTCTCACAGTAAAACAATAGTTTTTCTGTGACAGCAGTTTATATTTGCCAGATGCCTTAGCTAAGCAAAATAATGTCTTTGTCACTTAACCCTTCTAACCTCTTACAAGCCACCAAAAGCTAGAATTAAGATAACAAGTACCACCAAAGAAATCCATTGTTCTGATCGATATGTCTATCCTTTTGGATAGTTATAAAAGCAAGAACCCCCCCCCCCC
>NC_069003.1:17468564-17478664 GCF_001194135.2 Octopus bimaculoides
TTAGAGAGAGCGACCATCATTTAGTGAACGGACCACTAGAATCATGGCCACAAGCAGGCAGCCACTAAAGACAAATAGCCAGAGGGAAAAAGAAAGGCATTCCTTCGATATAATTCGACAAACTCAACATTTGACTTCGGGTATTTCCGTGACAGTTGCTGAAATGGGAGGGGGAGAAGAAAGCTAATGGGTTGTGTGTGCGTGCTTGTTCTTGTCTGTGTGTTTGTGTGCGTGCTTGTTCCTATCTGTGTAAACTTCGATTCTGTTTGGAAATTTGCGGATTTTACATAGACACATGAAGCAGGTAAGAACAAATATGCGAGGCTTTTTTTTCTTCAAGTTTAAAATGAGATATTGTTGGCATAATTTCGTTATATCTATATTCCACAACACATAAATACATAAAAACAGAACAGGCACACACACAGACAAGAACAAGCAACTGTCACGGAAATACCCGAAGTCAAATATTGAGTTTGTCGAGTTATATCGAAGGAATGCCAAAAGAAAGTTACCATCAGCGACTATGCGAGACAACTTCCCTCGACTCTTATTATCACGAGCTCAGCTCACTTTCTTCTCAGAGCTTTATCTCTATCTGTGGATTACTACTAAGAGAACGTGTACACAAACTATACAAGGAAAATCTACATCTATCTTTACTTCGCATGCTTTTCTATTTACTAATTATACATACCAACCCGTCATGGTTTTGGATTTTTTTACAGTGTAACGGTAAATAAATATTTTCTTCACAACTTCAATCACTGTTCTTTTATCTTTACATAATGGCAATCAACGAAGAACCAATCCTTACAAACTGAATACGACTCCGATGTTCCATACTATTGTTTACAAATTAAATTCCAACTGTTGCAAAAAAATAAACAAACTATTACATGTGTGTTTATGTTGGTCATCTGTGTGTATGTGTGGGGTAGGATCTGTGTACATGTGCTAGTGTTTGTGTTGACGTGGCTGTGAGAGGTCAACAGCAGCCGTGAAAGGTGTGAACGGGTGGGTGTGGCTGTTTGCATGTGTGTGTAGACAGAATGGAGAAGTGTGTGTGTGTACGTGCATATGGGTGCGTGTCTCTCACTCTGTATCACTTTTTCTCTCTCTCTAGATATGTGTGTGCCTGTGGGTATGTATATCTCTGTGCATGTATGTGTAAGGGCGGATGCGTGTGTGCGCGCGCGCGGATTTGGGTTTATGTATGTGTGTATGCAGGTGTGATGGGGTGTCTGTATCTATGAGAATGTGTGCATGCGGCGAAAGTAAATACGTACACCCGGTGTTTAGGGTTAAGAGTTAGGGTTTTTGCTACGCCGAAAACGGGTGGTGAACGTATTCCTTACCTCCGCCCAAATTAACAACAATAAAAATTTAAAACACAACCCAAAACACTGGGTGTACGTATTCTTTACTTTCGCCTACTCCCACCCTACCAAATAAATGGCCTTGTGCAAATAAGCCATTTATTTTTCAGATAGTATGAATGTTATCACAACATTTCCAATAAATTTTATAAAGAAATTATTAATTACCTTTCAACTGTGTCCGGTCAAACTGAGCCACTTCGTCAGCCATCCTGCAACAACGTGTTGTTTAATTTCCGCGCCACACTCACCAAGTCTTTAATTATGTCACATTTTCGAACACTAGAAAACTGCCCGGATGAAATTCAATATTATTTCTTATAGAACAAAAAAGACAATCTATTATTATTATTGTTGTTGTTATTTAACTAAAATTGTAAATTACGAAACAAGAAAAAAACTAAGAATCTAATTCGCGTTGAGTATGATTCGTATCGACGTCTTGGAATAAGAAGCTAGGCTCCAAGGTTAAATTGCGTGTAACTCCAAGCTTCTTGAGACCAGCGTCAGTGACAACTATGGCCCTGCTTCGTAACGTTGCTTATTCCCTCAGGTCATTGACTGAATCAAAGAATATTGTTGTGGCTTTATATCACAAAAATGTAAGCTAATGTCTATTATTATTACCTTAACGTATCTCAATGTTTTGAAGAACTGAAAAACACGGAACGTTCTAAGTTTTGTTTCGCTTTGGACGAATACTTCCTGTCTTAATTTTAGATCTTAATGTTTATCTTTAAATATTTGTTATTCCGTCTACTTCGTCTCCATAATTACATGTAAAGAAAAACTAAACCAGTAATGGTCTGCATCGCCTATAAAAACCAACACTAACACTTCGTAAAGCCAGATAAGTTCGTGTTTCATGGAAAGTGAGATCTTATCTGCCCCTCCGGCTCTCGACCTTATATAAGTTAAGTCTCCGAAAACAGCTTACACGCCGAGACGTCATCTTGCTTTATTCCTTAACATTTTTTAAATGAAAGTATTACATAATACCCCTAGTTATTTTACGTTGTCATTATAGATGAGAGCTGAAATATAATGTAGTTTGGATCCTTCAGATATTTTTGCTGTTCGTTCATTTAACTAATGCGCATATATTGCATATCATCGACCAACATTAATTTGTCTCATTCAAACAGTTAATTCTGGAACACCCTGTATGGTGTGGCGTTGTTAGTTCCGTTGCTCGAGTAAAAATTAGAATCAAAGGTCTTCTCGCCGTAAACATCCCATCTTTTTGTAAAGCGTATTGTATCAAGCAATATATTATCTAAAATATATCCTTTATAGACGTGGCTGTGTGGTTGAGAAGCTTGCTTTCCAACCATATCGCCTTCGGTTCGATGCCACTGTGCGGTACGTTGGACCGCATTGCAGTACCGTGTCAACCAAAGCCCTCGGTATTATATAATTGCCGTTACTGTGTTGATGTATAAGATAACACATACGACTTACTTATATAATAAACAAACATAAGTTCGTGTATGAAATTCGTGTCTTTTCCACTGCAATTATTACGTGTTTTCTTTTCACACTTACAGAAGTACCTCTCTCTCTCTCTCTCTCTCTCTCTCTCTCTCTCTCATATATATATATATATATATATATATATATATATATATATATATATATATATATTTACTTGGAGAATGGAGCAACAAATACAAGAAAAAGCATTTTCATTGGACTAGATAGCGGTTGTTTTATTATGTGGAGCTTGTGAAATGAGTCAGTGTGGAGGTTTAGGTTATGTAATGAGTCATTTTGTACATTATGTCTTTAGTCACTTACGTACGTTTCGATGCAGCCAGTAGTTTGGCCGATCTCTTCAGAGTGTTGAAGGGTATATTCGAAGTTTGTGGTGTGCGAAATGGAGGAGAAGTAATTATTGTGGTGGTGTGATAGTGGTGATAGGTAAATAGAGCCTTACGTTTTAGTTGTTGCGTTGGTCTTCTTGTAAGGGGATAACTTTCGATGTCGCTCCCGAGAAAGAGTAAAAGTAATTACTCGATCCATGACGGGTATTGCTGCTAGTATATCTATATATATTTGTAGATATCTATCTATCAATATATATATACACACACACACATATATATATATAATTTAAAAATGCCGATTTTTACCAATTTTTTTGGCAGATTCGTATTTTCCGTAGCCGAAAACGGGGGCGGGGTTGTGTATAAATATAAAAAATAATAAATGAAAAAAAAGGGGGGGTTTTACAAAAGGAAGTCTTGCCAAGTATATATATCATCATCATCATCGTTTAACGTTCGCTTTCCATGCTGGCATGAGTTGGACGGTTTGACTGGGGACTGGTGAGCCAGATGACTGCACCAGGCTCCAATCTGATCTGGCAAAGTTTCTACAGCTGGATGCCTTTCCTAACGCCAACCACTCCGAGAGTGTAGTGGGTGTTTTTATGTGCCACCGGCACAGGCCACTCAGGCGGTACTGTTCAACGGCCACACTCAAATGATGTTTTTACGTGCCACCTGCACAGGAGCCAGTCCAGCGGCACTGGCAACGCCCTCGCTCGAATGTTGTTTTCCACGTACCGCCAGCACAAGTGCCAGTAATGCGGAGCTGGTAACGATCACGCTTGAATGGTGCTTTATACGTGCCACCGGCATGGAGGCCTTTCAGCAGTCCTGGCAACTATCACGCTTGGATGGTGCTCTGACATTACACACCCAGCGGAGCACACTAGCTTTGTTCCTTGCAAGCTTATGCACCTCCTCAGCAGTCACAGCCCATGTTTCAGTGCCATGTAGCATGGCTCTTCGTACACATGCGTCATACAGTCTGCCTTTTACTCTAAGCAAGAGGCCCTTTGTCACCAGCAGAGGTAAGAGCTCTCTAAACTTTGCCCAGGCTATTCTTATTCTAGCAGCTACACTTTCAGAGCACCCACCCCACTACTAACTTGGTCACCTAGGTAACGGAAGCTATCAACTACTTCTGGTTTTTCTCCCTGGAATGTAGCAGAAGTTGTTCTCTGCACATTTTCAGTGTTTATTGCTCCTGAGTATCTGCCACATACAAAAACTATTTTGCTAGTTAGCCTTCCTTTGATATTGCTGCACCTCTTATGTGTCCATAGCTTACACTGAGTACATCTTATAGAGTTTCTACCTACGCCTTTTCTACAGATCGAGCAGGGCCATCTATCTGAAGGGGTTTGTGGTTTGTCTGCCTTTCTACTTATTAGGACTTTGGTTTTAGCTAGGTTGACTCTAAGGCCCTTCGATTCTAATCCTTATTTCCACACCTGAAACTTCTCTAGTTCTGATAGTGAGTCAGCAATTAGAGCAAGGTCATCAGCATAGAGGAGCTCCCAAGGGCATCCTGTCTTGAATTCTTGTGTTATTGCCTGGAGGACTATGATAAATAGGAGCGGGCTGAGGACGGAACATTCTTCACTTGTTGCCAACCCATACCTTACTGACAGCGTCCCTGTACATGGCTCACACAGCTCTCACTAAGCACTCATCTATCCTTAGTTTCCTCATTAACCACCAGATAAGGGAATGGGGGACCCTGTCAAAGGTTTTCTCCATGTCAACGAAAGCCAGGTACAGAGGTATATCTTTGGCTAGGTATTTCTCCTGCAGCTGTCTTGCCAGAAATATAGCATCAGTGGTGCTTTTCCCTGGCATGAACCCAAACTGCATCTCATCTAAACTGACTCTCTCCCTAATTAGTTGGGCTATGACCCTCTCTGTGACCTTCATTACCTGATCCAACAACTTGATATCTCTGTAATTATTTGTATCTAAAGCATCACCTTTACCTTTGTAGCAGTTGTCTATGGTGCTGCTACACTCGTCGATTGTACTAACGATTAACACCTTAGTATTATAATAACTATAGCTGTTGGCGTTATTACCACCTCATCAGACAGTAACAGTTACAAACCACAGTGATAAATTTTGTTGATAAATAAATCAATTTTCAGATATGTACTTGCCAGACAAGTGATTTGGTTTCAGATTGTCTTGAGAGTAAAGCATTTACATGTGTAGCCATTCAAAAACTCACAAAAAGAACCGTTGGCTTAAACATTTTTTATTTGGTGTCAAAACATTTGTCACACTCTACAACCTATTCACACAGTTCTGCTGTAAATTATTTGTCATTAATCTCTATTTTATTTTTATTTATTAATTTCAATGATTAGGTGATTGATCATTTTGAAAATCCCCGTAATGTTGGTTCACTTGATAAGAATGATAATAACACAGGTACAGGACTTGTTGGGGCCCCTGCTTGTGGGGATGTCATGAAATTACAGGTAAGTCTAGACTGAGTTGTTTCCCTTTGTTTTTATAATTTTTTTTCTTCTCCTTTTTATTTATTTCAATCATTGTACTGCTGCCATGTGTGACACTGCCTTGAAGGGTTTTGATTGAACGAATTGACCACAACACTTATCCTTTTAAGTCTAGTCTCTACTTGTTGAATTACGAGAACGTAAACAACCCAACACCTGTTGTCAGACCGTGATGGGCAACAGACACAAAGATACACACATAATGAGTTCCCATACAGTTTCTATTTACCAAATTTGCACACGCAGCTTTGGTCAGCCTTGGGTTATATTGTAGGAAACACTCACTCAAAGTGCTACACAATTGGACCGAACCTCAAACCACATAGTAACAAACCAAGCTTCTTAATCACACAACCATGTCTGTGCCTATATAATGAAACAAAATGGTTCCATGAGCATATGGGTATTTGCTGTACAAGAGGTTTTATGAAGGACATATGTGCCATTATATAAGACATTGTATGTGGCATTTTGAACCTTGTTTTGCTTTTCAGTCTCAAAATTTATGCTTTTAATATCTAATAACACTTATGGTGAAAACCTTAGGGATGAAGTCATTCAAGCAAGGTTTTATATTGTTTCTTAAATTTATGTCACCAAAAATGTAGTTGTCCTTTTCTTCCTTTTTGTAATATTGCTTGCAGATTAGCAGAATATTATTTTAGCTAATAGCCACTGAAGCAGCTTTTGTAATGAATGTTAATTAACACACCCAACTTAATTTGGATGTGATGTTTATAAGGCATACCTCCACATGTGTGCCTTGGTTTTTGTTGCCTCATAACTTACTGAAAAATAGATATTTTTCTATGAAATTTTCTACGAATATACTTAAGATAGTGTAGATTCTAATAATATCAAAATTTATTGAAAAAATTTCTCTGAGTGTGAGATGAGGTGTTTTGGAAAGTCCACACAAGTCAGCTTTGTTTCCTCATAACTTTCGGGAAAATGGTTATTTTTTAATAAAATTTTCAACAAATACCATTCACGGTATATAAATTACGATTATATTGTTAATAGAAAGAAAATTGGTAAGTATAACACTCACATGCTGACATAAATCAGTTTCTTTACAAAATTTCAAGTTTCATTTTGTAGATATATATGATGTGTCAATATGTATGTGTACGAGCCCACCAATTTCAAAAGGTGTTTGTAGAAAATTTCATTAAAACATACCTACTTTTCTGAAAGTTACGAGGAAACAGTCATGTGGGAAGGAGGCACATGTGGAGGTAAACCGTTTATAATGCATTAGGCTGCTGTAAACATTGCGAAAAATCATTTCATGCTGACGGCAAATGCTATGAAGCATCAAAATTCTATTATCAGTTGAAATTTTCTTTGTACACTGGCAGATGGCTCTACTGTATTATGTATACTGACGGAATTTCGTCAACAGATAATAGAATACCTTTGCTTTTAGCATTTATCATCAGGGGTTGCTAAACTTTTTCGACCATTAACCTCCTTTAGCCACTTCCCCTTCCGCATCAACCACCCTCCTCATTTCAAATATCTTAATACCCTACACTACCGTACCATATCTTATTGAAGATGACACATTTTTTACATTTAAAACTACGTGTATGAGTATACAGTATTAAATGAAGTTGTTTTCATGGTTAGAAAATGTGAAAAACGCATCATATTGCTGGAATATCTTTTATTGAAATTGACAACATCAATGTGAAAGATGAGCATGGTGCTGACTAAGTATTTCAAGCAGTTCATCTGGGATGTCCCCTTTGGCAACCCCTGGTCTTCATGGCATGACTTTTCAGGACGTCTACAGCAGTCTTTAGGCATTATTAGCCACGTATCAAAGTTGTATTGGATGTGCTAATTAATAAAAATGTTAACTGCCATAATTATGTGTAATACGAAGTAGCTATGTGTTTCCTCTACAGCAAGATACCTGTTCCTGTCACTCTATCATACTTTTAGTCTCTCAACACCTAGCTTTAAGGTTTCTATTTCTTTATCTTGCAAGTTTCATGGCAACTTCACTACTTCTGATGCCAAGAAAAAATCGCTCAATACACTTTATAAAGTGGTTGTTCTTAGGAAGGATATCCAACCATCGAAACCATGCCAAAGCAGATTAAAGAGCACCTTGCAACCGTCCAAGCTTGTCAGAGCCAGCATGGAAGACGTGTTAAAGTATGATAATGATGTCAAATTAGTCTGGGGAAAAACCCATTTTTGTTTAAATATTTGTTTTTTTTTAATTATTCCTCTTGTTATAATATTTTCTCTCCAGATTAAAGTTGATGATAATGGGAAAATAATCGATGCTAAATTTAAAACTTTTGGTTGCGGCTCAGCCATTGCCTCCAGTTCCCTCGCAACTGAATGGGTGAAAGGTAAATCGGTGAGTACCCACACATTTTCTCTGCTAACAACGTTGAAGTATTTCCTTTTCCTCTTAATTTTTTTATTAGGTGGGCTACCGCTTTCAAAGGTTTCAGTGGTTTGTCTTGTACTTCTTTCCATTGACTTCAAGTAAAGGAAAAGGCAGTTGACTCGAGTATAAAGGATGGGGGGGGGGGCATACCAAAATCTCAAGGGAGGTAATCGGCGCAATTCTGCCAGTTTTATGTTCAAACTGACCAGACCCGGCCTCTCACACCTGCCCTACGATGTCATTCTAAGAATAAACAATCAAATCATCAAAATTTCAAATCTATGAGATAATGCATGATTAATCTAAGATAATATGAATAAACATTACATTTGACAGTAATCTGAATCCTAAAAGGTTAAATTAGTATCCCTGCATGTTAAAAGAGGCAACAAAATAGTTCAAATCCTGCTAAGTCAACTCTGCAGTCAGTAAAAATAACGTACCAGCTAAGTTTGGTATGTGGGGAGTTGGGGCAATGAATGCAATATGTCTTCTGCCTTTTTACATTTTGCCCAGCATGCTAATGATTCTGCCAGCTCACCACTAACAATAGGTCAGTGTTGCCTTTCATCCTTTTTGGATCAATAAAATAAAGTATGAGTCAAGTACTGGGGTCAGTAATATCAACTAACCCCTTCTCAAAATTGCTGGCCATGTGCTTAATGAAATCACTATTAGGTGGTGGGCAGGCAGAATTTTTAACATGTTGGGTAAAATGCTTAGCAGCATCTTTTCTGTCTTTATATTCTGAGTTCAAATTCCACTGAGATCAACTTTGCCATTCATCCTTTCAGGGGTGGATAAGATGAAGCACCAGTTGAGCACTGAGGTTGATGTAGTCAACTAGCTCTTCCCCCAGATTTCAGGCCTTGTACCTATATTAGAATGGATTATTGTTATCATTAACATGGTCAGCTGGCAAAATTATTAGCATGATGGACAAAATGCTTAGTGGCATTTCATCTGAATTCAAATTCCATCAAGGTCAACTTTGCCTTTCATCCTTTCAAGGTCAATATAATCGTCTAGTCACCTCCCGCAAAATTTCGGGCCCTGAGCCTTTGTTAGAAAGGATTATTATCATTATTAAGGCGGGGAGCTGGCAGAATCATTAGCATTTTGTCCATCTTTATGTTCTGAGTTTGAATTCCACCAAGGTCAACGTTGCTTTCCATCCCTTCGCTGTCAATAAAATAAGTACCAGTGAAACACTAGAGTTGATATAATCAGCTAATCCCTGCCCCCAAAAATGCCAGGCCTTGTGCCTTTAGCAGAGAGGTTTATTATTATTAAGCTAAACGTAGTTGATAGCTTCTGCTATCTAGGTGACCAAGTTAGTAGTGGGGGAGGGTGTGCTGAAAGTGTAGCTGCTAGAATAAGAATAGCCTGGGCAAAGTTAAGAGAGCTCTTACATCTGCTGGTGACAAAGGGTCTCTCTCTCAGAGTAAAAGGCAGACTGTATGATTATGATGCATGTGTTCGAACAGCCATGCTACATGGCAGTGAAACATGGGCCGTGACTGCTGAGGACATGCGTAAGCTTGCAAGGAATGAAGCCAGTATGCTCTGATGGATGAGTAATGTCAGTGTTCATACTCGACAGAGTGTAAGTATCTTGAGAGAAAAGTTGAACCTAAGAAGCATCAGTTGTGGTGTGCAAGAGAGACGATTGCGCTGGTATGGTCATGTGGCGAGAATGGATGAGGATAGCTATGTGAAAAAGTGCCACACCCTTTCAGTTGAGGGAACCTGTGGAAGAGGTAGACCCAAGAAGACCTAGGATGAGGTAGTGAAGCACAACCTTTGAACATTAGGCCTCACCAAGGCAATGACTTGTGACCGAGACCTTTCTAAATATGCTGTGCGTGAGAAGACCCGGCAAGCCAAGTGAGGGCATAATCTGAAGCCTCTGCCAGGGGTGTAGCCAGCCCACTTATGTGTAGCTTTCCTTCATTGGACACTGAACTCC
>NC_069003.1:17478861-17490356 GCF_001194135.2 Octopus bimaculoides
CTCAGCTTGCGAAGACCTGTTGGGGCAAGTGAAAGCGAAATTGTGATGGCACCTGTACCAGTGGAGCGCTAAGAGCACCGTCCGAGCGTGATCATTGCCAGAGCAGCTGTCTGGCTTCCGTGCCAGTAGCAAGTAAATAGCACCATTTGAGCGTGATCGTTACCAGCGTCACCTTACTGGCACTTGTGCTGGTGGCACGTGAAAAGACATTCGAGCGAGGTCGTTGCCAGTGCCGCTGAACTGGCTCCTGTGCAGGTGGCATGTAAAATGCACCATTTTGAGTGTGACCGTTGCCTTTGACTGGCCTTCATGCCAGTGGCATGTAAAAGCACCCACTACACTCTCAGAGTGGTTGGTGTTAGGAAGGGCATCCAGCTGTAGAAACTACCAAATCAGATTGGAATCTGGTGTAGCCATCTGGTTCACCAGTCCTCAGTCAAACCGTCCAACCCATGCTAGCATGGAAGGCGGGCGTTAAACGATGATGATGATGTGGCAAGCTCGCAGACTCATGAGCATGCCAGGCCAAATGCTTAGTGATATTTCATCCATCTTTTTTCTCAAATTCCACCATGGTCTCCTTTGCCTTTCATCCTTTCAGAGTTGATGAAATAATTGCCAGTTGAACACTGGACTCGATTGATTTATCCCCTCCCCCAAACTTGCTGGCCTTGTGCCAAAATTTGAAATTATTATTATTATCCTCTCCTTACATTCCCTCAGACGGTATAGGCACATTGAAAAGTAGGTCTGGCAAGATTGTGGGGATGCTTGAAAGGAGATGTGTTGATGTATACTGTATCCAAGAAGTTCAGGGTGGGGGAGCTTCAGCCAGGTTCCTCACAGGCAAAAGGCATAGATATAAAGTCCAAACCAGACCTACGGTGATTTAGTATTGGAACAGTGTAGCTGACAGGGTCATTAGAGCAAAGAAATAGGTTTGGAAGGACTGGAAAGTGGTAGTAGCAAGGAGCTATATCAGCTAGGAGGCAGGTGTACTTAGTCAGGGGTGAAACAGAAGGGAAGAAGTTCGCCAGTGTTTTGCAGCATGAAGACCAGCAGCTTGAAGTGCTTCAGTTTGCAAGACAGTGTGCCAGGGAAAATTTTGATGTTAGAGAGAAGTGTGTTCACATGGATAATGATTCACTTGCAGTTAGTGACTCTCTAAAGGAAGAGACTTGGAAGTGCCACTATGAAAGGCTACTAAATGTAGCAAACTCATGAGAGAAGGAGAGTCTAACTGAGGGATCAGCAATCAGAATAGACAATAACATGATAGATAAAGCCATGAAGGATATGAAGACCAGGAAAGCCCCCAGCCCATCAGGAGTCACCACTGAGATGCTTAAAATATCCTGGTGGTGTAGGTTATGGTCTAGTCACCTGTATAGTATTCAGATCGTACACAAGGGAATCATACCTAATGACTGGTATAGCAGCACCTAGTCAACTGCTACAAAGATAAAGGTGACACCTTATATAGAAATAATTACCGAGGTGTCAAACTGTTGGATCAGGCAATGAAAGTTACAGAGAGGGTGATAGCCCAACTAATTAGGAAGAGAGTTTAGATGAGATGCAGTTTGGTTTTGTGTCAAGGAGAAGCATCACTGATGCTATATTTCTGGTAAGGCAGCTTCAGGAAAAGTACCTAGCCTAAAATAAACACCTGTACTTCGCTTTTGTGGTCAATGTGGAAATTAGGGATAGATAAGTGGTTGGTGAGAGCTGTACAAGCTATGTACAGGGATGCTGTCAATACGATGAGGGTTGGCAACAAGTATAGCGATGAATTCAGGGTACAAGTAGGGGTTCACCAAGGATCAATCTTCAGCCCCTCTTGTCCATCATGGTCTTCCAGGCACCAACAGGAACTCAAGACAGGCTGCCTCCAGGAGCTTCTCTATGCTGATGACCTTGTTCTCATTGCCAAAACTCTAACAGAACTAAAGAAGAAATTTCAGGGGTAGAAACAAGATCTAGAATAGAATTAATTTAACAAAGACCAGTCTTAGTAAGTAGGAAAATGGACAAATCACAAATCCCTTCAGGTAGGCAGCTCTGCTCGATCTGTTGTAAAGGCGTAGGTAGAAAATCCATAAGATGCACCCAGTGCAAGCTATGAACATATAAGAGGTGCAGCAATATCAGAGATGGGTTAATAGAGAAAATAGTCTTTTTGTGTAGCAACACAAACACTAGAAATGTCCAGAAATAGACTCCATCAAATGCCAGAGGAGATTCTAGACGTAGTTGATAGCTTCTGTTATCTAGGTCACCTAGTATAAGAACAGGCTGGGGAAAGTTCAGAGAGCTTCTCCCTCTGTTGGTAAGTAAGGGCCTTTCTGCAGAGTTAAAGGCAGATTGTATAAGACCTGTATGTGAATAACCATGCTACACAGCAGTGAAACATGGGATGTGACTACTGAGGATATGCATGTGCTCAAAAGAAATGAAGCTAGTATGCTTTGCTGGATGTGCAATGTCAGTTTGCATGCAAGACAATATATCATGAGAGAAAGGTTGGGCATAAGAGGCATCAGATGTGGTGTGCAAGAGAGACAACTGCGCTGGTATGGTTATGTGATGCATATGGATGAGGGCAGCTGTATAAAGAAATGCTGATCTCTAACTGTGAAGGGAACCTGTAGAAGAGGTAGACCCAGGAAGACATAGGACAAGGTGGTGTAGTATGATCTTCCAACATTGGGCCTCACAGAGGTGATGACAAGTGACCAAGACCTTTGGTGATGTGCCGTGCTTGAGAAGAATGATCAAGCCATGTGAAATTATAGTCATGGCCAATGCTAGTGTCACATAACTGGCATCCATTCCACTCTTGGAGTGGTTGGCGTTAGGAAGAGCATCTTGCTGTAGAAACCATTCCAAATCAGACTGGAAGTTAGTGTGTCACACCCTCTAACCCATGCCAACATGGAAAGTAGACACTAAATGATTATTATTATTATTATTAACTTTCCTTTTCATGTTTCTGTTATAACACTTTTAGATCACTGAAGCTGCATCCATAAAGAACAGTGAGATAGCTAAAGAACTATGTCTTCCGCCAGTAAAGCTACATTGTTCCAGTAAGTGAGTTTATATTTAACTATTTAGGGGTTGATAAAATATGTACCAGTTGAGCATTGGGATCATTGAATGGACTTACTCTTTCCCCTACAATTGCTGGCCTTCTACCAACATCTGAATGAATTATTATGTTCCATCCTAAACAGAACCAGATTTGATTGCAAAAAAATAGACTTACCCAGATTATTTAATGTCTGTTTTCCATGCTGGGATGGGTTGGATGGTTTGACATGAGCTGGGTAGCTGAAGAGCTGCCCTCAGTTCCATGTCTGTTTTGGCATGGTTTCTCAGGTTGGATGCCCTTCCTAACACTTTACAGAGTGTACTGAGTAGTTTTACACAGCACCAGTATGAGTGCTTTTACATGGCACCTGCATGGGTGCTTTTTATGTGGCACCAACACCTACACGCCCACAAAATTAGGATCATTCAGCTGAAGAGGGATGCAGGGGACAAGCCTGCATGCAAGGACAACCATGATTTTACTTAGCTTTTACTTGATATGTTTTCTTATGCACAGCAAACTGCCAGAAGCCTCAGTCTCTTGTCATCCCCTCTGTAAGGCCCAACATCTTAAGATCCTTTCTCACTACTTCATCCCACACTTTTCTAGGTCTACCCCTTCTATATGTTCCCTCCACAATTAGAGATTGGCACTTCTCGATGCAATTGTTCTCATCCATACACATTACCTAGATGTTTCTCTTTTTTTAATATAAGCATCTAACAGCTGTCTGCTGGTGTTGTTTCTGTTGGAGCAACATTATAAGAAGACATTCCATGTGACCATGTCATGTTTGTAGAAATATTATATCTAAGATTACATTTGCTAATCCTCATCATATTAAATTTTCCAGGCTTAAATGGGCATCCATTCCATGACCAGATGCCCTTCCTGTCACCAAGTAATGTAATATTTTCCTGTGGTTAGACAAGGCTTTTGAAGAATTTTGGAAGTGAATGGCAGTTATCACGTCAAGAAGAGACACACACACACGTGTGTGATGAACATCTTTTAGTTTCTCTTTCTCAAATCCACTGACAAGGCTTTTGTTGGCCAGGGGATTTAGTAGGGGACTCTGGCCCAAGGTGCCATGCAGTGAGATTGAACCCAAAACCAGATGGTTGGGAAACAAATTTCTCAACCATACAGCCACGTCTGAGCCCTAACCACAATATCTTTTTTGTTCAATACCTTATTTGTGATATGTCTAACAACTTCCAACAGGCTTCATCTGTGATCACATTCTGCTCCTATCGGTGGGAGTTGATAATGATGGTGGTAATGATAATATAATAATGATGTTATGTTGTGACTGTAATTGTAAGTCATCTGTATTTTCTGTTCTCCTTTTAGTGTTGGCTGAAGATGCAATTAAAGCAGCGTTAAATGATTACAAGCGAAAGAAGCAACAAACAAAGTTCTGAAATATTGTGGTATAAAAGAACAAAATCTGCTCTAAGCTAGATTTTCCTGCCTTTGGTCTCTCTAAGAATTATTTTAGCTGGATTTGTTGGTTTATAATACTAATCCTTGCCTATGCCTAGCAGATCATTTCTGATCCTTTGACTTTGTACAATGAATGTTTGACTTGTGGGTGGAGCCAACATATCATTAATAAAATTATATATTTTAATGAGCTATTAAATATTCACACAGCTGTGTGTCTGATGATGGTGGTGGTTTTAAATGGCCAGAAGAAAATTGAAGCATCTGTATTTAAATAAAATAGGACACACAATCAAGTATGTATTTATCCGATTGGACATTCAAGTAGCTGTGCATTCAAATATACAGTAAGATATTCCAGTTCCTGTGAGTATATAATAGGACATTATTGAAGCAGTATTATATACATATATATATAAAAGAAAATGAGATGACAAAGGACAAAACAATTGTGTTATGAACTTCATTAGCTTCCAACTGCTTCTGCTATAAGATGCAGTGTACTCATAGTTGAGTACCTGAATAAAACCTTACAGCTTCATTGGAGCTTCAAATATGAAGTGCAATTTATTTGAGAAAAGAATTACATTTGTGCCTATATATAGAGAAAGGCATTGCCAATGAGAAAATCAATACAAATGTGTATAAAAAAGTGTTTATCCAAAAGTTAATTAGATCTTATTGCAGAAATATAGGTATATAAATATATATATATATATATATACAAGTAATACAAAAATACATGACGGAGGATATATCAAACTATCAATAATTATTTATGAATATATCAATGGCCAAACATGTTATCATAAAATACATAGAAGAAGAATGTTTATAATTATGAACAAGTCACAATTATAATTAAGTGGGTTTCAAAAACACATGTTTAGAAATAGCAGTCAAAATTGCTATAAAACCACTATTATCGCTCATATTATTTCTCTTCCAGATAAAAGCTGTCTGCAGGTGACATGACATATAGAGTCCACAACTCAAATCCATTTATTTTTAAGTTGTGGATTCTATATGTCATGTTACCCACAGACAGCTTTTATCGTGTGGAGAAATAATATGAGTGATAATAGTGGCTTTATAGCAGTTCTGACTGCTATTTCTAAACATGTTTTGGAAACCCTCTTAGTTATAACTGTGACTTGTTCATAATTATAAACATTCTTCTCATATATATATATATATATATATGTATGTATGCATGCATGCACTCAAAAACACCATGTAACTCTTTTTGAAATAAATTGCACTTCATGTTTGAATCTATGAGTCCAGTGCATCTTATTGCAGAAACAGCTGTTAGCTAATAAAGTTCATAACATAATCGTTTTGTGCTTTGTCATCTCATTTTCTTATTACCACTTCATACTCATCTAACACTTTGTTCAGGAGCATGTGTATATTCAGTTCTATACTGGGTTATTAGTCTCACAATGCCTAAGCAATATATATAAGTTCATAATAGAAAATTGGAAGAATTATGCGTCTGCATAATAGGACATTCAAAGACATGTATTTGTACAAATAGACTATGAAACAACTGTATGTATATACATTAGAACATTGAAACAAATATATGATAGGGGTTACATACATAACTATTGTGTTTAAATATGCAATAGGACACTTAAACATGTGTATTTACATATATAATACAACATCCAAGCATGTGTATATGTAAATATATACTAAGATATTTGAATATGTGTGTTTTGATGATACAATAGGACATCTATGTCTTTCTTTTAAATGTGAAATAGGACATCCAGGTATCTGTATTTTTAGAATATTAAAGAGGATCTTTAAGTATCAGTATATTTAAATATGAAATAGGACATTTGAGCATATGCTTATTTAGATATATGATTGGACATCCAAACGTCTGTATATCTGATGTAAACTAAAACATGAGCATCTGTATATTTTATATCAAATAAAGCCTTGTTTCGTTATTTTTTTAATGCTTTGTTTGTTTGTTCCAAACCTTCAACTTATAAAGTAGAACTTTTCACAAGTTCAATAGTTTTGAGCTGATGATAAACAATTGGTTCACTGGAAATGACACACTGGTTTGCTGTAGACCTGTAACTCTGATGTATTTTATCCTGGCCACTAGTATTTTGAGTTCAAATCCCACCATGGTTGACTTTGCATTTTATCCTTTCAGGGGTCAATATAATGTACTAGTCAAGAGCAATGAGCTGACAGAAATATTAGAATATCAGATGGGGACACATAAAAGCACCTGTTACATTCTTGGAGTGGTTGGTGTTAGGAAGGGCATCCAGCCATAGGAACCATGACAAATCAGACTGGAGTCTGGTGCAGCTTGCCAGCCCCAGTCAAACCATCCAAGCCATCCAAGTATGGACAACAGATGCTAAATTATGATTATGATGATGTCTTGTGATATTTGTTCTGGCTCTTTGTTCTCTGAGTTCAAAATCCACCGTAGCCTGTTTGTGTGGTACCCTTTACCTAGTTTAACCTGGTTCCTCTGATTTATGTATATCACCCTTCCTTTTATCTACCTTACCTGTCTCTAAATCTCTGTGAAGGGTTACTGTCCCTCCCTCATGACTAAACCCTAAAAAAAAAAATAAGGCTTGAACCAACAAAACTTCTCCAGTTTATCCAAATCATATCTTATATTGTGTATACATGGTTTTGAGTTCTGTCTCACAGCATGGGACATTGAAAGAATGTCTTCTACTGTAGCCCCAAGCCAACCAAAACTTTGTGTGTGGATTTGGTAAATGGAAATTTAAAAGAAGCCCATCATTATATGTGTGTTTGTGTGCACACTTATCCAGTCATCATATGATAGTTGTAAATGAGCATCGTTGTCATGCAGACAATGTTGTTGGCTTCCACTCTTCTGTGAAAATATCTGGCCATAGGGAAATATATTGCTTGGAAAATAGGTGAGGGTTAGTGACAGGAAGGGCATCTGGATACAGAAAATGTCTCGGCAAATTCTGACTGACCCATGCAAAGATGGAAAAATAGATGTTGCACAAGGATGTATTTGGTAGAAAATAGTACCTTCTCCTACAGATGAGTCACTGGTTTATTACATTTATGGTGGGGAATATGACGAGAGTTGTCTTTGAAGCGAGATAAATATTATACAGGCTATTTTGAATTCAGATCACCAATTTTCTATATATTTGCACATTCCATATATATATTTGATAGGGACAATCTCAGAATGCTGAACCTTTTGGATGAGGTGACAAAGGACCAAGTTACCTGGTGCCTTGCTGTTCTCAAGAAGACTCATCCGCTATAGCAGAAGTGTTAAGGCCATGTCCCCTGATGAGGGGTCCTGTGCTGGTGCCACATTAAAAGCACCCAGCACACACTTCAGCCAAATCAGACTGGAACCTGGTGCAGCTCTCTGATTTGGTCAAACTGTCTAACCCATGTCAGCATAAAAAACAGGCATTAAAGTATGATGATTTGAATAATCACAAAAACAATTGCTGATATTTAATATGCATGTTTCAAGTAGCTACCTATTCTTACTGATACCACTCATCAGTCATCACAAGAGAAGCACTTTGCTCATGATGACTAATGTCAAACGCATTCAAAATACCAGTAATTATTTGGGTGTTTATTCAAGTACATAATTCATGTTTATAACAATATAGCCAATCCCTTCTTGTATAATATGGTTACAACACAACACTGGTATTCAAGTGGATGTTGATCTAGATACTAAGTCAAAAGTATCTGGTAAAGTGTATTCCATCAAAACACACTACCAGATATTTATGGATATACATGTGCATGTATGTATATGTGTCTTCATCATTTTAACATCAGCTTTTTCATGCTTGCATGGATCAGACACAATTTGTTGTGGCAGATTTGCTATTCCCTGATGTCCTTCCTATTGCCCCCCCCCCCACCTATTTCCAAGCAGGGTAATATTTCCTCATGGCCAGACATATTTTCACAGAATATTGGAAATGAATGGTGCTGTTTGTCTGACAATGACACTCATTTATGCAATGTCAAGACAGGGAGACATGGACATACTTGTACACACATATACATATGATGGGCTTTTTAATGTTTCCACCTACCAAATCCACTGTAATGCTTTGTTGGCTCAGGACTAGAGTAGAAGACAACATGTCCAAACCCTAAAGCATGTGGTTTTGAATTACGCAGCCATGTATGTAATTATGCAGTATACTTTAAAGTAATTACTGACAGTCAGTTCAGCTTGTCATGCCACCAGAACTAACGGATATTATCATGTGCTCTTGCAGGGAAATGGAAAGTAAACTATGAATGTTAATCTTAATTTTCTCTCTTTTCTCTCTACATATTCCATTTTAGTACATATTTTTAGTAAAGTTTTTCAAAAACCGAAACGTGTAAATGCAGTCATATAAAAGGAAAATTAAAATGTACCCAATTTGAAGAAAGTAGCATTTTTGTTCTTGTTTTTCATAACACTCGTGTGTTACCTCTAAACATTTTTTCAAATATATATATATCGTATATATGCATAAGTGTAAATGTATATATATATCATATGTACATAAGTATATATGTGTATTATATATATATATAAATACATAAGTATATATGTGTATTATATATATATAAATACATACGTATATATGTGTATTATATATATATAAATACATACGTATATATGTGTGTATATACATAAGTATATATATATATCATCATCGTTTAACGTCCGCTTTCCATGCTAGCATGGTTTGGACGATTTGACTGAGGACTGGTGAACCAGATGGCTATACCAGGTTCCAATCTGATTTGGCAGAGTTTCTACAGCTGGATGCCCTTCCTAACGCCAACCACTCCGAGAGTGTAGTTGGTGCTTTTATGTGCCACCGGCACGAAGGCCAGTCAGGAGGTGCTGGCAACGGCCACGCTCGAAATGGTGTATTTTATGTGCCACCTGCACAGGAGCCAGTCCAGCGGTACTGGCAACGAACTCGCTCAAATGTCTTTTTACGGAAGCCAGACAGCTGGTACTCTGGCAATGATCACACTCGGACGGTGCTCTTAGTGATCTACTGGTACAGGTGCCATCATGATTTCGCTTTCTCTTGCCCCAACAGGTCTTCACAAGCCGAGTGTAGTGTTCAATGAAGAGACGTTGGCATGGGTGCCAGTCTACAAATTTAGTTCGATTTTGATTTCACTTGCCTCAACAGGTTTTCGCAAGCGGAGTTTAGTGTCCAAAGAAGGAATGTTATGCATAAGTGGGCTAGTTACATCCCAGGCAGAGGCCTTGGATTTTGGTCTCACTTGGCTTGCCGGGTCTTCTCACACACAGCATATTTCCAAAGGTCTCGGTCAGAAGTCATTGCCTCAGTGAGGCCTAATGTTCGGAGGTCGTGCTTCACCACCTCGTCCCAGGTTTTCCTGGGCCTGCCTCTTCCACGGGTTCCCTCAACTGCTAGGGTGTGGCACTTTTTCACACAGCTATCCTCATCCATTCTTGCAACATGTCCATACCAGCGCAATCGTCTCTCTTGCACACCACAACTGATGCTTCTTAGGTTCAACTTTTCTCTCAAGATACTTACACTCTATCAGGTATGCACACTGACATTACTCATCCATCGAAGATTACTGGCTTCATTCCTTGCAAGCTTACACATGTCCTCAGCAGTCATGGCCCATGTTTCACTGCCATGTAGCATGGCTGTTCGTACACATGCGTCATACAGTCTGCCTTTTACTCTGAGTGAGAGGCCCTTTGTCGCCAGCAGAGGTAAGAGCTCTCTGAACTTTGCCCAGGCTATTCTTATTCTAGCAGCTACACTTTCAGCGCATCCTCCCCCACTACTAACTTGGTCACCCAGATATTGGAAGCTATCAACTATGTCCAGTTTTTCTCCCTGGAATGTGACAAGTTGTTTTCTGCACATTTTCAGTGTTTATTGCACCTGAACATCTGCTACATACAAAAACTAACTTCCTAGTTAACCTTCCTTTGATATTGCTGCACTTTTTATGTGTCCATAGCTTACACTGGGTACATCTTATAGAGTTTCTACCTACGCCTTTTCTACAGATCGAGCAAGGTCATCTACTTGAAGGGGTTTGTGTTTTGTCTACCTTCCTACTTATTAAGACTTTGGTTTTAGCTAGGTTGACTCTAAGGCCCTTCGATTCTAGTCCTTGCTTCCACACCTGAAACTTCTCCTCTAGTTCTGATAGTGACTCAGCAATTAGTGCAAGGTCATCAGCAAAGAGGAGCTCCCAGGGGCATCCCATCTTGAATTCCTGTGTTATTGCCTGGAGGACTATGATAAATAGGAGAGAGCTGAGGACTGAACCTTGGTGGACCCCTACCTCTACCTGGAATTCTTTACTTGTTGCCAACCCTCACCTTACTGACAGCGTCCCAGCCACTCATTTATTCCTAGTTTCTTCATTGACCACCAGATAAGGGAGCGGTGGACTCTGTCAAAGGCTTTCTCCATGTCAACAAAAGCCAGGTACAGAGGTATATCTTTGGCTAGGTATTTCTCCTGCAGCTGTCTTACCAGAAATATAGCATCAGTGGTGCTTTTCCCTGGCCCGAACCCAAACTGCATCTCATCTAAACTGACTCTCTCCCTAATTAGTTGGGCTATGACCCTCTCTGTGACTTTCATTACCTGATCCAACAACTTGATACCTCCGTAATTGTTTGTGTCTAAAGCGTCACCTTTACCTTTGTAGCAGTTGACTATGGTGCTGCTACACCAGTCATTGGAGATGACTCCTTCATGTATCACCTGATTAATTATACAGATGATCAGGCTATAGCTGACACTGCCAGATATTTTGAGCATCTCTGCAGTGATTCCTGATGGGCCGGGGGCCAAATGATATAAATATAAAAAAGTAAAAGATATGCAATTTAAAAATATAAAGTAGTATTTAAATATAATATATA
>NC_069003.1:17490383-17507972 GCF_001194135.2 Octopus bimaculoides
TATATAAAAGTACGTATATATGTATGTACATGCAAACATATGTAGATACATATATGTTCATACATCCATAGTTACCTTTAAACATGCATATATATACATACATACTCACATTCGTACATACACAAATACATGCATACCTACATATTGGATCATCCTGTGGTTTTTTCAATTGTATGAAGTTGGAGGGGTCAGGATAAATTACCTGCATCAACTTGCTATAAAAGCAGGTAGTAATTTTACCTTCTCATTCTTAGTGCAAGTTTTGAAAAGTACAGTTTGATTTTAACAGTTATTTTTTCAAAGATATAATGTAAGTAACAAAGGATCATATTTTGCTTTTATGTGTTCAATAAAGGTAACAATACAATAGAAAGTGCAAGGAATATTAATGCAGTATATGGGGATTGGACAATAAGTGTTAGACAGAGGAAGTAGCAGAGAAGTTTGAATTTGGTCATTCAACCATTCATCAACACCTGCATGCCATTGGAAAAGTCAGTAAATTGGGTCAATGGGTTCCTCATAAACTTTCCAAGTCTCATTGCACACAGAAAGTGAATGTGTGCTCTTCTTTGCTGTCACGAATGAACATATTTTGGACCAAATAGTAACTGGTAACAAGAAATCGGTTCTCGATAAAAATGTCAAGCGCCAAAGACAGTGGGTAGGGAAAGGAGAAACACTGGCACTCCAGGCTAAAGGTCTTCACCCATGTAAGGTGTTGTTTGGTGGGATATGAAAAGTTTAGTCCACTTCGAACTTTTGATCCCAAACCAAATGATAACAAAGATCTATTTTGAGCAGCTTAAGTCAGCACTAGAAGAAAAATAACCATCTTTGGTTTCAAGACGATAGGTGTTCTTCCATCAGGATAATGCTTGGCCACATGCAGCGAGGATGACATTCCAAAGGCTGGAGCAGTTTGAATGGGAAACAATTCCCCACCCACCATATTCGCTAGACATTGTCCCATCTGATAATCATTTATTTCTTCAAAATCACTTAGATGGAAAAAATATGAATTTTGTAGATGAGGTCAGTGCTGGAGGAGTATTTTTTGTCATGGACAAGTGAATTTTGGAAGAGAGGCCTTGCAAGTCTACCAGATAGATGGAAGAGCATCGTAGAAAATGAAGGAGAGTGTATTTTAGGTTAAAAGAGAACTTAATTCAGAAAAATAGAAGTATAAAAAACTGTATTATTTATGGGATGACCCCAATACATACAAACATACATACGTACATACATAGTTATACATATGTAGTACACATGCATACATACATATATACATATGTAGTACATACATGCCTACTTTTGTACATAAATTCATACACATGTACATACATGCATATATACATATGTACCATACATACAGACATACATCCATATGTTTAAACATTCTCTTCATGAGAATGTATCTGTCACTCGTACAATTTATAAAATAGTGCACAAAATGGTGGAGCGAGGAAAACCTTGGCATCTTCAAAGAGTGTATGATGGAAGCAAGTGCTACAGATACACGAGAAAGCTGGGAACTTCTTGTAGTATTCTCTGGCACAGGATGAATCTACTGATCTCTTGAGAATGTCAGAACTTCTTGTGTTCATTTATGGTATTAATTTGGACTTTCAAATCACAGAAGAGTTGGCATCCTTTTGCAGCATGCTTGGAACAACTGGAGAAGACATTTTCATGGAAGTGTAGAAAACTTTGCTAGGCTATAACCTTCAGTGGAATCAGCTTCAATGTGTTTACAGTTGACAGAGGAAAAAACATGGCTGGAGTGAGGAAGGGTCTTGTGGGGCAGATCAGGACTAAGCTGGAAGATATTCAACTCCTGGGTTCTGTGTTTATATACTGCATTATACATCAACAAACACTCTGTGGGAAAGAAAGATATTTCACATGTATTGAAACCAGTCATTTCTGCAGTGAACTTCATTTGGGGTCATGCATATAATCACTGCCAGTTTCAGGTTTTTCTTGAAGAAATTGATTCTGAATTCTGTGACTTGCCTTATCACGCAGCAGTGAGGTGGCTCAGCTGTGGTAAAGTCCTGTTTCATTTTTATAAACTCCAAAGAGAAATAGATATTTTTCTTACTGAAAAGTATAGAGTTGATCCACTTCTGTCAGATTCTACCAGGCTGTCAATGTTGTAATTTTTGGTTTACATGAATGAATTGAACTTGGAACTTCAGGGAAAGGATAACATTATCAGTGATCTCCCCAGAAGCATCAATGGATTTCAGAGAAAGCTATCATTATTTGAAGCACAACTGGAAGGAGGAAATTTCTCTCATTTTCAGTGTTTCAAAGAGTTTTGTGCTGGAATCGCAGATGTCAACCTCAAGTTTCTGGAGATTATTTACAATTTAAATAAACATTTTCTGGAGAAATTTTCAGATCTCGACAGAATTGAGAGTAACATTCTTCTGTTCCAGAATCTGTTTGACTGTAACCTTGATGATATGCCAGTCAAACTATAGTTGGTGCTCACTGATTTGCAAGCAAATGACTTGCTGAAAGAGAAGCATAGAGAAGGAAAACTTGTTGAATTTTACCTGCTTATCTGATAATGAATTTTCAAATTTGAATAAATTTGCCTGTTTTGAATAACTTATATCTGTGAAGTCAGCACATCGAGTGAGATTGACTGATGGACATTTGAAAGCAATTCTCTTGGTTGGATGCAGCAATTCTAAAGCAAATATTGATGATGTCTTAAAAGCTAAACACCTGTTTCACAAATCTTACTAACATTCTTCCTACCTAGTTTGTGAGATTCAGGCATATGTGCACTGGGCGCAATATAACTATCTTTTTGCTAAAATCACCTTTATTGACAACTTTTTGGTAGATAAATATGTTGGTTATCTTTGTTTTGTGTATTTACTGTTTTGTATTGAAAATGGTTATGCGGTCCATGCCTGTCATCCCCTCAAGATAGCCATGTACAGTATGAATTGCGTCCTGTCCATTCTTGCATATGTTTACCATTCAACAGCACATGGTATGACACTTACTTCTGCCCCTTCTTTCATAATTTAACCCTTCATCCCCTCAAAATAGCCATGTATCTCTTTTACAGACTGAAACTTATGCGTCCCTCCTTTCATATATTTAACTCTTCATACCTACAAGGTAGACATGTGTCTCTTCTATAGCATGAAACCTTTTCTTGTCCCCTCTTTCATACTTTAACCCATCATCCCCTCAAAATAGCCATGTATCTTTTCCACTGTGTGAAACCTATTATTGTCCATTCTTTACCCCTTCATCCCCTCAATGTAACCATGTTTCTCTTCCACAGTATGACTCCTAATCCTCTCCCTTCTTTCATACTTTAACCCTTCATCACTTCTTTTGTATGAAACACACTACTGTCTCTTTTTCATACTTTAACACTTAATCTCCTCAAGGTAGCCATGTATCCCTTCTACAGTGTGAAACATATTCTTGTCCAATGTTTCATATGTTGACCCTTCAACACCACAAGGTAGCCATGTATCTCTACAGTATGAAATTTGGTTCTGTCCCTTTTTTCATACTTTAAACCTTCATGCCATCAAAATAGCCATGTATGTCTTGTACAATGTACAGCATGAAATCTGTTTTGGTCCCTTCATTCATACTTTAACCCTTCATCTCCTGAAGGTAGCCATGTAAATCATCTACAGTATGAAACCTGTTCCTGCCTTTTATTTCATTTTTAACCCTTCATCCCCTCAAGGTAGCCATGTGTCGTCTCTTTTAAGATATGAAAGCAACTCCTGTTCCTTCTTTCATATTTTAACCTTTTTTCCTCTCAAGGTAGTCATTTATTTCTGCTACATGTCTGCCTTGAGAGGAACAGGTTTCATGCTGTAAAAGAGACACCTGGCTATTTTGAGGGGATGAAGTGTCAAAGTATGAACGAAAGGACAGGTACAAGTTTCATACTGTACATGGCTATCTTGACATGTTGATGTATGAAAGAAAGGACAGGAAAGGTTTCATGCTATAGAAGAGATACATGTCTACCTTGTAGGTATGAAGAGTTAATATATAAAAGAAAGGACAGGAACAAGTTTCATCCTTTCAAGGTAGACATATATCTCTTCTACAGTATGGCACCTTTTCTTGTCCCTTCTTTCATACATTAACCCTTCATCCCGCAAAATAGTTATGGACCTCTTCTACAGCATGAAACCTCATCCTGTCTCTTCTTTTATACTTTGAAATTTAATTCCTTGAAAATAGCCATGTGTCTCTTCAACGTGTTCTTGCCTCTTCTTTCATATATTAACCTTTCATCCCCACAAGGTAGACATGTATCTCTTCTATAGTATGAAACCTGTTCCTGACCCTTCTTTCACACATCAAGACCTCAAAGTAGTCATGTATCTTTTGTACTTGTACCTGACTTTTCTTTCATACTTTGACACTTGATCCCTTCAAAATAGCCTCTACAGTATGAAACTTGTTCCTCTCCCTTTCTTGATACTGTAATCCTTCATCACTTCAAGCTAGCTATGTATCACTTCTTCAGTATGAAACCTGTTCCTGTCCCCTTCTTTCATACATTAACTCTTCATACCTATGAGGTAGACATTTATCTCTTCTATTGCATGAAACTTTTTCCCATCCCTTCTTTCATACTTTAAAACCCTTTGTCCCCTCAAAGTAATCATGTATCTACAGTATCAAGCCTCTTTCTACTCCTTTCATACTGTAACATTTCATCTCCTCAAGGTAGCCATGAAGCATGTATTGTCTTCAACACTTCAAGGTAGCGATATATCTCTTCTACAGCATGACACCTTTTATAAGTGACCCCTTCATCCTATCAAGGTGGCCAGGTATCTCTTCTACAGTGTGAAAACTGTTCCTGTCCGTTCTTTTATACTGTAAACCTTCATTCCCTGAAGGTAGCCAAGTATCTCTTCTACAGCATGAAACCTGTTTCTCCACCTTCTTTCATATTTCAAACCTTCAAAGTAGCCATGTTCCTGTCCATTCTTTCATCTCAAATCCATGTATCTCTTCTACAGTATGTAAACTGTTCCTGTCTCTTCATTCATATCCTAAGCCCTCATCTCCTCAAGGTAGCAATGCATCTTTTCTACAGTTACAAACCTGTTTCTGTTCACTCTTTCATAATGCTTCATTCCTTAAGGTAGCTATGTAGCAATAGTATGAAACCTATTTCCGTCCCTTTATTTCATACTTCAAAATAGCTTCATATCCTTTCTACAGCACGAAACCTCATCCTGACTCTTCTTTCATACTTTAACCTTGAATCTTGTGAAAATAGCCATTCTACAGAACGAAACCTGTTCTTACTTCTTTCATACATTAACCCTTCATCCCCACAAGGTAGACATGTACCTCTTCTACAGTATGATACTTTCTCTCGTCCCTTTTATATTTTGCCTCTTCATCCTCTCAAAATAGCCATGTATGTACAGAGTGAAACCTATTTTGGTCCCTTCTTTCATACTTTAACCCTTCAAGGTTGCCCTGTATATTATCTAGAGTATGAAGTCTGTTCCTGTCTCTTCTTTCATATTTTAACACTTCATCCTCACAAGGTATCTCTTATACAGCATGAAGCCTGTTCCTTCTTTCATATTTTAAAATTTTATATCCTCAATGTATGTCTCCTACAGCATGAAACCTTTTGTTGTTCCTTCTTTCATATTGCAAGCCCTCATCTTCTCAATGTAACCATGTATCTTGTCTACTTCTTTCAAATATTAACAATTCATTCCCTCAAGGTAGCCATTATCTCTTCTACAGTATGAAACCTGTTTCTATTCCTTATTTGAAACTTCAACCTTTCATCCCCTCAAGGTAGCTATATATCTCTTCTACAGCACAAAACTTGTTCCTGTCTCTCATACTTAACCCATCGTCTTCCAACATGAAGCTGCTTCTGTTTCTGCTGTAGGTGGATGGTGACCTCACTGACGCTGGTGCCGTGACAAAAAGCAAAAAAGAAATGCACCCAGTACACTCTGCAAAATGCTTGGATTAGGAAGGATATTTAGGTATCATTGAAGAGTAGAAATGATGCCAAAGCCGACATTGGACTGTCAAACCATCTGACTCTAGCCAGTATGGAAGCCGGATGCATTTAAACCAGCCATATCTACCTGCTTTATGTTCCTCTCACACCTACCCTACAGTGTAATTCTAAAAATAAACAATCGCACCATTGAAATCTCAAGGCTACAGGATAATGCATGATTAATTTAAAGTAATTATGAAAAAATAAGCATTATATTTAACAGAGTAACTTGAATATTCAAGGATTAAATGATGATGTATGTGTGTGTTTGTGCAGATGTGTGTGTTTGCTTGTATTTGCTTTTCTCCAAATATTGCTGAGCTACAAGTGGTGAGGTAGTTATTTCTCCTAGCAGCAAATTGTCAACTGGTATTGAACATGTGTAGAACAATAAGATATCTTGAACATGCTTGAAAAATAGGTAAGGGTTAGCTACAGGAAGAACATTCAGCTGTAAAACAATGCCTCAATAATATTTTCATCTGAGCCATTCTAGCACAGGAAAATGGCCATAAATAGTGAACAAACAATTATCGTTTGTGTTCTTAATGATAAGTTGGTCAAATACTAAATTATCTTTTGCCACTGGTCTGCATCCACACATATACAGACTGAAATATTTATGTTGGTATATGTTTGTTTACAATTAAGCCAAAGAAAGTTAAACAACAGCAAGCGAACAATGATGTAAGAACAAATGAAGAGATGATTAAAAAAGAAACATTAATATTATTGTTATTAATATTATTATTATTTATATTGTTTGTTGAAATCATTGTATAAATTACATTTATATATATATATATATATATATATATATATATATATATATATATATATATATATATATATATACACACACATATATATATACATACATATATATATATAGCTTTATGGCATGCACACATTTGTAAAATATATATTCACATTGTAAAAAAAGTTACAGGAAGAAAGAAAATATGAGCTTTATTTTATATTTTGTACAATGACTGGCTATTTACATACAACATCACTTCTCTTCTCATTTCAACAATGAAATATTTAGCATAACCTCATACTCATGTATACATGTATGCATCTATCTATCAACATACACACACACACACGTGTGTGTGTGCCTGTCTATCAATATACATGTGAGAGTATGTATGTATAAATGCATGCATCATCATCACCACCATTTTATGTGTTTTTCCAATATTATAGAGGATGTATGTGTATACATGTATGTGTGTGTGTGTGTATATATCATCATCATCATTGTTTAATGTCTATGGAAACGTGTATAGCTATGTATTAAATATTTATAAATTCCATCCTAGAATTATTGTTATCATATATTATTATTATGGTTGTGTAAGTCTCTTGCCATTCTGAGTTTCGCCTGTCGATGCACAAGGCCTGCAAGCAAATATGTGTGTTTATGTATAGAATTTTGGCTTTTTTCTTATTATAAGGAAAAGGTTGCCAGCAGTTTCAAAGCTTTCAGAGCTGGCACACAGCAATTTTATAGTTATTCACTATCAAGTTGTTTTCCTTGAAAAATATATGAGACTTAAATATATTGATTGATTCTTCAATTAAAGCACAATAATATATAAAAACATGTGCTGGAAAGCATGACCTGTTACCATAAAGGTGTGTGCATGGCAGAAATTTGCATACAGCGTATATAAGGGCTTGCAATTTTCTTCATGTATTTTTGCTGACAATGCTAAGGAATTGAGCCAACTGTTTTGTGTAACAGGGCCACCCAGCTTATGTAATAACAGTAATCAGCTTCTTGAAATACATGCACATTATATAAAACATAAGGTATCAGTTACGTTTCCTGTATTCTTTATATATATATATATATATATATATATATATATATACACATTATTTGCTATGTGTGATATATATTATATGAGATTCTTCCATTGTTTTATTTTATTCACATAGACATTTTTTTATCATACCTCAAACTAATTAATTTCAAATTCCTTAGAGGAAAATAACTTTCTTTTTTCTTTTTAGATAAGTTGACACATGTATACTGAAGCATACATACATAAAAACATGTATGTGTGTGTGTATTTATATATAGATATATATAGGTGTAGGCATGGCTGTGTGGTAAGAAGCTTGCCTCCCAACCACATGGTTCCAGGTTCAGTCCCACTGCGTGGCACCTTGGGCAAGTGTTTTTTACTATAGCCTCAGGCCAACCAAAGCCTTATGAATGGATTTGGTAGATGGAAGCTGGAAGAAGCCTGTCATACATATATATATATATATATATATATATACATATGTTTGTGTGTATGTGTTTGTCCCCCCACTATCTGAGGCTGGTGTGTTTATGTCCCATGTAACTTAGCAATTTGGCAAAAGAGACCAATAGAATAAGTACTAGGCTTACAAAGATTAAGTCATGGGATCGATTTCTTCGAATAACACCCTTTAAGGCAGTGCTCCAGCATGGCCTCAGTCAAATGACTGAAACAAGTAAAAGAATAAAGGAATAAAAGAATATATAATGTGTTTGTGAAGAATGCTCACACACACACACACACTCTATATATGTGTATATATGTCCAATTCCCTGACTGGCAGTGTGTTGTGTTGTGTTCTTCAGCAAAACACTTCATTTCACATTGCTGCAGCTGTAAATGTGTTATCCTGTGGTCCTGTGATGGACTGGTCTCTTGTTTAGGGGGAATTCTGTGATCTGGGTTCCTTATATGCCATAGGCCTGCCAGGCTAGCCACTAGAGTGGCCTCATTCAAAAGCTACAACAATGCAAAGAAACACATTGGATGTTGTTATACACCACTGATCACAATGCCTGCTTGATACAGTGATAGATACACACAAAGCATCTTTGTCAATGGAATCAAAACATGGACAACGAAGAATTTCAAGGTAGCTTTGATGGTACACACACCAGGCTTCTCACGAACAATCCCAAATAGAAAAATCTATGGATGCATTTCTGCCCATCTCTACTATTGTTGCTGAATGCAGAGTAGGATGTCACCTGCTGCTACCATGCTGAACAACAGACCATATCAGATGTTATATTTTGGAGGCTTTGAAACTCTAACAGAAGATGAAGACTACTCAACTACACTGATGATCTCTCAACACACACCATGGAATTGAGGATCTACTGAAGCTGATGAATGACAGAGATTCCAGGCATGGCACAACAGCTGCTTGAAGATGTGTGTGTGTGTGTGTGTGCACGTGCGCTGGTTTTAGAAAAGATACACTGCATCTTACGTGCTAGAAAGGTTGGTGATAAGAAGAGCATCCAACTCAGCAAATCCATCCAACCCCTACCAGCTCGGAAAAGTAGACATAAAACAATGACAATGATGATGATGACATACATATTTTACAAATATGTGATACATATATTATTTTTCTTTTTTTTTTTGCTTTTAGTTGTATGTATGAATGTGTAGTATGTGTTGTATAACTGAATATTTTCAAAATAGAGGCAGAGAGAAGTAAGGGAAGGAGGGGTGTATCAACAGGCTTTCATTAAAACCCTGATATATATATATATATATATATAAAACTGTAATGCTGCTTATTTTTTTTCTTTCTTATAGCTCCAATAAATTTAGATATTTTACAGAAACTGGATTTAATATGGGTTGGATCAGGGTGCTTTATTCAAAAGGAGGGTCTTTCTTTCGGTAATGTGTTGGCTATTTTTGTTTTGGTTTTCTTTCATTCTTTTCGGTTACTATTTAGTGGCAGCATCACAGGGAAAGTAAGTCTGAGAGGGAAGTGAGGAAAATATTCAAGATGAACTGGGGAGATTAGAGGGAAGAAAGGGGAGCAATAGACTGAGGGGTAGGTGGACAGAGAGAGGGGGAAAGGAGGGAGACAGATAGGAAAACAAACAGGGTTATCTGATAATGAATGGTGGGGTATAAGCTTGGGTGAGAGTGGGGGTGGACAAATTAATTAGGTTTCCTTAATGACTCAAGATGGACAGGGCTGTATAAAGAAATTAATTATCTTCTGAAAATAATTCATATATATATATATATATATATATATATATATAATATTTCGAAAATATAAGGGAACAAACCTGTTGAAATATGTTCACTTCATGTTTTGTATTATTCTACTTTGTTTAGAAAACCTTGTTTTCCTCCCGTTGTCTCTTAAACTTTAAATGTTCTTTAACCCTCCCTCTCTTTCTCTCTGAATATCTTTCAGTTGCTTTTAGTTTCAGACATTTCAACAACAATAAAAAATGTTTGCTGTCATCATGAAGGCATATATATATATATATAGTAGGCTTGGCTATATAAATATATCATCCAGTATATATCATCATGGGCAGGTTGATAATATATTTATATTATCAACCTGCCCATATATATATATATATACAGGGTGTCTAGAAAGTCTCGCTCAGTTTTTATTGCATTGTACATCGTTTCATTCGTAATTATTATTCATCATTGTTCTATACAATAAAATTAACTGAAAAACCTACAATAGATTTCAAAATAAGTATCGGGTGAAACTTTTTGGACACACTGTATATAGTGAACGGAACCTTGGTAGTGGTAAATATCCAGGTGAGGTGTATACCACAGGCTACTCTTCAGGCCAAGAGTATCTTGATTAAATGAAGTTTACCTTGTTAGCAAGTCCATGTTAACACATGGAGGAATTCAATCAGTGTGTTAACATGGGCCTCCTAATGACAAAGTATACTTCATTTAATCAAGATACCCTTGGCCTGAAGAGTAGCCTGCAGTATACACCTCTCTTGGATATTTACCACTTCCAAGGTTCCACTATACACACACACACATATTGTAGATCTGTCTTTACAAAATATTGCCACCTTTCTATAAGATATATAACCCAGTGATATAGATATATTTAATAGGCCTATCTATATCTATATATATATATATATATATATATATATATATATATATATATATATATTATCCAACTGTTTATATTATATAAATATATTAGAGGCCTATCTATATGAAAATATCATCCAGCTGTCTATATAAATATATTGTATGCCTATCTATATGAATGTTATTCTTCAGTGCTCTATATAAATATATTGTAGAACTGTGTGTATATAAATATATTATCCAGCTCTCTATATAAATATACTGTAGGCCTGTCCTTATGAAAATATTATCCAACTGTCTATATAAATATATTCCACGTGTCTATATAAATATATGATAAACTTGACTATAGAAATATGTCAGTTATGAGTATAGATATATAAATTGCCAAATATATCTATATAAATGCAACTATAGAAATATATTACTATCCAGTCTGCACTGTTTTTATATATATATATCCAGCCTGCATTGTTTTCTATATATATATATATATATATATATATATATATATATACACTTCTAACCTTTCTACAAGTATTTATTGCAGATATGTCTGTAGAAATATATTATAGACATTTGCATATAAATATGTATTCCATGTGTCTTAAAAAGACTAAAAAAGCTTTTTTTTTAAAACTGCTTGGAACATTATTTTTACACTTTGTTTTTTCTAATTAACAAAAGGTAGGGGTTTTTATGGGAGTTGGGTATTTTTTATTTTATTTTATCATCATTATTATTATTATTATTATTATTATTATTTTAATGCTGCAAATATTGCAGACATGAAGAGAGGAAAACTGAACTTTCAGACAACTGGCAAGGAACATAGTCAAGACCAGAGTAGTTTCATTTTTTTCTTTCAGAGTGACATGATTTCCTGGTTTTGCATCAGTCAACAGAAAACCAAGTGGATGGAAAATTTTTCATTCAGAGTTTTGGTCATCAATGAAAAAAAACCCCCAAAAAAACCTAAAAAGGTCCAGGTTTCATAAACATCATACTGAGGAACCAGTATCTTTGAGAAGACCCATCAATATTCCAGCTTCCTTGATCTGAAAATATAATGGGGAAAAAAATAAAAGATATTTTTATTTATTTTGAATTATCTAAAAATTACCATATTTTCTGGTAAACAAATTAAGTTTTTTAGACCAAAGTTTACATCCCGCCAAAAAACCCCAAAAACGTAGATTGACTTATACACCAAGATGAATTTGGAGGGCCAAAAATTCCATGTGAAATGCAGCAAGATTTGGAAAGATGCTGACAAAATTTGAATGTTTATACTACATTAAATATGTAGTATAAACATTCAAACATCTGTATGTCATTTTGTGCTGCGGAGAATACAGTAAAACAAATGATAGTCAAATGTAACAAATATTTAGAACATCAGGAAGAATCAGTTTGATAAAGTAAGGTATCATATTTTATGGTGTCAGTTATGGTGGTGGTGGTTTATGGTTTTGTGAGAGAAGAAGGAAGGGTGGCACCCAGGACTTTTTTACAGGATCATTGAGGCTGGTGTAAGGGAAAGAAGAAGAGGGAAGATGTCCTCAGACTGTTTATCGGGTTTTTTGAGTTCTTGTACCAGATTTGACTCTGCTAAAAGCACCCAAGGGCTTGATGGTGGTGGTGGTGGTGGTGTGAGGCAGTAGTGTTGAAACGGATGGTGGATTAGGTCTACCACTTGAAGTTGTAGTGGTAGTAATGATGATGATGATGGAACTAAGAAGCTTTAGAGAATGCACTACTGTGGTGATGTGGTGAGCAGAACCATGTCTCGCTTCAAGGTCTACTCTGATCTGGAGTAGTATCACCTGTCAGAGAGTCTCAGCTATGAGTTAATTAGCATGTTAATTAGAAGAAACTCTAAGCACAAACCTTCACTGCCTTGTGAGTGCCTTGGGGAAGGAAATGACTACGAGAGTCAACCTCAACAGCAAATCAAAGAGTGGAGTGCCCCAGGCACAATCTTCAATAGCCTTCTAGCAACTCAAGGTAGGTGGTGCTCTACAACCTTGTAAGGCACTTCACCTTGGAGAAGGCCATTCCAATGTGAAACCTACAACTTGCAGGTTACTGCAGCTTTCTTAGCTCACTGAACTGCTATGGTCAGAGCTTCAAGTTTAAAGAGTGGGATAGGATTGCATGGAGTGACTCCTATTTTAAAACTACAAAGCACAGGCAGGAAGAAAAGCCCTGCAGTGATGGAGAAGAGAAGTGGATGGTAGGGGCAGTCCCAGTCAAACTCTGCATGCAGGTGCTGTTCTTCTTCCTGATCTTTGAACACAAACTACTCCCGTCATCAGCATGGTGGCAAAAAGAGGGAGAGTTTTTAGTGTTGCATGGAGTGAAGTGAGAGACTTAAGTGGAATAAAGTCATATTTGAATAGAGTGAAATGGAGTGAAGGTTCATAATTAAACAAAGAAAAAAAAATTTGAAATGAATTTTTTTTGTTTGTTTATTTGAGAGCTAAGCAAAGAATTAAATTTTATATAAAAATAAAAAAAACGAATAAAATACCTGTCGAACATCTTCCGAGCAATCCTTTTTTGCTTGCTGGAGTAGATCTGACTGTCCACGTAACATTCGTACATTCCAGGCGAAATGTTCAATTGCCTAAAACATTACAAACAAGGATCCAGAAGTAAGAACAGAAAGAAAGAAAAAAAGAAAGAAAGGAAGAAAGAGAGAGTGAGAGAGAGAGAGAGGTGGGTGGGTTGAAGGCTTTTAGCTATCTTGACTGATAAATGGATGGTTATTCTGAATTTAAAATCTACTCCATTTCATTTTTCTCCAGACAATCAAGAAAACAGTAGTGCAGAAGACTCAGTTGAATCTTTAATCATTAACACACAAAACTATTTTGAGCAGATCTAGGTTTAAGCCTTTAGCATTTGAACTGGCCATAACCAGTCAAAATGTGTTTTATGCTAAAACTGATCAGATCCAACCTATCATACCAACCTTACAATGTCATTCTAAAAATAAACAACCACATCACTGAAATCTTGAAACAGTGAGTTAAAGCATGATAAATTCAATTGAATGTGAATAAATAAGGATTACAATTGAAAGAGTAATCTGAATGCTAATGGGTTAAAGATTCCATCAGGATTTCATGTTAGTTTATGTTCCAAACACTGGCTTTGTAGAGGCAGTGTTGTTTTACTAGGTTGTTCAATGTCTTGGAGTTTAATTGATATGGAGATGGTGTATTTCATGGGGAGGTATGGTGACAGATGGGTTAAGTCCTTGTTTCACCCCATACAGAAGCATATTCTCTCCACACACCCCGTGGAGGGCTGGCCTTGTCTGCTTTAGAATACCTGGTTGCCAGATATTTTGATGCTTGTATCTATTCCAGCTCTTAGTGTTTCTGACAGCAATGCCTTACAACCACACTGGTGCCAAGCTGTACTGGCCTTAAGATTTCAGCCTTTCTCTTGAATAAATATCAATGCCAGTCTTTCACAAAAGACCTTGCCCAACCTGCATGGCATGACTGAGTCTGACCAATAGAGGCTCCCATTAAAGTGTAGTATTTAAAACATCAGGAATTGTTAACAAGACACAGGCGCAGCTGTATGGTAAGAAGCTTGCATCCCAACCACTGTGATAACATTGAAAAGGATTAAAATATATGGCGGAGAATGAATGAATTTATCTGACAACTTAATATCCTTTAAAGAATTTTAGTCCAATGAATCGACCCCAGTACTTATGTTTTTGTAAAGCTTGGTAGTTATTCTATTGGTCTCTCTTGCCAAATCACTAAGTTACGGGGACACAAACATACCAACACTAGTTGTCAAGCAGTAGTGGGGGATAAACACACACACACACAATCTTAAATTAAAAACCACAAATCTTGCAAATACCTATCCAGGGTTTCCTGGTCGAAATAATATATTCCACCATTTATCAAGCAGAAAGCAAGAGCATTTGTCTTTTGAACAGATAACGTGTAAAGAAGAAGATAAAAAGGAAAAAAACAAGGGAGATAACCAACATGACAATAATGATGTTAAGCAGATGTAAACAAGATGTTAATGGTTTACTAAGTGTCTGGTGGTCTGCTTTTAAATTCTGACGATGTATTTTTTGAAATGTGGACATGAAGAAAAAAATCTCGTTCCTTTAATTTGTGTCTATTGGAGGTTCTCAAGTGTTTTAATAGATACAGTTTTTCAAGCGAACACACTGAACATTATTTAGACCTATTAATACAGGGTCAGGATTTAGAAAGGATTTTCCATTTGATATTGGAATTGGTCCCTTCATCTTTTAAGATTAAAGCTGAAAGATTTGTTGAATGTTTCTTATTATGGTACCTAAGATTTGAAAGATGGTTGTTACATCTAGATATAAATTTTCCTTCCACGGTTCTGATATAACATTTGATATTTGTACAACCATTGTCATAGTTTGCTGAAACTTGTGCTTCATAAACAACAGGAAGATATATCACACTTCTGTCCTAGATGACATTTAGATTTGTCACTACATGTGCATCCTAGGCAGGCTTGAATCATCTGCTGCTTATCTCCCTTGTATTTTTCTGTTTTTTTTTTTGTTGTCTTCTTTCATCTCTTGTTTAAACATTATCTGCTCAAAAGACAACTGACAAACAGTCTTGATTTCAGCTTGATAAATGGTGGAATAAATTATTATTTTGACCAAGAAACCATGGGTAGATATTTGCAAGATTTGTGCTTTGTAATTTAAGATTGATTATCTTTACTCTCTCAGCTGATCAAGTGCTTTGCTAATTGTTGAAGCATTACCACAAATTTTATGTATATATAATCTTCTGGGTAGGTAACAGTGACAGGGAAGAAGGTGGTGTGAGCATACTTCTCATAGAGAAATGGGTGGATAAGGTCATACAGGTAGTCAGAGTGCGCAATAGAGTACTTAAGCTCAGGCTAGTTTTGCAGAATAGTATAGCAACAATTATCTCTGCCTATGCGCCCCAGGTAGTGCTACCAAATGAGCAGAAGGACCACTTTTATGCTATCCTTCTGCAGGGACATGTTGGGCAGCAGCCAGGTATCTTCCATGGAGTACAAGGGTCATGGAATTGGTTCCCGAAACAAAAAGGGAACAAGGCTACTGGAGCTCTGTGACACAAATGACTTAATGATCTGCAACACCAACTTCAGGAAGCCAATCAGTCACCTGCTTACCTATCAATTGGGTGACCATGCTAGCCAGATTGATTTCATTCTCACCAGACAGCGATTTACAAGGTCACTTGTAAATGCAAAGACCTTCCTTGGTGAAGAATGTACCCCCACACCCAGCATAGACTACTCATCAGTGACTTTAGACTTCAGGCCAGAAGGTTGCCTAGAAGCAGACTAATCTGGAAAAGAAGGATCTGGAAGCTTAAGGATCCTTTATATGGTCAGAGATTTAGGGACACCCTAATTGAGAAATTTGATGAGAAGCAGGAGGAACTAAACTTGTAACATAGAGGGCAGCTGGGAACTCTTAAGGGACAGCTTGCTGAGTGCTACAGACCAAATCTGCAGCTGGTGCAAAGTCCCAACCAGAACTAGGGTGATGTGGTGGTAGAGCGGTGCTGTAGACAAAACCATTAGAGCAAAGAAGCAGGTCTGGAAAGAGTGGGAGAGTGGTGGTAGCAGGGAACTATATCAGGTAGCTAAGAGGGAGGCTAGAAGACAGAGGAGAAGCAGAGAGGAGGAACTTTGCCAATGTTCTGCATCGTGAGGACCAGAGGCTTGAAGTATTTCAGATTGCAAGACAATGTGTCGGAGAAAATCATGATGTGGTAGGAGAGAGATGTATTTGCATGGATGATGGGTCACTGGCAGTTAGTATTTTGAAATACTAAAGAGTAAATTTATTCAAAAAATTGCCATTGGCCTCAACCACAGCCTCCAGACGACTTTGGAATCTCCTGCAACTCTTCTGGGTGGTCTCCTTGTCTAAGTTGGTGAATGCTGCTATAATCCTTGCCTTCAGTTCCTCTTGGGTGTTACAAGGAGTTTTGTTGGTCTCTCACACACATAATAATCAAGGGGGTTGCAGTGTGGGCATTTCGGTGGCCAGATGTTAGGGATGATGTGGTTGCAGAAATTGTCTGACAGCCATGACTGGGTTCTCCTGCTTGTGTAGCATAGTGCAGATTCCTGTTGCCAGCAGCCACCCTCTTGACCCAGGGCAGCACTGCCTCTTCCAGGCACTTGATAGAGGCCTCCATGTTAAGTGTGAGGCCGTGTGGGAAGATGAATGGAAGTATAATGTTGCCATCACTAGTGATCACTCCAAACACCATGATGTTGACTGGATGTTTGACTGTTATCACTCTCAGTACGTTTTAGGAACACAGCAAGCCAACAGTTGTTCTGTGTGTTCACCATTTGTTTGTACTGGAGCTTTCAGCTTGAATGCCAAGTAGTACAGCATGTTGTTTCCAAATTTCTGGCAGAGCAAATTGCATCATGATGCTGTTTTACTCACAAATGGTATCCAACTGACTCTACTATACTGTGCAGTCAACAAAATCAAAAGCAAACAAATGTGCATGCATGAAATAAAAAATATAAAATTGCGACAATTTACTCATTGCATCATATGTATGTATGAATGTATGTATATATATA
>NC_069003.1:17509027-17509567 GCF_001194135.2 Octopus bimaculoides
TATATATATATATATATATATATATATATATATATATATTGTTGTGTCCAGGGCGTACCATTATGTCAATATTATTAACACATGAACTGGTTCAATTCCGCTCCTTTATCGATTGTTTAATTTGGTTAAATACTAATTCATTTATTTTGTCAGTCACTGAAAAAGTTGCAAGTAGCAACAAAAGAGATTTGACAAACAAAAACAAAACAAATGACTCGCTGTTTAACCAAATTAAACAAACAATTGATTAGTCAGTTGGTTATTTAACCAACTGACTAATAATAAAGGAGTGGAATTGAACCATTCCTTTATTATTAGTGCATGTGTTAATAATAATAGTATAAAGACTTTAAACACAACAAAATTTGTTTTAACACACAAATTCACATGACTCTTTCAAATCAGATACAAAACCAAAGTATATGTACACACACAAATATATATATACACACACACACACACATATATATACACACACACACACACATATATATACACACACACACACACATATATATACACACACACACACATATATAC
>NC_069003.1:17509638-17520332 GCF_001194135.2 Octopus bimaculoides
AAAGATCCCCTTCAGTCATGAATGACCATGGAATTGCACCTAGAAAATTCCTCTCCTAGGCACAAGTCCAGGCAAAGTTGTTTGTGGAAGACCAGCAGTCGCCCATGCATACCACCCTCCCCTCTTCATGCCACTGATGTTATCCAAGGGAAAGGCAAAGGCTGATACAGCTTGGCACCAGTGCTGTTGCAACTCATTTCCACAGATGAGTGAACTTGAGCAATATGAAATAAAGTGTCTTGCTCAAGAACACAACACATAACCCTGTCTGGGAATCAAACTTACAACTTCATGATCATAAGCATAATGCTCTAACCACTGAGCCCTATACACACATTGTTTCCACCTGCACCTGCCCTACTGAACTTATCTCCAAGTACCTTGACTGTGTCCTTGCCACCCACCCCCATCCCCTAGTAGCTTCCCTCTCCACATACTTTCATGACACCAACCATGTTCTCAATTTATTTAACTCTTTCTCCTTCCCTACTGGCTCCTCTTGATATCAAATTGATATACATAATGATAATGAAGGTCTTCTTGCTCTGAAACACTTTCTAAGACCTTCATCCAGACCCTCAGCACAACACCTCCACACTTCTTTGTTTAGATGAACTCATCCTCTCCCTCAACTGATTCTCGCTTGCTCAAAGTTTTTGCCATCATATCTTTGGAGTGGCCATGGGAATGAGCCCCAACTATGTGAACTTGTTCGTTGGCTATGTTGATACCCAAATATTCACACAGTTCACTGGTCCTATTCCTGAGCTATATGGTTATTATATCGATGACTGAATTGGTGCAATCTCACTCTCCTAGGAACATCTTGATTCCTTCCTCTCCTTCATCCAATCCTTCCATCCTACAATTCAATTCTGCTGCACTGTCTTCATCTCCTCTGTTGAATTTTTTAATATTTCCATTAGTAAACACCACTCTGCTCTTACCATTTCCATCTGCTACAAACACAGACTTACACTACTATCTCAACTTATCTTCCTCCCACCATACCCACACCAACCTCTCCATCCCCTACTCCCAGTTCCTCTGTCTACACTGGTTCTGCAGTGAATGATTTTGACATCCATTCTCAATCTAAATTGTCCTTCCCTGAGCATGATCTGTTGACTGTGCCTCTGCTCTCTCTCCTTTTCTCCTCATCTATCACCCCTCAAATGTACCATTTTCTGAGCCTTCCATCAACTCCAGTCTGAGCCCTCCACCTCTTCCCTCCTTCAAATACACTCATAATCTGCGTGAGCTACTGGTCAGTAGTTTCTTCTCTACTCCTGGTATCCAACCTGGCTCCTTCCTCTGCTCTCGCCCATGCTGTTGCACCTGCCACTACCTCTCCAACACCACTATCATCATTTGCACTCACCACCACCCCTATCACATCACTGACTCCTTTACCTGCAGCTCATCTGCTGCATCTCCTGCTCTTCTCTGTACATTGGTCAATGAAGGAATTTATACATACACATACATATATATACACATACATACATATACATATACATACATATATATATATATATACACAGACACACACACACAGAGGGTTGGCCAAAAATCACCCGACAGTAAATCAAAATTAAAAAGGACCATGTGCTCTTGGCCCTCATAAACCCACCAAGACTGTTTACATTCCTCTTGAAGATATCAATTGGTTCTAACAAAGAAAATCCTGAGGTAAGGAAGGACTGGGTGATGTGGTTATTGTTGTAGCTGAGCCTGAAGGAGGCGAACAACAGAGATAATGAATGGAGGAAAAATGTGTGTGTTGGGAGTGCCTGAGTGGAGGTAACATGAGGCCAACCAGCTTTATGAAGCAGAGGCCATTGTAGTAGTGGTAGAAAGAGCAAAGAGAATGGACACAATACATCTATTGAACCAAAGACTGGTGTGTGTGTGTGTGTGTGTGTGTGTGTGTGTGTGTGTGTGTGTGTGTGTGTGTGTGTGTGTGTGTGTTATAAACAGTCTTAATAGAAAACGAAAGACATACCTTGGTGATTTTCTTTCCTTTTAGTCCAGACTGTGAACATAAACTCTCCAACTCATCATGCCACTGCAGACCCATTGACTGGCAATTGTTCAACTGTAAAACAACGAGAGAAAGACAAATGTGTGTATATATATCATCATCATTTTAAGGTCTACTTTTTCATGCTTGCACGCGTTGGACGAGATTTGTTGAGTCAGAATTTTCTATAGCCAGATGCCATTCCTGTTGCCAACTGTCACTTCTCTTTAAGCAAGGTAATATCTCCCATGGCCAGACACTCATTTTACAACTATCACATGATATCAAAATAAAGTGACAGACACAGATATATATATATATGGGTGGGAATTTGGCATTTCTTTATTACATTTATGTATGTATGTTTCAGTATTTAGTAATTAATTAATGATGCCACACTATAATTGCAATCCAAAAATGCAATCAAAATAGGACATCTCAGACTGAGACGAAATATGGATCATAAATGTGCAGTTACTCTATATAAATACTTGAAAGATACAAGACCAGTAGAAGAAAGAGGGAATGAGGGCGGTAGGGGTGAGACTTAGGCCTTCCCTAAACCACAAATGTATGGTAGTATAAATAATGATATAGGGCCAGTTACCAAATGAAATGTAGACATAAGCTAAGTTATCTGACATAATGGGAAGACAGCCAGTCATGCAAGTAGACATTGTATCTACATAAGCCAGAATATACATGTGAGTGAGAGAGAGAGAGAGAGAGAGAGAGAGAGAGAGAGAGAAACAGACAGGCAGACATATGTTAAAGGAAGAAAACTAACT
The DNA here is from genome assembly GCF_001194135.2 of Octopus bimaculoides. Taxonomy (NCBI): domain Eukaryota; kingdom Metazoa; phylum Mollusca; class Cephalopoda; order Octopoda; family Octopodidae; genus Octopus; species Octopus bimaculoides. Next base: position 17,512,450 of record NC_069003.1, read on the forward strand.
CGTTGGTTAATGGTTAGTCCATTTAATACCGACCCACATGGGACTTCTCTCTGGTTCTATGGTACAAACTTCCTGTTTTGAACTCACCAAAATTAAAAGCTTCCATTAAAATTTCATGTTAATTTATGATCCTAACAACAGCTTAATAATGGTATCAAATTTTGGCACAAAGCCAGCAATTTTGAGAGAGTGGGGCTAGTTGATTACATTGATCCCAGTATTTGACTTGTACTTATTTTATTGGCTCCAAAAGGATGAAACACCAAGCTGACTTCAGTAAAATCTGAACTCAGAATGTAAAGATGTACAAAATGCTGCTAAGCATTTTGCCTGGTGTGCTAACAATTGTGCCAACTCATTGCCTAACACCAGCTTAATATTAAGGACAAAGTTATGTTACTAAACTCTTTATTATTTTCAAAATGAACTGAAACAAAAGTAGTGTGCTTCTATAAAAATACGGTAACAAAAAAGAGTTACATATTCAAAGATACAATTTATGTGTTCTGTAACTCAGCTGGGACAGTTTGACAGAATACTACACCAGGTTACTGTATCTGTTTTGGCATGGCTTTCTATGGCTGGATGCCCTCCCTAACACCAACCACTCTGCAGAGTGGACTGAGTTATTTTTTATGTGGCACCAGCACAGGGGAGGTCAGTTTCGGTCTTTTTTACAAATGGATGCCCTTCCAAACACAAACCACTTTACAGTGTGGACTGGATGCTTTTTACATGGCACTATCACTGGCAGGGTCACCAAGTAACTTGCAAGACAGATCCTTTCAGAAGGAAGGGGGGCATTGGGGGAGGTGATCTTGTGCCAGTTGATGAAAGGTTGTAGTGAGACAGAAACAAGTGTCTTGCTGTAGAAGAGATATATGGTGAGAGAGAGAGAGAGAGAGAGAGAGAGAGAGAGAGAGAGAGAGAGAGAGAGAGAGAGAGAGAGAGAGAGAGAGATGGTGGTGAAATACCAGGGCATGCTCACAAAGAACAAGGATCAGAATATAAATGATTGGGTATTGCTAGGGTGCATGAGTAGGGAGTAGATACTTCACATGAATGCAAGGATAGTTGAGGGTGAGGGAGAACAGGATAGTACTGGATACAGTGAGCAGGGCAGTGAGAACAGGACGGGGAGAAAGAGATAAACATTGCCACTCCAGGAGTGGTTGGCATTAGGAAAGGCATCCAACTGTAGAAACCATGCCAAATCAGACTGAAACCTGTTGCAGCTCTCCAGCTCCAGTCAGACCATCTAACCCATTCCAGCATGGAGAGCAGATGTTAAATGATGATAGTACATTAAAACAGGAAATGTAAGAAAAAGAAGAGATGTAGTTTGGTTTGTTGGGGTAGGGTGTGGAAAAAGTTTTATTGTTGTTACAGTGCTGAAGTGGGCTGTCTTCTCAAGAACTTCATATTGCTAGATATCTTAGTCCATTGTCATCTCCGTGAGGTCCAACATCCAGAAATCGGTCCTAACCACTTCATTCCACACCTTCCTGAGTCTCCCTCTTTCACAGGTGCCATCCATTCTCAGTGATTGGACTTCTTTATATAGCTGTCTACATTCATATGCATCATATGTCCGAACCAACATAATCTTTCTTGCATGCTGCATCTAATTCCTCTTATGCCCAACTTTTCTCTCAGAACATTTGCACTTTGTTGTATGTGCACACTGATGTTGCACATCCAACAGAGCATATTATCTTCATTCCTGTCAAGTCTATGCATGTCTTTTAGATTCAGAACCCAGGTCTCATTACTGTGGGGTACAGCTGTTTGTACACAAGCATCATACAATCTACCTTTCACTGTGGGAGGGTCCTTTTGTTGTCAACAGAGATAAAAGTTCTCTGAACTTCCTCTATCCTATTCTTATTCTAGAAGCAATACTTTCAGAACATCCTCTACCATTGCTAATTTGGTAACTTAGATAACAGACACTATCCACAATCTCAAGAGAGACTCCTGGGCCTTTTTAGAGAGTCTAATTCCTGTGTGACCTTAGTGCTTATTGTTCCTGCACATCTGCCACATATGAAGACAACTTTATCAGTTAATCTACCTGTGATTCCATTACACCTCTTATGTGTCAATAGTTGACACTGGGTGCAGTGAATGGAATTACTTCCAACTCCTTTTCTACATACTGAGCAGAGCCATTTCCCTGACAGAAGGAGAGTCTTATCTGCTTTCTTGCTAACAATAAATTTTGTCTTTGACAACTTTTATTTAAAAAAAAAAAAGCAGTATTTAGTTTCAATGTTATTCTGTAGTTACAAAATATATTTCATATCTGTCAACTAAACCCACACAGTCATTACATGATGATGTAGCAGTATAATGGTGGGGGTCGGAACTGAGAGTAGGAAAGGGAGATAACTATGCTGAACTGTGAAACTTGTGTTAGCATGTAACTTGTGTTCATAGTTAAAGCAGTGATAGTGTTGGTGGGTCAGGTTTTCATAGTTCAACTGTATGTAAATGGGAGTAGATGAATAAATAAGTTAGTAGCAGAGTTCTACTGTGTAGTAGCAGTAGAGTTCACGTGTGTTGTTGTGTTTAGGCTGTTGTTGTTTAGCCTCTGGTTAGCCCTGATTGAACAGCCCTATAATAGAATCAAGGGCATTCTAAACTAAATTATCTAATTATGTTTTCTCTTTTTCTTTTTTAACCCTTAAACTTCAAAACTAAATTTCATTGTTATTCCAGCAATGGGTGTTAAATATTTACCAAAAAAATTTTCTGCAAGTCACATTGTCTCAATTGAGATATCTCAACAAAAAATAGCTTCAAACATAACATTGCTCAACAAAAGATAGACTGGTATAGAAAACTGCTTTCTGCAGTGAAGGTTAGTGAAATTTTGAGTGGATATATCTAATTTCTGCAGTAAAAGCATAAATGAGCTATGATCAGCTTTTAAAATCTCTAGCGCTTCATATATATATATACAATGAAGAGTAGTGAAATTTGGAGTGGATATATCTGATTTCAGCAGTAAAATGGTTGAAAACAATAAGATGTCATTTGAAAGAAATTTAGTAACTCTTTGTAGCTGGCACCCTCAGATCACTCTTGACAGTTTGAGATGCAGTGGTAGTGGTGTCTTGAGGTGTTGCTGAAATGTCCAGGTGTTGGTGTCTTTTGTTTTACTTGTTTGTGGCTAGTTATACATACAGCTGCATTAATGTTCTAGAAGCCATCCCAGTGTGCTGTTGATCTATCAATTTGTCTAGGTGTTTATAGGTGACTCAACATACACTTTCAAACATTGTATGTTGAGTTGCCATTCCTAAACTATCACTAGGGACCAAGACATAAGATGATAATTGTTTCTTTTATATTTACCTTTAAGATAATTCCATCAGCATTTTCGATCAAGGTCTTACAGTTAGCCACCAACTGGAACACAGAAAAAGACATACAACAGTGCAGTGCAAGAATTATAAGTTACACCAATGAAAGACATCCTCACTCTCATCATTGTCATTATCATAACCACCACCACCGCCGCTGCCAACGCCACCGCCACCACCTTGATTATCATCATTGTATCGTCAGTTTCTTCTGTTTTCTGCCTCTCAAATCAATTCAGTCTTTGGTCAGTTTTAACAACTGAAGACAGCAACGACAAAAATACTTGGGATGAGAACGGCAATAATGACAATCATGATTACGACGATGATGACAATTACAATGGTGACAATGATGATACTTATGATGATGATGATGATACTGATTGTGATAAATTATAATGGTGTTGATATTGATGAGGATGATGCTAGAAATGATAGCAATAATGATGATAATGGTGGTGGTAGGAGTAATATTGATGATGATGCTGGTGGGAGGAAAGGAAAACTTAAAAAATGTAAACAGTTACTCACTTCATTAAAAGAGATCATAGCTTTTTTCACTAAATCTGGCAACATAAACTGTGACCCTCGGTACTCCAGATGGGGGTACTGAAACAAAATGGAGACAAAAATTACAACAACTAATAGGGGTGGTACAAAGGAACATTTAGACACTAGTATACTCCAGGTAAGAATACTGAGTGAGGAAATTAAAATTACTACAAAACACAAAGGATAAGAGAATAGATGACACCCCCATAGAATGTTCGAGTAGTGACTGATGATGCTGTCCTCAAAGGAGAGACCAGTCCTGAATGCTTGTGACAGAGTCGACTCTGCATAAAGGTACCCACGGACCTGGTGACAGTCCAACCTTTTAGCATTCAGATTACTCGGTCAAAAGCAATGTTTATTTATCCACATGGGTTTGAATTAATCATGCATAATCCCATAGCTTTGAGATATTGAGGATGTGATTGTCTATATTTAGACTGACATTGTAGGGTTAGTGTGAGAGGCTGGCTCTGGCTAGTTTTAACATAAAACAGATTGAATATTTGGGCCTGATATGACTGGTTTAAAAGTTAAAGGGTTAAATCTATCACCCAAGAACTCAGACTGCAAAAACCCTGAACAAATACCATGAGGCACCTCATCCAATGCTTTTACATCTCACAAATCCATTGTCTTGAATGATTGGCATTTCATTTTATTGATTGTTAAAGGATGAAAGGTGAAGTTGACCTCGGCAGGATTTGAACTCAGAACACAAAGAACCAGAACAAATACTAGGTTGAGGAAAAAGTTTGTGTACTGTGTCAAGCATTATTTTAAACATAGCATTGTTTTAAAAATAATGCTATGTTAAAATAATGCATAACATGGCACACAAATGTTTTCCTCATCCTAATACCTTAAGTTATTTTGTCCTATCCACTAACAATTCTTTCAATCTGCTCCAGGTCCTGTGCAATGAGAGCCAACTGGAACAATGTGGTTGTGAAATAAAACTGCTTCAACACATAGCCATACATGTAGGACCCTAAATCAACTCCTGTCCCATCCACTGCTGTCATTGATTACTTAAAAAAAAACAAAAAAAAAAAAACCAACAAAGAACAGGCTATCCAAAGAATACTTACCATTCCTTTAAGAAACATACTAAACTGGTCCCCACTGGTGTTGATGACACGCGATGCCAGAAGGCGAACACCTTGCTTAATGTTAGCAATTGGTTGTAAACCACAGATGTCTTTGAAAGACATCAGGGCATTGTGGACACTATCTCTTAGCTCAAGTCCTTCTTTCAAGGGACCCACAGCACTCTGAAATAATTGATTAGAAAGTGAGTTTAATCTTCACAGAAAAACGAAAAAAAAAACATTTGAATTTTTCAAGCCAATATCTTGTGTAACATAAACTAATCCTCCATCTTGTTTTCAATTCAAAGAAGCAGTATGTCTATTTTCTAGTTTCTTTTACTTGTTGCAATCATACTGGGGCACTACCTTTAAAGGGTTCTGGTTGGAGAGATCAACTCCAGTACTTGTTTTCACTCTGGTACTTTAACTAATGGTCTCTTTTGCCAAATTGCTTTGTTACAGGGGCATAAACAAACCAACATTGGTTGTCAAACAATGTGGTGGGGGACAGACACAAACACACACAGATTATGCATACCAAATTCACAAAACGGTAACACTCGCCTAAGGTACCATGCTTTAGGACTGAACCTGAAATCACATGGTAACATACACATGCTTGCACCTAGTATAGGTGTACAAATTTAAACTTTATCTACAGCAAAGAATTCCTTCAAGACTATTTCCTCAGCTGTGAGATGTGTAGGGTTTAGGATCTCTCATGAGCCAAAGACTTCATAAAGCCAAAGATTAATCTAGTTTCCATAGCATATAAGATTATAACACTTGTCCCACTCACTGAATGAGATGCTAGTCCATTGCAGGGTTAACTTCTCAGCTATTACTGGAACTCATTTACAGCTGAGTGGGACTGGAGCAAAGTGAAATGAAGTGCTTTTCTCAAGAATACAATGTATCGTTTGGTCCAGGAACCAAAACCATGATCATAAGATTGTGAGTTCAACAATCTAACCACTAGGTCATGCACCTTCACTTATGTAGAGTTTACATTTGGACTATGCATTCACCAAGGAATTAGTAAAAATTACAATGAATGTTCAACCCAACACAATACTCCTACTCATCTACCAACCCACATTGACTCAAGGTACATTTATGCTAAACAATATATTACGCATTATAAACAATATTAATTGGTCGGCATTTCTAATTAAAACATTGCTTGAATTGATTGAAAAACAAATCATGGAAAACATTGTGTTTGTTGCATTGGCAATAAATTCAGGAGCAGGTAATTCAATGGATCAAAGAACGACAGAGATTCACACACATATAACTATGTAGGTAGGGTAAAATCTAAATTGTGTCCCCTTGAAGCACATCTGCTTATTCTGGTATTACAATCCAGTATGTAGTTGTTGTAGTTATATGAGGTACGCATTAGAGTTAGAAATTCTGGAAATATTGTTTGCAGAGTTACTATATAACGAAACAGGAAGTTGGAAAAATGTTTTGGTATTAATGCCACAAAATTTTTCCAACTTCCTGTTTTATTAAACACACACACATATGTAAATGCAACATATCAGGTATTGAAGCTATCCTTATCAAAATACAGCTTAGATGGACAGGTCATCTCTCATGCATGAGTGATATCGGAATCCTGAAGCAGTTCCTCTTTGGTCAATTTCCAACAGAAAGATCAACTGGAAGGCCACTCTTATGCTTCAAAGACAAACTAAAAGACAATCTGAAGTGATAGAACATTCCCTTTTCTGCCAAGGAAAACAAGGCATCACAACACAAACCCTGACACCAGTCCTGCTTCTCCTCAGTTCAAAGATTTGAGTGAAGTCGACTCCAACATAAGGACTGTAAAAGTTTGATAGTTGTAATAGAGACATTAGTCTCTCTCTATCACCTTTCAACAGCATTATAAATTAAGGAACAGTAGAACAATTTAACAACATAATAAAAATAAGTTTTATTTTTTGATGATGCTTGGTGATATAAATCCTGTGTCACTCAGCTTAGCAGCCGCTGATTAATTTGTAATTGGTATTGGAAGGTTAAGAGCTTCCTTGATGCCTGCCAGAGAAGCAAGTAGCTATCACCATCGAAGGCATCGTGGTGAAGAGTGCTTCGTTGAGGAGCGAGGGTTGTCACGTCGAAGGTCTCTCGCTCAACTGTCTAAGAAAGTGAAACCCACTCTTTAAGTACTAGTTTTACTATGCATGCGCAATCGAGGGGCTTCCGGTGGTGAAGTCCCTTGTGCATGCGCAGAATAGTACTTCCTCAATGGCGGCTATAATTTCGCGCCACTACAGGACCAACTTCATGCAAGCATGAAGGCACACTGGCAAAATGCCACTCCTATAAATGCAAACCATATCTACCGTGGTTTTGCGGCCTGGAGCAAAGTAGGCCTTGCTGTCCACACAAGAAAACATGTAAATTGTCCACAAGCACTCGAGCAAACAGAGTCCTTAACTTGATCCATTTGCCAAGAGATTTGCAGGCCTCAAGAGACACATGAGTGTCCATAAATCACATTTACTGCTTTCTACTACTGAACCCTAATTTGTCACTTGTGACAAGAAAATCCAGTGTGTGTGTGTGTGTGTGTGTGCGTGCGTGTGTGTGAATCCAACCCACTAAGGGGTAATATCTATCCAATATACTGCTGGAAGAATACCCAATTATTATTACACTAGTGTTTTTCCTTCGTATTACCAAGTGCAATAAATGGGTGTGGGTAAGAAGATATTTTACCAATAATTTATATAGCAATAAGAAAATGGTGGGAAATAGGTGGTATTCATCAACTTGCAGACATTGTATTGTGTCAATTTACAATGCCTGCAAGTTGATGAATACCACCTATTCCCCTCCATTTTCTTATTGCTATATA
>NC_069003.1:17521087-17525810 GCF_001194135.2 Octopus bimaculoides
GATCAGAAACAAGTATGCTGATGTAAAGGAGATACTTGGTTACTTAGAGGAAAATCAAGAGAAGGAGAGAGAAAGAGAGTGACCAAGGGAAAGAGACAGAGAGTAGGAAACAGCAAAAGTGTAAGAGAAAGTAGAAGAGAGATGGTGTAGTGTTAGGGTTTACTCACAAGTAACAAGAATATGAGCATAGAACCTAGGTAGAAAAATAGGGGTCGGGGGGAACAGCGATGCAGTGAGGGCAAGAAAGGGGATTGGAAAACAGTCATAGTTTATGAAAAGAAAATGTGAGGAAGTGAAAGATGCAGTTCGAAGAGGAGTTGTAGTTTGGTTTCTTAGGGGAGAGTGGGTGAAAAGTGTGTTGTTACAAATGGGTGGGACACAACTCTTCTAGCACTCAGTTTCATAGATGGGTCTTCTCTAGAACCTCATATTGCCAAACATCTTGGTCCACAGTCATTTCCTCCATCAGCTCCAACATCCTAAGATTGGTCCTCACCACTTCATCCTATGTCTCCTTCTTCCATAGGAACCATCAACTTTCAATCACAAGCACTTCTGTATACAGCTGTCTTCATTTGCATGCATCACATGTCCAAACCAACACATTCTCCTCTCCTGCATACCACATTTAATCCCTCTTATGCCTAACTTTTCTCACAATTGTGCTTTGTTGATCATGCACACTGATGCTGCAAATCCAATGGAGAATACTACCATGTAACATAGCCATTCTCACACAAGCATCATACAATCTACCTTTCACTCTGAGAGAGAGTCCTTTTGCTGCCAACAGAGGTAGTAGTTCTCTGAACTTCCTCTATCTTATTCTAAAAACAACACTTTCAGAGCATTCACCACCTTTACTACTTTGGTCACCTAAATAGCAAAAACTAGCTACTACCTCAAGAGAGTTTCCTGGGCATTATTGCTTCTGCCCATCTGCCACACAGGAAAATTACCTTATCTGATAACCTACCCATGATTCCACTGCATCTCTTGTGTCTACAGCTTACACTTGGTGCAGCAAATGGAATTACATTCCACTCCTTTCCTACATATTGAGCAGGACCATTTACCAGCCAGAATGAAAGTCTTTTCTCATCTCTCACTAACAACAACTTTAGTCTTAGCTAAGTTAACTGTAAGGCCCTTTGATTCTAGGTTTTGCTTCCAAACCTGGAACTTCTTCAATTCTGCTTCAGACACTGCAATAAGAGCAAGATCATCAGCATACAGTAGTTCCCATGGGCATCCAGTTTTGAATTCATCTGTTATGGACTGGAGAACTATGATGAATAAGAGTGAAGTAAGAACTGATCCCTGGCGTACTCCAACTGGTATGTTAAATTCATCACTGTATTCAAGGCCAACTCTCACCTTACTGACAGAATCACTGTACATGGCTTGAACTACTCTAACAAGCCACTCCTCCACTCCTAGCTTACTTAGAGACCATCAAATAAGAGAGCGGGGAATCCTGTTGAAAGCTTTCTCCAGTTCAACAAAGGCTAAGTACAATGGCTTACTTTTGGCCAAATTTATTGCAACTGTCTCACTATGAAGATGGCATCTGTGATACTTCTCTCTGGAACAAAACCAAACTGCATCTCATCTAGTTTAATTCTATTCCTAAATAGTTGAGATATAACTCTCTCTGTAATTTTCATGATCTGATCCAGCAGTTTGATACATCTGTAGTTGTTTCTATCTAAGGCATCACCTTTACCTTTATAGCAGCTGACTCTATATACTGCTACACCAGTCTTTGGGGATGACACTTTCCTGAATAACATGATTAACTATGCAAGTGACTAGGCTGATATTCTAATCATCTTGGTAGTCCATATCTGATAGTCCAGAGGCTTTCCTAGTCTTCAATTTCTTAATTGCCTTATCTATATCAACTCTGATGGCTGGTTCTTCAATTGGTTCAATATTTGAAAGACTCTCCTTCTCCACATTTAACAACCTTTCATAATGACATCTCCTCGCATCTTTCTTCTCTGAGTCACTAAGCACAAGCATACCATTATCTATTTGCACACATTTCTAACCTACCACATCTCTATACCCTCTAATACACTGCTTTGCATTCCTGAACATCACATGCCTTTGATCTTCAAGCTGCCTAACATAGCATATGAAACAAATCATACTGTTCTATTGTATTGTACTTACTAACATAAAACAGGAGAAATTGTACTAATCTAAGCTACATAATATATGAGAAAATGGCTGGCAAGAATGCTGTACAGGAGAGAAACATTAATTGGCATTACATGAAAATAAACTAAGACAAAGATTAAAAACTTAAGTTTCTCATTTTCACTTCCAGCAATAAGAAAGTGTTTATCTTGATATATAAAACAGAGTTGCTGATCTTGATGTATGAGGGATCAAAAGATTCAGTAATCTTTCAGCTACCAAATAAAGTATGTTTTTTGTACAACTCTTTTTTACTACAAAAATAACCTCAAAATCAAAGTTGGGTCACACAAGTTTGAGGTCTTTAGCTAAGGGAGGCAACTCTACCTGAACAATGAGACAGTGGGACACTACTTGATTTAACAACAAATGTAAACACACACATATTAGGTGCAAGAATGTGTGGTTGAGAAGTTTGCTTCCTAACCACATGGTTTCACGTTCAGTCCCTCTGCATGGTACCTTGGGCAAGTGTTTTCTACTGTAGTCCTAGGCCAACCACAGACTTGTGACTGAATTTGGTAGATGGAAACTACAGTGTTGTTCATCAGAAAATGACCAAAAACATGTTTATAAAGAAGAGTTGTTTGCTTCATACTCCTCATATGCCAATTCTGCCCTTAAGAAAGGAAGAAATAATACAATGTAGCTGTAGGTCATAATACCTGGGCAATGTCGGGGTGCATTGCTAGTATATATGTGTGTGGATATATATATACTCTATTTGGTAATTAATCGATATTAATATATGATTTTTACCCTATGTTAATATATATATATATATATATATATATATATAAACAATTTAACTGAACCAATTAAACTAAAGGATCACACAAACCTACATAACTGCAGAGGAGAAGAAAATGCCGGGACACAAGCCTATGAAAGATAGGTTAACTCTCGCCTTTTGTGCCAATGTGAGTGGAGACTTGAAGATTAAGCTGCTCTTTATCTACTGTCCTGAAAACCCACAAACGTTCAAGCTGCAGGTCATGTGGAGGGTAAACGTTAAGGCCTGGGTCACCAGGCAATTCTTCACTGAGTGGATCAACCTTGTCTTCAAACCAGCAGGGAAAAAGTACCTTTTGGAGAACAACCTTTTTCTCAAGGGCCCTCCATGTCCTCAAAAATGCTCCTGCTTACCCTCCTAATCTCAAAGATAATATTCTGGATGAATCTAAATTCATAAAAGTTCTGTCCCTTTTATGTAACACCACTCCTAACTTGCAGCCCATGAACCAATAGGTGATTTCTAATTTTAAGAAATTGTACACCAAACACCTGTTTTGTCGGTGCTTTGAAGTACAAATCTAACCCTTTGTGAGTTTTGGAAGGAGCACTATAACATTGTTAACTGCCTGAAAAAAGAATCATTGATATGGCCCGGTAGGGTGTAACCAAGAGAACGCTGAACCCTGCATAGTGGAAGCTGTGGCTTGACTGTGTATCTGAAAGAGACTGTGAAGGGTTTGAGTCTGAGACACCTGTAGTTAAGGAGATAGAGTCTCTTAGCAAGTCCATGGGCCTTGAGATTGATGATGAGGACATTAACAATCTCGTTGAGGAACTCTCAGAGGAGCTGACAACAGATGAACTCTTGCAGCTTCAGGAGCAGTAGCATTTGGATGCGGTGGAAGAGATTAGTTCCCTGGAAGAGGACATTGCAGCAGAGAAGGCTATCTCTACAAGCGGCATAAAAGCAGTGTTGGCAAAGTGGCAGTATGTTTCTGAATTTGTAGATAAAAGTCATCCTGAAAAGGTACCTACACATCATGCAGCTGCTTTATTTAATGACAATGCTCTGGTGCATTTTTGTAACAGTTTAAAAGGTAGGAAAAAGCACACTTCTCTTAATATGTTTCTAATGAAATGACTTCCAAGTGTGAAAAGTGAAGAAAGTGTGTTCAAAAAGGCCAAATTAAGCTAAGTGAGAGAGAAAATGCCAGAAATTGTTCTTCCTGAAGTTTTAATGGAAGGAGATCCTCCTTTCAAACAATAATCTGCCTCCTCCTCCCTACTCCATCATCTCCCTTGCACATAAATCATCCCATCTTTAAGGTGATTAAATCAATAAAACCAATTTACATATTTCTTTTGCATTCTCTTTTACTATGATTTTATGATTGTCATTTTCCTTGTAACTGCAGCTTTTCTGTTTGGGTGGTTTTTGAGAACTGGGACGGATTAATTATATTTTAATTAATTTCAATGGGGAAAAATGATTTACAAAACAAGCTTGGTCATGGAACAAATTAAACTTGTACTGCGAAGTATCACTGCATATGTGTTTATACATATATATGTACATTATGTGTTTGGACATATATTTTTTTATTTGTTTAAGTCTTTTGCCAAATCACTAAGTTACGGGGATGTAAACACACCAACATCAGTTGTCAAGCGATGGTGGAGGGAGAAACACAGACACACAAACATATACATATATATGTACATTATGTGTTTGGACATATATTTTTTTATTTGTTTAAGTCTTTTGCCAAATCACTAAGTTACG
>NC_069003.1:17525905-17532536 GCF_001194135.2 Octopus bimaculoides
TATATATATATATATATATATATATATATATATATATATATATATATGCATGCATGCATGTGTGTACATATATATATTTATACATGTATGATGACTGATGCTATTAAAATAATGTCTCACCTTGAAAGTCTCATCTATACACTTGATCCCTGTATTCTTCACTGATATCGACTCCTGTTTATGGGTTCGACTTGATTTGAGGCCACGCTTGCTCCCTTTCTGTGAAAACACAATATTCAAGCTTTAATAAAAGCATTCATTTTAGTGGTAAAATCAAAGATAAAAAAATTTTTCACAATTAGTCAATAAAGTTAAAATAAGGTAAGAAAATAGAAATTTTAGTAAAAAGAAAACCTTTTTTTGATTAGATACTGAAAAGAATAAATAAGTCCATTGATATACATTTCTATGTATTGATTAAACCTAAATTTAATATCTATTTATGCTAGTTTTTAGTAGAGCTGTTGTATTGGACTACTGCTTCGGAGCTATTTTTAGGACTCACTATGGCTTGTTGAATATTATTTAACACTATGTGCATCCAATCATACAGCAGTGCTTGGAAGGAAGGTGTGATTATCGCATTGACTATGACAGAGAAAGGTGAGCAGAGAATCTGCATCAAATTTTGCCAAAAGCTTGGCAATACTTGCCAGGGACCGATGCAAAGTCTTCATCATTCTCGACACAAATAAAGGAGATTTTGCACCAATGAAACCCGAGTGTCTTTTTGGTCAGCTGAAAGCAATTTTGGCACAAACTTGGCAGACACGCGTCACATATCCAAATCTTCAGTGATAATGGACTGAACTGAACTGTAACTAATCTGCACATCCCCTGATAACTCTCAGATGATGATTCCAGGATTTCCCCTCACAGCTGCAATGTTTTTCTCAGTTCTGCTGGTTGTGTGTCTCCCAGAACATTCATCAATATCGACATTTTATCGACCATCTTGGAAATGTCTGAACCACTCATACACTTGTGTGTGGCTCATACACTCCTCTCCATACACTTTCTGCAACGTTGCGTAGGCCTCTGGGCAGTATTGCCATGACAACTTTCTCTGTCATAGTCAATGCAATGATCACACACTACATACCTTCCTTCCAAACACTGCTGTAAACAGCAGAAGTAAGCTAGAATGTTAAAACTTAGTGCACAAGCACAGCAGAGTTCAAGGTCAATCTTAGCCAAGTGGCTTCACTCTTCTTGTTTTAGCTTCAATATTATGGCAATAGTCCAGATACTTATTGATCAGACCTCATATATATATATATATATATATACACACACACACATATATGTATATAGAAGATTTCAGTGACAAGCAAGATGACTAGTAGGACAACTTAGTATTGTATAAGCGTTTGTCACTGAAATCCAATGAAGTACAAATATGCCCCCAACAAAACACCATCATCATACAATCATCACTTTTCAAAAAGTCAAAAAGCGATAGAGTTGTGGCAATGTATGCAGACTTGACTCGTTGGAAGCATACAGTTACATATCTGCATATAAGGTGACAGAGTTCTTATCTTAACATTGCTACCATGTTTTTATGGGCAGGAACTGTTTTTGGTGGAGAATCCTGTGCCTGAGTAGCCTTTTTTAGAACACTGTTCACCTGGATATACTGAGTAGGTGCTAGTAAAGGTGCACTAAAAATTATGTCTTTTCCTTGCTGGTTAGTTTACTGTGGCTATTTAGCAAGAATGAACAAGGAATTGATATAAACGATGATAACAAGTATGCAAGGAATAGGGTTTCTCTTAACCAAGCCTGTTGGAATGTGAGAACCCTTTTAGATTGAGTAGATAGGCTTGAAAGAACACTAAGAAACTGAAAGCTTTTATAGCTTATTGTGGCAAGCTTTTGAACATCAATCTTCATCATATCTTCCCTCAAAGTCAAAAGATGGAAATGAATCTATTAAAGATCGCCCTGGAATAATGAATAAATGGACAGAACACTTTGCAGATCTTTTCTGTAACCCTTACGTTGTAAACATGGATGAGAGAGAGAGTTGCAGTAACACATGAACAATACATCTTCAATTGAAGAAGTAAATCTGGCATTATATAAATTGAGATCAGGTAAAGCCTTTGAATTGGACAGTATTCCAGCTGAAATTCCTAAAGCAGGAGAGGATCATATTTCATCTGAAATTCATAGCCTCATAACTCGTGCCATAGGCATGGATAAATGGCATTCTAATCCCTGTATACAAAGGTAAGGGCCCACAATCAGTGTGTGGTAATTTTAGAGGTATCACTCTTTTGGCACATACCGGGAAGATGCTTTCAAGAATCATGTTAGATCGTCTCATTGATAATGTGTCCACATATGATTCCTGAGGAACAGTGCGGTTTCAGATCTGAGTGAGGAACAATGGACATGATATTTTCTGCAAGGCAGGTTTAGGAAAAATGCTTAGAGGGACAAATGCCACTATATCAAGTCTTCATAGATCTAACTAAGGTATTTGACGTGGTAAACAGGGAGGCACTGTGGATTGCTTTGTGTGTTGCTCAATACATTTTGTACACATCTTTAAGGAACTACATAGAAACATGAAAGCTCAGGTAGTCTTTAATGGTGAGCTATCTCATGAATTTTCAGTGGATAATGGTGTCAAACAGGGAGATATCCCTACCCCTACATTTATCTCTATTTTGCTGTGTTGCTTTGGTATGCCTTCAAGGATCGCAACAAGGGAATCAGAATCAAATTTTGGACATCTGGTCACATTTTTAATCTTACCCAATTTAACTGCAAAGGAAAGATTTTCAGAACACTTGTCAGAGAATTGATTTACACTGATGATACTGATTTGTTGGCACACTCAGAGGAGGATATGCAATATATAATGGACAGATGTTCCACTGCATGTGTACATTTTGGACTCACAATTGGTCTTGGGAAAACCAAAGTAATGTTTACTCTAGTGCCAGGACAAGCATATTTTGAACCAAATATTTTTGCAAATGGAACAAGGTTAGAAGTCATCGACATTTTTGTTTACCTTGGAATCACACTGTCAAGAGATAGTGGTTTTGATGCAGATATACAATTGAATAGAGAAGGGAAGTGTTACATTTGGAAAGCTGGAAAAGTGAGTATAGGTGGATAGAGGTATTTCCTTGCAGACAAAAATCAGTGTCTATAAAATGTGTGTGTCAATTACACTTTTTTATTTGAGTGAGATGTGGATCACTCACAGGCATCATATAAAAATTACTGGAGAAATTTCACCAAAAGTGCCTCAGGCATATCTTGGGAGTCAAGTAGGAATGTTTTATACCAGATACAGAAGTTATGCACATGGCATGTTGTAACTCAATTGAACAACATGTCATCTTGGCTCAAATGAGATGGGCTGGACATGTTATTAGAAGGAAAGATGAGTGATTGTCAATGCATCTTTTTTATGGTTTTGTGACATATGACACAAGTAAGAGGTGGTCAGGGTTCAAGATTATCACCTGCCTGGTCATTTCGGTTTTCATGTGACTTTATATGATTCTGTATCCTACACACAATACATATCCAATATTCACTGTTGATTTCAGTTCCAATCATTCCTTTCTGACAGGCCCTTTTAAGCTCAGACCACCGAATCACCTTTTCCCCATCCAGGCGTTGCAACCACTCCTAACAGCAGCTCTCCACTTGTTCCAATCCAGAGCATCAGTTTCCCATTCACTTTTGTTCATATCTAGTTTCTTCAGGTCTTTTTTCACACAGTTTTTATACTTTTTCCATGGCTTATTTGTTGTCATGTGACCTCCAAAATCTCCAACATTAGAAGACCCCATAGCTCTGTTCATTTCAGTCTCCTGGACTACTGAATCTGGGACATCATTGGTGGCACCACATGCCAAGGATTCATTGAGGGGATCAGATGTTAGCTTGCAATTCTGTAGCTTTCTCAGGACTGTTATTGGGACTGAAGGCAACTAGTATTGTTGAATAGCCTGTTCTTTTTTTTTCTACATCTAGTTTAACATGAGTGTACCATTGTTCTCTGAGAGAATATTTTAATTTCTTTTGTTTGGTATCTCTCTTCCTCTTTGTGTTTTGTTCATGCGTGGGAGTGTGTGTGAATCTCTGTGTGTATATATATATATATATGTGTGTGTGTGTGTGTGTGTGTGTGTGTGTTTGTACATACATCAGTATATGCACACCTTGTGTATGTACATGCACACTCAAACTTTGTGTGTGTGTGTGTACATACATCAGTATATGCACACTTTGTATATGTACATAATATATACAGCACACTTACACATATATGTACACACACACACACACACACACAAAATATATATATGCTTGTGTGTGTACATATACATACACACACACAACAGAACTGTACACAATTCATGAATCTATGATAAAGTGTTGCTTAAGGTGGTGCACAGTGGAACTGAACTCAGAATCACAGGGTTGCAAAAGCAGACTTCTTAATCACACAACAATGCATCCTGTACCTCACCTACATGTTTTTTTTTTACCTTTTTCTTTTTCAGTTTTTATCCATTTCAATGCAACACTTGATGTGTGACAGTATGACCTTACAATGTGACATAAGATAGAGCATACAGGTGGAGGAGGATGGTGTGGGGGAGCAGGCAGGGAGGAACGACAACAAGAAGACATATTTAACTGAAGAAACTAAATATAAGCTGTTTAATTGAAGAAGGAAGATCTTCCTTACCCCACCACCTCGTCTGTTTGTGATTGCAATATGAACAAACAACGTACTTCCAGGTAATTCATCACCGGTAAAAGACAGAAGCCGAATATGGCGGTAACCTTGAAAAAAAGGGGGAAAAAAAATAATCCAAACAATCACAAACATTAAAAAAAATTCACTTATTAAATGTCTTTTATCTTTTACTTGTTTCAGTCATTAGACAATGGCCATGCTTGGGCACTGCCCTGAAGGGTCTAGTCAAACAAATCAACCTCAGTACTTATTTTTAAGTCTGGTACTTACTCTACTCAATTGGTCTCTTTTGCTAAGTTAGAGGGATACAAACAAACCAACATCAGTTGTCATGCAGTAGTGGAGAACAAACTCATACACACATACATATATACACACACATACATATATATACCCATATATAGAAATGCAATTCATATATACATGTACGCATACAGACAAGCACATGCACACACACACATTTTGCAAACAAGTTGCAGATGCAAGAGTTACCAGTCGAAAGCTCCACAATACTAGAAGCTAGCAGGTTTATGGGGTCATCAGGAGAGAATGCGCACTGTCTTGGGGTCTTCCTCTCAATAACATTATTGAGCACAATCCTCCCTGCCCCCACTTGCTAGATCAATCAGTAACTAGGTTTTACTCAAATCCACTCACAAGGTATTGGTTGACCCAGGGCTACAGTAGAAGACATTTGCCCAAGATGCTGTGCAGTGGAACCTGATACCACATGGTTGCAATGTGAGCTTCACACAGACATGCCTGCTCCTATACAAGATGTAACTAAATGTCTCACCATTTAAGTCCAGCACCCTACCATTTCTATTATCAGCAATTCTCTTACATCTATCTTTAAATTTCAATGAATTTTTAAATATATTTTTTGCCTTTTCCTTTTGTATTTTTTTTAACTTCAAGTTTTCAAGTGTTTCCTGAGAGGTGTATTGTCGGTGTTTGATGTGGCCTTCATAATAGCAAGCAGAGCTGAAGTGATCTAAAGTGATTTTTCAAGGAGAATGCTACAAGTGGGTGCATATCAATGAGAAACATTTGTTAGAGATATGAGAAATACTAACAAAATTACAAGTGATCTGCAATGAATAATCAACAAGTTTAAAACTGGTTGAGAAGAAAAAACCTGTATGAAGTGGTTAAGTCTGATTGTCAAAAATTGAGATAAGAGAAATAACATACAGAAAACAAGAAAAAAATTATAAAAAGCACCAATAATTGTTTGTTAAATTGATAAGGGTTACATATTTGTAATGGGAAGAGAAAGGAGAACATAGTTAATTAAAATTACCTAATACATAGCTAGTATTTATATTATTGCTCAAGAGAATGGAAAGTTGACTAGCAAAATATTTTTTTTGCTACTTGTTGGGCCAGGATGGAGCGGTAGTGCCCATGGCCTTCACAGGTTTCCTAAACTGGTGAAGTTGATGTTAATGTTTCTCTCATAAAAAATTCTCTTAAGGTAATATTCTAGCATGGCCACAGTATTAGGGTTGAAACATATAAAAGAATACATAGCTTTTACCTTCTATCTTTTACTTGTTTCAGGTATTACACTGTGGCTATGCTGGGGCACTGCTTTGAAGAATTTTAGTTGATTAAATCCTAGTCTTTATATTTTTTAAGCCTGTTACTTCCACTAAATTACAGGGACACAAACACACCCACATTGGTTGTCAAGCAGTGGTGAGAGACAAACACAGACAGTTTCCATTTACCAAATCCACTCACACGCTTTGGTAAGCCCAAGGCTAAGTAGAAGACACTTGCCCAAGGTGCCATGCAATGGGACTGAACCCAAAACCATGAGATTAGGAAGCAAACTTATCCACAGTCACATCTGTGCCTGCCTATATATATATATATATATATATATAT
>NC_069003.1:17532596-17544065 GCF_001194135.2 Octopus bimaculoides
CAGGAGGACATCTCCTCCAGCTGGCTTATCGACACAGTAGTGTGTCGATAAGCCAGCTGGAGGAGATGTCCTCCTGGGGTTAAAAGCAACAGTAACATCCACCCCTAGGGGTCAGCCACACTTAAGTGGCAATATACTACACTTTATCGTGCAGTTACTGTTAATACTTCATTTAGAGAATTAACATATATATATATATATATATATATATGGTGGTGGTTGGCTACTCCTTATGCAGAGTCTGACCATTTCTTGTACCTACACCTTAGATTCATCATGGCATCTGATGTGGCTTTTCAATATACTGAAAAGACACCGACATAAATTGCATATCTGATTTGGATCACCAAGAGCTGCAGTTAAGTTCTGATCTTTGTGTAACTTAAAATGTTTTTTGAGGCTGCCATTAGAATTGCAAACCTTACGGCATACATGGCATTGAAAAGTGTGCACAGATATATAGGCAGAACAGTTGATGGAGGTTCATTTTCCATGTGTCCTCAGATGAGTCCAGCAAAAGAAAGGCACAGTCTGTCACAAACTGTGCACAAAAAAAGGTCACTGAGATTCATCTTCTTGATTGTAACATTTTTCTTTAAATCTACCTTGAGTCTTGCATGTATTATCCTGGCCTTTCAAACACTTTCACTCCATTCCACACTTTTGTTCAACATCCAGCTCAATCCGAAGCAAGGGTTTCTATGGCCTTTGGATCCATTCCAAGTGCCTTCATGGTAGTCCTTATGCCTTCTTTAAACCACTTTTTAGGTTTACACTGATTGCATTTCCCTTCTGCAAGCTCACCATAAAATAGCTGTTTGGGTGTGCATTCATCTGCCATTCAAACAATATGGCCAGACCATCACATTTGACTTTTCAGAATCATTGATTTAATTGAAGTGATACCTGCAGATGCAAAGACATCTGTGTCTGGAGTAAAAAAAGCCCCATTTAATGTTTAAAATGTGGCGAAGGTATTTTTGGAATCATTTTAACAATTTGAAATGTCTTTCATAACACATCCATGTTTCAGAAGACTACAACATGGATGGTAAGACAAATGATTTGCAAAGAGCCAATTTTGTGTTGTTAATCATATGTCATTGGCGTGAAACGCACGACTTCAAACCACCAAATGCTTGTGTTGCCCATTGAATTCGCTGATGTATTTCTGTGTCCAGATTTCCATTATTTTGTACAGAGTTTCCAAGGTAAATGAAAGAGTCAACAACCTCAAGTAACTAACCCATAACAAAAATTTTAGGTGGGTTGCAAACAGCACAACATGCAACTTGAAACATTATAACTGTTTTTTTCAAGTTGATGGTCATGCCAAAATCATCACACACTGTGTCAAATGCAAATATAAAAGACTGCAGGCCCGTTTCAGAGTGACTGACTAGATTACAATCATCAGTGTATAAAAGTTCCTTAATCAGTGAAGTAAGAACCTTTGTTTCAAATTTATATATGTATATATATGTACATATATATACACAAACATATATATACATATATGCACACACACACACACATATGCATGCATACCCCCACACACACTTTCTTGGTCAGAGAAACCTAACTATTGGGTCATCCCATAAATAATGCGGTTTTTTCAATTGCATGAACTAAAAGTTGGAGGGAGATGGGATAAGCTACCTGCATCAACTTGCTATAAAAGCAGGTAGCAATTTTACCTTGTCCTTATTCTTAGTGCAAGTTTTGAAGAGTGCAGTTCGATTTTAACAGTTATTTTTTCAAAGCTATAATGGAAGTAACAAAGGAGCATATTCAGCATATTTTGCTTTATGAGTTCAATAAAGGTAACAATGCAATGAAAAGTATGAGGAATATTAATGCAGTATATAGGGATTGGACAATAAGTGTAAGCCACTGTGAATGGTTGTTCCAAAAATTCTGAGCTGGAAACTACAGCCTTGAAGACAAGCCTTGTCCTGGAAGATTTATAGAGTTAGATGAGGATGTCCTGCAAAACCTGTTGGAATAAAATCCCATTGTAACTGTTGAGGAACTAGCAGAGTAGCTTGGATTTGGTCATTCAACCATTCATCAACACCTGTGTGCCATCAAAAAAGTCAGCAAATTGGGTCAATGGGTTCCTCACAAACTTTCCAGGTCTAATTGCGTGCAAAGAGTGAATGTGTGCGCTTCTTTGCTGTCACATCTCACAAATGAACCTTTTTTTGGACCAAACAGTGACTGGTGACGAGAAATAGGTTCTCTATAAAAATGTCAAGCAGTGAAGACAGTAGGTAGGGAAAGGAGAAACACCAGCACCCATGTAAGGTGTTATCTGTTTGGTGGGATATGAAAGGTTTAGTCCACTTCAAACTTTTAAATCCAAACCAAATAAGAACAAAGGAGATCTACTGCGAGCAGCTTGAACACCTTAAGTCAACACTAAAAGAAAAATGACCATCTTTGGTTTCAAGATGAAAGGATAATGCTTGGCTACATACAGCGAGGATGACATTCCAAAGGCTGGAGCACTTTGAATGGGAAATGATGCCCCACCCACTATATTTGCTGGACATTGCCCCATCTGATTATCATTTATTCTGCAGTCTTCAAAATCATTTGGACAGAAAAAATATGAATTCTGCAGACGAGGTCAGAACAGTACTGGAGGAGTATTTTTCATCACGAACAAGTGAATTTTGGAAGAGGGGCCTTGCAAGTCTGCCAGATAGATGGAAGAGCATTGTTGAAAATGAAGGAGAGTATATTTTAGATTAAAAAAGAACTTTATTTATCTTAATTTTGAAAGATAAAAGAAGTATTAAAAAAAAAACGCATTATTTATGGGACGACCCATTAAACTGTTTTACTTACCAGTCTCCATACATTCAAATGGTATCGTACATTGACCAATAAACTCATCTCCGATATAGTCATCGTCTAACACAGCAAACCGAATTAGTGCAAGTTCAGGTAGATTAATTTGGAATTCAAAACTTTCATCAAAAATAGGGTTATAACCTGCAATTGATAAAAAAATGTTCAATATTAATTAGAAAACACTGAAAAAAGAATTTCGTTTTTGTATCTGGTTTGCAAGATTCTTCATTTGAAGTAGTGTGTTGAAACAGATTTTTTGTCTCAAGAGGGTCATGCCAATAATAAACACATACACTGGTTCTATTACACATTTATTATTATTATTATTTGTCAACCATTTAACACAGGTTTCTCAACTAATTTTTCCTTATGGACCCCTTTAATTCTTTTTTTCTACTCAGATTGACACACCCCACCCCATAACCATTCGATGTTTAAAATATCATATTATGTTTCTATAATTAAATATTATTAGGAATTGTATAAAAAAATTGTTAAGATATTTGATGCATTGTAGAAATAAATAAAATATTGCACATAAATTTTAACAACAAAATCTTATATGGACTCTGGTTGAGAACCATTGATTTAATCAATTAAATAATAGATTGTTTGAATAATCCTTTAGCATTCAAACTGGCCATATCAGGCCAAAATATTCTACCTGTTTTATGATTGAAGTGGCCAAATCCAGCTGTTCATACCTACCCTACAATGTTATTCTAAAAATATACATTCACAGCATTGGAATCTCGAAGGTATGAGATAATGCATGATTAATTCAAAACAATGTGAATAAATAAGCATAAGATTTGGCAGAGTAATCTGAACGCTAAGGAATTAAATGTGATGAAACAAATTAGTTTCATTTTTAACAAGTTTTATAGTAAATGTTAAATTTTAGTTTTGAAATTGAGTTATGATAAAAAAAAATTTCAAATGGAAAGGGAATAAGATTTTATGTAGAGCACCAATATTTAAACAATTGGGAATATATTAAATTTCATATGTTTTAGTAATTTTGTCACAAAGGTGCAGGCTTGGCTGTGTGGTAAGAAGTTTCCTTCCCAACCACATGGTTCTGGGATCAGTCCCACTGCGTGATACCTTGGGTAAGTGTTTTCTACAATAGCCATAGGCTGCCCAAAGTCTTTTGAGTGGATTTGGTAGACAGAAACTGAAAGAATCCTGTTGTATATGTGTCTGTGTGTCTTTCTGTCTATGTTTGTCCCCCACTGCTGCTTGACAACTGGTGTTGGTGTGTTTATGTCACTGTAACTTAGCAGTTTGGCAAAAGAGGCCGACAGAATAAGTACAAGGCTTTACAAAATATAAAAAATACTGGGGTTGATTTGTTGAACAAACCCTTCAAAGCAATGTCCTAACATGGCTGCAGTCTAATGACTGAAACAAACAAAAGATAAAAGATATGTGCACACACACACACAATATGAAACATTTTTCTATCTCAAGTTAGTCAGCTGTGTGACTAGTATGTCACTAAAAGCTAATTATGTGAGTAGCCATGCCTGTGCCAATTCTGTGACTAGTATGTTACTCGTAGTCAAGTGTGTGACTAACATGTTGCTAGCAGCCAGTTCTGTGACCAAGTTATCTGCAGCTAACAATGTGACTAGCCATATTTTGTGACTAGTGTGTCACTAGTAGCCAAGTAGGTGACTAACATGTTGCTAGCAGCCAATGCTGTGACCAAACAAATCTTCAGTAGCCAATAATGTGACTAGCTACGCCTGTGCTAATAGTATTTTATTAATAACCAAAAATAATCACCGTTATTATTAATTGTCTTGGTTTTCTCTTCAGCACAGTCTGCTGGTATACCAAATATTTCAATAGTAACATATGGATCGGTAATGTCTCCCTTGGCACCAGAACCTTGAGGCTTCGGAAGGTTTTGACCACTTATGATCTGCAAAAGGAAAAAACAATATGAATGATAATGGTAACAGGTAGAATCTCATATAACACTAGACTAATTGTTCTAATAGAACAACCATGTTTAAGTAATTAGATCAGCGGTTTCTGAACTTAGTTTTGGTGTGGAGCTCATTATATAGTTTGTCCCAAGAATCCCCAAACCCATTCTTATAATTTATAGACAACCCCTGTCACAGTCATTCAAAAAAGACATTAAATAAAACTGAAGTTCTTTAAGAGGACACATTTATTCACTAAAAAAATTCCAATATTCCATTATTTTGAAAGTGGCAAATAGAATTTGCTTAGTAAAATAAAGTTTTATAAAACTTTATTTGAAAAAAAACATTTTATTTTACAGAATTCCAGAATGCCTTTCATGGAACTCTGCTGTTCCTCAGAACCCCATTTTGAAATATTCTGCACTAATATGGATTAGGCAAGCCTTTTTCATAGTTACTTCCCACATCTCTTGAACAGTTACAAATTGTAGGAAAAGAACAAATTCCAAAGAACCAATATTGTGGGGAGAAAGGAGTGGGAATAATGATTAGTGCAAGATGTAGAGATTGCACCACTGAGCAAAATGTGGAAGCACAAATTCATTCTGGGTCTTTGCTTGTGTTTAGCAGAGTCAATAGTTATGGAGGGTAGAGGGTTGAAATAGTTGCTGTGAGGAGTACAGAATCTAGTACTCTCTCTCTCTCTCCCTCCCTTAATTCAGAAAAAGGACAAATTCTTCACTGCAAACAACAATTGAATTTAACAAACTCTTCTATTAATTCTTCTATGATTTCATTACTGTTGATGAAACCATCAGCAATTTCTTTGTATTTCAGATATTAGCATCTTTAGAACAAGATAGCAGAAGCTTACCAAAACATTAACTACACACAGCAACATCTTATTTGGAATCCTTATTCTTTAACATTAATTACAGTAAGAACATTAACTATAAAACAAGCAACAACAAAACAATGGTCATGAGAAGAAGTGGTAGTACCACATACCCTAATATGGAGCGACTGAGGAGAAACATCAGGTAAAACATCTTTAGTGTTGGCACTGAAGTAAGAGATTTCTTCTCTCATAACAGCTGGCTTTAACACATAGCCACAACCACCATTCTTTTGGAACCAGCCATTATAGAGATCCATCATCAAGCCCGGCGTTTGGTAATTTACAGAAACTGGTGGAAATGGTAAATAAATGGTTAGAATGAGTTTTGATTGCATGTCCAATTGAATTGTATAAAGCTCATTTATAAAGCTGACACTCAAAATACAAATTGTTGTTTTAGAATTATCAACCCTTTTGATACCAACCTTCTCCAGACGACTTCTGGTTCTTTGATACCAACTTATCTTCCCTCATTAATTTAGCTAAGAACATTTTATTAAGTAATGTTCTAAATGTTCGTTTAATACATTGTTGATAAATGAAAAAGTGAATTTATCAAATCACTCCAAATCTTTTATTTTCAAAATTATTTGGTACACAAAGTATTTAATGAGAAATGTTACAATCAAGAGGATAGCATTATAATTATTAAATTAAAACTATTTATTTATCATTAATAATATAACCTTGTTAATGTCAATAGTCAATTAAAAATGAATTGCAAAATTAATGTAATTATATACAAAAATAAATATATGATCATTTAGTGTCCATTTTCCAAACTGGTGGCACAGGTTGAACAGTTTGATTGAAACCAACAAGCCAGAGAACTACACTGAGCTCCAATGTCTGCTTTGGCATGGTATCTATGGTTCAATGTCCTTCCTAACACCAATCACTTTCAAGTGGGTACTGGGTACCTTTTGTGATAACTGCAGTAGTGAGGACATCAAGTAATTTGTAATACAAGATAAACTGATGCCTTGTGAATGGATATAGTAGAAGGAAGGAAGGAAGCCAGCCAGCCATACATGCATGCATACATATGTATGTATGTATGTATGTGTGTATGTGAAAGTCTATAATCTGCATGTCATGCATGGAAGCCATGGAAGTTTGTTTTGATTTTCCAGACAACAAATTGTCCACTGGGTCTGTGCTTTCAAAAACGTGCAGGATAAGCAATTCTTTACTTGGAAAACAAGTAAAGTGTAAGTGACAGCTGTGAAACAATGCCTCAATAATATATATTCACCTAACCCATGATACCATAGAAAAACAGATGTAAATCTAAAAACAAATGAATATACATGTCTATAGGTGTATTGTGTGTGTGTTTGTGCCTGTGTGTATACACATACATACATATGTTTGTATGTATGAATTCACTAGAAAAAAAACTTCTTCCCAAAAAAGGTTAATAACATGCTCATTTTCATAACATTTTTTTTTTTTAAATAATTTTTTAGAAAAATCACCTTTACACTTCCATGGTCTATAATCATGCAAATGAATAATAAGAAAATGGAGATACTGAAATTAATAAGAGTTTATTATCAGCAAAAAATCGATCATTATCCCTTACAGCTGTTTCAATTAAGCCCAGTGAAGTTAAAAAATATTAAAATCATATTTCTGAGCTTAATCTTTTCAGAGGGAGAAAAAATATACCTTTAGATATTTTGTGTGTTAGTTATTTGAATCATCACGGCAGACTGAATAATATTATTATTAATTAGCAATGGTATATGTCTAGGTGAGGGGGTTACACATTTGTTGTGGGTAAGATATGGCATATACATATAGATATATAAGTGTAAATAGATAATTAAATAGATGAGTAATACATGAATATGTATTCATACATATATGGGCAAGAAATTCACATAAATACAGGTGCACATATACACATACATAAGTGCATACAAATATATTACATACACATCAACATATCTGCATATACACACATATGTACCTGCCCTTATTTTTGCATAGAAATACACACATACATAAGTGTGCATTATCATACACACACAAATATACATACATGCACACATATACATACATATATATATATATATATATGTATATACACACACATACGCACTAACATACATAGACAATCATTTGTAAATACACATACACTCACATACCTGTGTGTATATATACATATAAACTCATATATATAAATAGGTGTAAAAATGTATTCACTTGCATCCATATATATGTAGGTACAAATATACATAGATTATAGCACACATAAATATATTCACACGCCCATACATGTCTGTATTGGCAACCTATACAACCATAGTCACATGTATATAAATGCACCAGCCCATAAATCTGTATACATATCAATACACACCTCTATATATATATTCTTACATGTGCACATATGTGCCTGTACTGGCAACCCATACACACAGAGTCATATGTATATACATGTACGTATACACATACATACATTTATATTAAAATAAAAGAATAAAGGTATAAATATAAAAATAAAAATGTGAGTGCATTATCAGGCATTTTTTTGTTGTTAAGGAAGTGTTGATATGATTATTACTGAAAGGTAGTTTTTAAATATTAGTCAAACTAATGTATGTGTTACTAGTTGTGTCTATTCAAAAGTTAGAATAAAAGTCAAATAGTTATAAAGTTTAGCAATTGTGTGTGTTCAAATGTTGGTAGAAGGTTACTCATGATGTGTACAATAGGTTAGTTATAATGGGTGACTAGTATAAAAAGATACTAAATATGGAGGTCTAATATATTAATATAATATAAATAATAATTAAATTAGATAATCAACGTGAATATGTGTAAAAATGAAAGTATAAATATATAAATATAAAAATGTGTGTGCATATCAGACCTTATCTTGTTGCTAAAGATGTGTTAATATGGTTATTAATGAAAAGTAGTTGTGTGAATAATAGTCAAACAGATATGAATGTTACCAAGTGTATCAATTCAAGAGTTAGAATGATAATCAAACAGTTATAAAAGTTAGCAATAATATATGCTTAAAAGTTGGTAGAAGGTTACTCGTGGTGTGTACAAGATATTAATTAGTATAGCTAATTTTTATAAAATTATGCTAAAAGTAGGTGTAATAGAAGTGGAAATTAATATAATGGTAGTTTAGTTAGGTAGTAATAATGGGGGAGGTCATGTATAGAGCTAGGGATTCAAAGTGAATATACAGATATTCTAGTGAGAGGGATAATAAATCAATTATTTGAATTTGGAAAATACATATTTTCCTGCATGAACACAGGAAATACTTTTCTGAGTTATACAAAGAAAACATTTTTTATTATTGACTTTGTAAGCTGGTGCGGAAGCAATGGTATCCCATTTAATATCAAATTCAATATTATTGTCTTTTAATTCCCATATAAATTTACTTAACCAGTGGAATTAGCTTTCTATCTATTCTTAAAAGTTTGGAAATGATTTGTCACTCTAGTCTTAATCATATTTTCCCTCGAGCCAATATAAAAATATTTTTTTCTTCGAGCTATAACAGTGCATTAGTATACTTACTCTTTTTCTTTAACATGAATTCTTAAACTTACAATTATTTTAAACTCTACAATCACAATTTTCATAAGTATCGTTATGCATGGGTGTATTAGATGAGGAATATATATCATTATTAGTAGTGCTAGTATTGGTTATTAAGGTTCCCTCATTGGGACTTATATGTAAGCAATTATTAGGCTTATTTGAATTTGGGAGATATATTTTAAGTTCAGGGGAATTATTAGGATTATTATTATTGGCATTTCTATTAGTGTAGAATTTATTTAATTTCTTGTTGTTGATAGATGATATAATGGTAAATAAGTTAGGGGATAGGCTAAAACCAATATTGACAGTTTTGTGGTTAATTATTTCATTGTATCTATTATCATTGTTAAAGTGTTTATAGATGGCTTTGAAAACAGATTAAACTATGTTATTTTTAATTCGCATAGTGTATGGAATAATAAACCATATTTTATTAGATTTATCAGGGTTATTCATATTTACAGGTATATTATAATCTGTTTTAGATTTTTTATAATTAATGGAATGAGTATGTACACAATATTTATTAATTATATTATTATCATTGTAGCGATCATTACAATTGTAAATTGGTTGTTTTTTTAGTTTTCATGGGTTTGTGAGATAACTTAGTATTGGTTTTTCTATTATTATGTTTAGTATTATTAATTTGATTTAAAGTGATCTTGTGTTTTTTATCATTATCAATTCATTGTTTATATGTATTTTGGTTACTAGTTATGTGTTTATTACTAGGTATATTACTATTTATGGTGGGATTATAAAATTTACCAGTTTTATATTTTTGCACTGTTTTGGTCATGTCTTGCATATGGATGAGGAGAGCTGTGTGAAAAAGTGTCACTCCCTAAGAGTGGAAGGAACCTGTGGAAGAGCGGGACCCAGGAAGACATGGGATAA
Organism: Octopus bimaculoides; assembly: GCF_001194135.2. Lineage (NCBI taxonomy): Eukaryota > Metazoa > Mollusca > Cephalopoda > Octopoda > Octopodidae > Octopus > Octopus bimaculoides. Next base: position 17,542,776 of record NC_069003.1, read on the forward strand.
GGTGGTGAAGCAAGACCTTCAAACGTTGGGCTTCACAGAAGCAATGACAAAAGACCGAGACCTCTGGAGATATGTTGTGATTAAGAAGACCCAGCAAGTAAAGTGAGATCACAGCTTTAGCCTACACCAGTGTTACATAACCAGCCCATTTAAAAAGTACCTTTCAATTGTCGGGCGACATTCCGTGTTTGAGGAGACCTATTGAATTAAGTAAAATGCAAATCCAAATTCAAATCAAATCAAATGGAAATTGTAGTTGTGGCCGATGCCAGTGCCGCCTGACTGGCTCCTGTGCTGGTGGCACACAATAAGCACCATGCATGTGTGGGTCGTTGCTAATGTCGCCTGACTAGCTCCCCATGTAAAAAGCACCATCCGAACATAGTTGATGCCAGCCCTTGCCCTGACTCGCTACTGTGCTGGTAGCACATAAAAAGCACCATCCGAACATGGCCAATGCCAGTGCCACCTGACTGGTTCCCATGCCGGTGATATGTAAAAAGCACCCACTAAACTCTTGGAGTGGTTGGCGTTAGGAAGGGCATCCAGCTGTAGAAACACTGCCAGATCAGATTGGAACCTGGTGTGGCTTCCTGGCTTGCCAGTCCCCAGTCAAACTGTCCAACCCATGCCAGCATGGAAAATGGACACTAAACGATAATGATGAATTAGTTGAATTATCTTTATTAATGCTGTTAGGTTGGCAGAATTCTATTTTATTTCAATATCCAGCATTTGCTAAGGCTATATTGTAGTGGTTTGCATGTTTATAAAATATTTCTTCATTGGAAGATAAATATGTTAGTCTTTTACTAATATTAGAGGCTAATGCATTTTTAATTGATCTAGGATGATTTCTTTGGAAGTTGATATAGTTTAGATTTTCTGAAGGGTTCATGTAATCTGGTTGATAAATTAAAATTAACACCCAAAAAATTAATTATTATTCCTCTCAATAGTTATGGGAAGACTATTTCTTTCGAAAAACTTATAGAATTTCTTTTTAATTAGTTCTAATCTCCTATAGGATGCATTTTTTATGATGAAAAGAGCAGGTGTATGTATGTGTGTGTGTTACAATTCCTTCTTCAGATATTCTGAGATGGAGTCCATCTAAGAATATCTGAAGAAGGAATTGTATTCCGAAATATCATCAGACTATGGATAACTAAATTACAACAGGTATATAGTCCATTTTTTGTATTATAGTGCATTGTTGTACCATTCAAAACTTTTTATTCTTTACAAACAATACACAATGCTTCAAGCAAACTACAATACTCTCCTATA
>NC_069003.1:17544698-17547785 GCF_001194135.2 Octopus bimaculoides
GATGATGATATATATATATAAATATATATATATATATATATATATATACACACATATACATGTTAATGATTCTGAATTTTCTGAATCTTCTGTGTATATATATATATATATATATATATATATATATATACACACACATGTATATATGTATGTATGTGTATATATAGTTATATATAAAAGGGAAAGTCAAAAATGATACACACTCTTGTTTTTTCAATGCATTTACACAAAAGCAGGGGATAAACAAGTAGGTAATTTTTCTGTATAGTTTCCTTCCTTTTCAATGCACTTGATCCACCGGTTCACAAGCTTATGTATTCCTTCCAAGATGAAGGTTTTGGTCATGTGACTATTTATGCACCGCTTACTTCACATCTTCATCCGTAAGAAATCAACCTCATAAACCATGTTTGAGTGGTCTAAAGATATGATAGTCAGAAGTCACCCATATTGTAAATCAGGTGGTTTATGAAAGCCCATAGATCCTGCAAGTATGAGGATAATAGGTCAGTGCAAGTGGTATACTTGCAACCACTTTTCTCCTTTGCCTTGCACTCTGAAGCCTGTTAATGCTGATGACATGGCCAGCCCAGCAGACAATTGTGAGTGCATAAAGAAGCTCTCGATTGCACCAATCTCACACTTGCTAAACAGGTTGGCATTAGAAACTCTACCTTTTAGTGAGAAACCGCAGATTGTCCACATATGGAAGATGTCTAGTTGGTTAATATGTCATCTATAGGGTCTCCATGATTCTGATCCATACAAGAGAGTGGCAAGAATGGCAACTTTATAGACTTGTACTTTGGTGTCAAGTTTGATGCCCCTTTCATTCCATTGGTGATGATGGAGTTTGCCAAATCTGTTGGTTGCCTTTGCAAGACGGCTAACGATTTTCTCATCAAGAGAAACACTTGAATTCGCTTTACTACCAAGATATGTAAATGACTTCACATAATTCAGGTTTTTCCCATCAACCTGCATAGGAGTGTCAGGAAAATTGTGAACTGGTGGCCTCTGCTTGACACCTTGAATTTGTTTAGGAGTATGGCAAGGCTAGTGGATTATTTCCTTCTTCTTTATGCTGATGGTCAAACCAAGGGCTTTACAAACATCAGAAAACTGGTCTAGAAGTTCCTGTGCTTCCTCTAAGGTCACTACTAGTGCAGCAGCATCTGCAAAAAGTAGATCATGAATGAGACTAGTGTGTAGCAGTGTTCTGGCTTTGAAACACTGATGATTGAACAGTCCACCACTTGTTCAAAGTTGGAATTTGACACCATTTTGTATGTTGCCAAAAGCATACCTCAGCATCACTGAAAAGAAGACTGCAAACAAAACAGGGGCCATAACGCAACCTTGCTTTGTGCTGTTTGTAACATTGAAGGAAGCCGAAGATCCCGCACTGGGGAAAGGAACGTTTAATGTTGAAGACCCTAATATCTCATTTCTTAGTGATAACATTTATGAGATGTCAATCCTTAGATCTAGGATGCATCCAGGTCGTCTTGCAGCAATTTCACTGTTGTAAAAAGGTATTTGTGATGCTTAGACTGAATTCCCTGCAGATGGAGAGCACACACAGACCACTGGAGTTCATTCAACCTACACCATGGTCACCAAGTACACACTCCCATGCCTGATAGTCAGTAACAACATGAGCGTTAAAGTCACCCATAAGCACCCTATGGTGACAACTGGAGATGACATCACAGGGTTGGTTGTAAAATTCATCCTTTTCCTGCTTAGTGCTGGCCATGGTTATAAGGTTAGTGTCATGGTGCTGGAACGGCCATCGCCCGATGTGCACATATGTTTATGTGTGTGTCAGTTTTTAGCAGCAGTGTGGCCTTCCCCTCAGCCCCATCTCTCACCCCATTATGCTGCTGCTGTCCTAAGACCTGAAAAAAAAATATGGTACAGTTCCTGTATTCCTCTGTGTATGTGTGTTTGCCTACAGTGTTGCCATTGTGGTAGTTGTTGTTGTTGTTGTTATTGCCATCGTTGGCACTGCCCCTGGTGCTGACATTGTTATGGCCGTCCATGAAATTTCATGTGTGTGTATGGGTTCGTTTCATATGTTGTATATATCCATGCCCTTTATATAGTTTATTTATTTTATCTATCTCCATATCTTATAGTTATCCCAGGTATGTGACAGATATATTTATATATTTATTTATTTACTTATATTATTTTTTCATACATCCATATCTATATCTCATAAGTATCACAGATAAGTGCATATATGTCTTTTGTGTGTGTATTACCCTGTATGTTTCTGTGTATTATTTACATTTTTTCACTTAAAAATTTTTTTTTCCCTTCTCTCTTCTCATCCTTACTGTCTTTAGTCATGTGGTGTGGTGATGGGTGTTACTGTTCCATTTGTATTTTCTACTGAGGCTTGGTCTGTCTACTGTTATGTATGTAGCCTCTGTGATCTGTCTGTGTCAGTTCTATGTGTTGATAGTACTTTAACCTCTAAGCTATTAATCGAGCCTCCATATTCTGCCTGAGCATGTTGGTGGAGCACTGACAAGCTTTTCCCTTTTTCGAGCTCTCAGGGTCTCCGGTTTGTTGAGAGAATAATCTCCCACTATGTCAATGTCAACTGGCCTTCATGTCCCCCAGACTTGACTAGCCTGGATTTTTTCTTGTGGAGATACCTGAAAGAGAGGGTTTATGTCAACAAACCAGAGACTATGGTGCAACTGAAGAACATCAATAGAGAAATCAGAGAAGTGGGATCTGAAACTCTTGAGGGTGTTATGGTGCAAGTTTTGGAAAGAGCACAGGTATGCAATGCTGAAAATGGCTGCCATTTAAGCAATGTCATTTTTCAAAGGTGATGTAGTGGTGTTGCAAAATTTGACTTATGCATATTAATTTCTATCATGTCCTTTATATTGTATCGAAATTTCATGTATTTATTTGTAAAATTAAGGAAGTTATTAAAAATTTAAACTCATCAGTGACTTTTGGGACACCCTGTATGTATGTATGTATGTATGTACATATATATATATATATATATATGTATACCGGAGTAAGCACATAAAATGTGCAACAAGGTGGAAAGAAGAG
>NC_069003.1:17548792-17549445 GCF_001194135.2 Octopus bimaculoides
ATATATATATATATATATTTTATATATATATATATATATATATATTTTATATATATATATATATATATATATATTTCCGTGAGAGTTAGAGGTTGGGAAGCCAACCAACTAAGGGATAGTACCTATCCAATATATTGCTGGTAGTGTACCAAATTATTAATACCTAAGTGCTGGTTATTGCGTGGCAATTTCCTAATCTGGTGTCATATATGGGTAGGGGTAAAAAGTGGTTTACCCTTAATTTATACAGCAAAAAAGAAAATGGAGGGGATACAAAAATGACATACTCTCTCTTTATTTTGGTACTACGGCCACACAAAAATTACATACATCAGCCAGTAAACATTCTATTATGTCTATTTATTCTTAAACATAAGGAAGTATTATAAGAATACACACACATGCAAAGACTGTGTGTTACATATGTACTAGTAATACATAAAAGAATAAAAGATTTTATGTATTACTAGTACATATGCGTGTAACACACAATCTTTGCATTTGTGTGTATTCTTATAATACTTTCTTTTATGTTTTAGAATGAATAGACATAATAGAATGTCTACCGTCTGATGTATGTCATTTTTGTATCTCCTCCATTTTCCTTTTTGCTATATGTATATATATATATATATATATATATATATTCTTTT
>NC_069003.1:17549808-17551523 GCF_001194135.2 Octopus bimaculoides
GGAAAGCAAGCTTCTTACCACTCACCCATGCCTGCGAATATATATATATATATATATATATATATTATTTATTTAAAGGTCACAATACATGTATTAAAATGCTACTAATAGTTTCATATGTTGAGAAAACTCAAACATATTCTTCAGGCGCAAACCACATATCATAACGAACTAAAGAAATTGAATAAATAGAAGAAACGTGAAACAATTGAGAAGGCAGCATATAGAAAATGCAAACAGTAAACAAGGGGAAAATGAAAAACAAACTAAAACGTAAAAAGATAAAATAGCTATCCTCCTTAGACCTTAAATGATAAGGCTGGAAAGATATCAACCACTGAAAATCTCTGACCTGGAGTTCAATAGCAAGTTCGGGATCTTAGATCTGAAGAGGATCTGCACTCTTTCTGTCAAACAAAGTCTACATTTATTTGATCCATTCACATAAAGTGTGGATTTCTCAATTACTTTTCATTTAATCACATGCAGTGTTTTGTTACCTTTCAAAGTTCATATGTAGCTAGCCAACTTAGTTGCTTTACTATGTCCCTATGTCAGAAGGAGGCTATGTGGTTGGCATAGTGATTTTTAAATTCACCTTCACATAATCCAATATAGGCCTTCTTATCAGTTGTATTATTATTTAAGGTTGCAGTAACTTCTGCCTCATATAGGTGCAGAAGTGGCTGTGTGGTAAGTAGCTTGCTTCTCCCGTGTCTCCACAGCTTATAATTGATGCAATAAATGGAATTATGTCCCACTCTTTTCCTACTTATTGAGCAGGGCCATTTACCTGACAGAAAAAGTGTCTTATCCATTTTCTTGCTAACAACAACTTTAGTCTTTGCTAAGTTAACTTTAAGTCCCTTTGATTCCAAGTCTTGCATCCAAACACAGAAGTTCTCGAATTCTGCAGCAAGAGGAAGATCATCAGCATACAGTAGTTCTAATGGGCATCCAAATTTGAATTCCTCTGTTATGGCCTGGAGAACTATGATAAATAAGAGTAGACTAAGAACTGATCCCTGGTGAACTCCAACTTATATACTAAATTCATCACTGTATTCAAGGCCGATTATCACCTTACTGACAGCATCACTGTACATAGTTTGAATGGCTCTAACAAGCCATTCCTCTACTCCTAGCTTCCTTGGAACAAAATCAAACTGCATTTCATCTAGTTTAATTTTATCCCTAATCAGTTGAGATATAACTCTCTGTAATTTCCAAGACCTGGTCCAACAGTTTGATGCTTCTGTAGTAGTTTCTATTAAGGCATCACCTTTACCCTTGTAGCAGCTAACTATAATACAACACCATCAGTCTTTGGGGATGGCGCCTTCCTGAATAACTTGATTAACTATGCGATTGATTAGGCTGTATTCCACACCACCTGATATTTTAATGATGTCAGTGGTGAAACCTGATGGTCCAAGGGCTTTCTCAGTCTTCATGTTCTTAATTGCCTCATCTATTATGCTGCTATATATATATATATATGGGACCTTGATGACTGCTATAAAGCAGGAAAGTATACTAGTCCTTATATATTTAATACTCAATATTTCATTTATTCAATAAGACGTTCAATACTTCATTTCATTTTACTATTTATATTATATATCCCATATTCTATATCCCACATTAATTTTATAAGAATATAAATAAAACATAAAAAACAAAGTTGGAAATCTTTTAAATAATATATGTGTGTG
>NC_069003.1:17552415-17552965 GCF_001194135.2 Octopus bimaculoides
TATTATGTTGAAATAATACTCTAACTTCTAAATAATTTAGTGTTAAATAAGTTATCTATTAAAAATAATAATCTTTAAAAAAACCAAATGAATAATATAAAAAACAAGAATACATATTATTTCCAAATAGTAGAAAATCATTTAGCAAAGTAAAAACAGAACTTATCCATATTTTTCTGTAATTCAAACATATATATATATATATATATATACTCTTTTGCTTATTTCAGTCATTTGACTGTGGCCATGTTGGAGTATCACCTTTAGTTGAACAAATTAACCCCAGGACTTATTCTTTGTAAGCCTAGTACCTATTCTATTGGTCTCTTTTGCCAAACTGCTAAGTTATGGGGATGTAAACATACCAACTTCAGTTGCCAAGTGATAGTGGGGGACAAACACAGACACACAAACATATAAATATATACATATACATATATACGACGGGCTTGTTTCAGTTTCCGTCTACCAAATGCACTCACAAGGCTTTGGTTGTCCCAAGGCTATAGTAGAAGACACTTGCCTAAGGTGCTACGCAGTGGGAATGAAC
>NC_069003.1:17553065-17553384 GCF_001194135.2 Octopus bimaculoides
AATATATGTATATATTTATATATATATAGGTTAGGAGTGGTAGTGGTGTCAATGAGACCTAAAGGTGTCAGGTAATGCTGAGTAAGTGCTATGGATAGACCATAATTAAGCTTCAGGGTCGGTGATTATGCAAATAAGGGGTCCAACAGAGGTCATATATCAGCGTGTGTATATAAAAAAATTACTTTTCGTAATGAGATAAAAAACCAAGACTGTGTAGATTTTAGAACATTAATAAATGTTCTATTTATAAATGTTCTAAAATCTACACAGCCTTGGTTTTTTTTATCTCATTACGAAAAGTAATTTATATATATAT
>NC_069003.1:17553394-17576347 GCF_001194135.2 Octopus bimaculoides
AATTTTTCCTTTCTCTAAAAACCACTTACCACACATATAATACTATAAATTCACACTGCTTGCTGTTATTATTATCTCATGCATAATGTTCAGCTAAGGTAAGCGATTTGTCATGTCTCTATCGCACATCATTCTCTGCTAATCCACTTGAAATTCATAAGTCATGAGTCTCAATGATCCTCGATCGCTTTAATTTTTACAATATTTTCTCTTTGTCTCATAACCCATGTATTTCCATATTTTGGAATGATTTTTCCAGCGATTAAGTTTCCCCTCTCTCTCCCTCCTTTACTTTACTACCTGTCTTGGCTGCTATTTTCTATGGTGAAGTTGGCCTTATCTGCCACTCCCACCACCTATACTGGAAATCTCTTTTCTTATAACAGAAACCTCTACATGGTCCCCCCTCCACACCACCACCAGTATGGGAAGCCTCTCCTCTGTTCCAGAAGACTCTTATAGCTTCCAGCCTGCCACCACCACCAGTCATCTCATCCACTGCATTATTTGATAGATTAACCACCTACTCCTTTCTCTCTACTTATAATGAATTAACCAACAGCTGTTTATTTATTTACCTAATTTAAACAGTGACCCATTTATGCTTGCAGCAATAACACCCATATTTACAACACTTGCAATACACTCACTCCCAATAGGGGCAACAATTTTAACATGTTTGAATGATAGTATATTAAAGTGAGAACAACTGATGTGACATGTCTGTCATCAAATGTTCATTGAAACCTTCTTTCCAGGTACTGAATATCATCTCCATTTCTCATGTTCTTTCCCAGTTCTCAGAGTAGGCACATTGAAAGGTAGGTCTGGTGAAATTGTTGAGATGCTCGAACAGAGACATGTTGATGTGTCATGCATTCAAGAGGTAAGGTGGAGGGGAGCTTTCTCTGTCTTCATATTCCTGATTACTTTATCTACCAAGCTACTGTTGATTCAGATAGCTGGTCCTTCAGTTGGGTCAACATTTGGCAGATTCTCCTTCCATTCATTCTCCTCATTCAGCAGCATTTCATAATGGGATTTCCAAGCCTCTTTCTTTGCAGAATCATTAAATGCAAGTGCACCATCATCTATGTGGACACATTACAGGCAAAAAGCATAGGTATAAAATTTTCTGGGGAGATATCAGTCACAGGTGGTGCGGGCATACTTCTTGCAGAGAAGTGGGTGGATAAGGTCACACAGGTAGTCAGAGTGTGCAATAGAGTACTTAAGCTAGTTTTGCAGAATAGTACAGCAACAATTATCTCTACCTACATCCCCAAGTGGGTTCACCAAATGAACAAAAGGACCGCTTTTGATATTTTCCTGCATCAAAGATGAATGACAATGATCTCATCTTTGTGGCTGGGGATTTCAATGGGCATGTTGGGCAGAGGCCAGGCATCTTCCATGGGGCCGTGGAATTGATTCCCAAAATGAAGAAGGAACAAGGCTACTGGAGTTCTGTGATGCGAATAACCTATTGATCTGCAACACTAGCTTCAGGAAGCCAGCCAGTCACCTGCTTACCTATCAACTGGGTGACCATGTTAGCCAGATTGACTTCATTCTCACCAGGTAGTGAGATACATGGTCACTTGTAAATGCAAAGACTTTCTCTGGTGAAGGATGTATTCCTCAGCATAGAATAGTCATTAATGACTTTAGACTTTAGGCCAGAAGGATGCCTAGAAGCAGACCAATCTGGGAAAGAAGGATTTGGAAGCTTAAGGATCCTGTATATGGTCAGAGATTTCTCTCTCTTAATCCTTTTTGCCCCTTGTGGTGCATGGGACTTCAACAGTTATTTTACACTTTTTGTGGTCATTGGCGTGTTTTATGGCTGCTTCCCATGTTAGGCCGGTGGTCAGAGATTTAGGGACACCCTAAATGAGAAATTTGATGAGAGGGAGGAGGAACTACAGACTTGTAACATAGAGAGTAACTGGGAATCCCGGCAAGACAGCTTGCTGAGTGTCACAGACCAAATCTGCAGCTGGAGCAAAGTCCCATCCAGACCTTGGATGATGTGGTGGTGGAATTATGCTGTAGACAAGGCCATTACAGCAAAGAAACAGACCTGGAAGAACTGAAAGTGTTGGGGTAGCAGGGAACTGCATAAGATAGTCATAAAGGAAGCTAGGAGATAGGTATATCTAGTCAGGGAAGAAGTGAAAAAAAAGAAGTTTGTGTATGTTCTATGTTGCAAGGACCAGAGACTTGAAGTGTTTCGGATTGACAGACAGTATCAAAGATCAATTTGACACAGGTCTGTTAAAACAGCATTCATAAAAACCTAACCTCCACTTATTGCTTTCTTCCCATCCTTCCCTCAGTTTTCTTTCTCTTCTTCATCTCATGCTTTTCATTCAATCTCTCCTTTCTTTCTTCTTTCTTTTCTTAAACTTGTGTATTTATAATTATTTTCTGGACTTTCCCCACCACTCTAAGCAAGGTTTGTTTTTCAATCTTATCATTATATTCATATTTACCTTACTGGTAAATTTCAACTCCTTCCCAGCAGGTAATGAATATTACACCATTATGTTTTGAAAGTCAACCACCCAATCAAATTCAAATGCTTATTTGTGTATTTTAATTACATGTACCATAACAATTTTAATTCATTTTTTATCACAACTGTCCAATGAATGCAAATGTAAAACTAACAGTTTTGTGATAATTTTGCAGCTTTAATAAAAGCATATTACCTTACCTTTGGTATTCAAATACTATCTTCACCACCTTATTTTGCACTTATGTGCTCACGTGTGTGTGCGTGTGTGTGTGTGTGTGTGTGCGCGTGCGCGTATGTGTATATGTATATATATATATATATATATATATATATATATATATGCACATACATATATAAACACACACACAAACATATCTAGAATATGCGTGTATTAGTGTTCATGCTGTATGAATATATGTGAATATGTGACCTTCTAGCAGAAATAATAAATAATAAGCAGCAATTACCTATTTGACAACCACAGTTCCATAAATCAAGAGGATTGAAGTTGCTTGAGTCTACTCGCATACCGTTTGGGTAAATGCGTGATAGAAAGCGTTTGTTGTGATTCACAAATTCTTCTGGATCCTGCAGAGCTAACTTCACTGCTTGAGATTCACTAAGGGAACAGATTTGCCAATATTTCTCTGAAAATCAAAATACATAAAAATAGAAACAAAAAAGATAAACAATTACCCAAAAAACAGTCATCAATTCTTCATAGTTTACACTGAATGAACAAATCCTTCAAAACCACATAAAAACAACATAAAACTGGCATATATTTCAACACTTCTAGGTTTTAAAGCAGACTGGCTTTACACTGAAAGCAGTTACTGGACCATTCTTATGGTTATTGGCCTCAATCTGCAGCCAATAATATGTAGTGAAAGTGTGTAGCCTTGTGGTTAATGTGTTGTGTTAGTGGTTGTGAGCAGCATGGGTTCCATTCCCAGAGCAGTTGACATGTTGTGTCTGCAGCAGAGTATCCTCCTCTTAATTTGTTGTTGATATGCATATATCATCATCGTTTAACATTCACTTTCCATGCTGGCATGGGTTGGATGGTTTGACTGAAAACTGGTAAGCTGCACTAGGTTCCATTTTGATTTGGTAAGGTTTCTATGACTGGATGCCCTTCCTAACGCCAACCATTCCAAGAGTGTAGTGTGTGCTTTTTACGTGCCACCAGCATGGGTGCCGTTGATGCAACACCATCTTCGGACATAACTGTGATCTCATTTGGCTTGACAGGTCTACACAAGCATGATGTATCGCCAAACATCTTGGTCACCTGTCATTGCCTTCATGAAGCGCAATGCATGACAGTACTTTTTACATGCCAGTTGGACAGTACTGGTATCAGCCACGACTATGATTTCACTTGGTTCAACAGATTTTCTCAAGCACAGCATATAATAAATAGATTTTCTAAAGCACAGCATATAATAAATGTATGTTGGGCCTCATGGAGGCAAGGTGGCTGAGTTCCTTTTGAGTGGGCCTCACGGAGGTGATGTGACTGAGTTCCTTGTGAGCATTGGGCCTCATGGAGGCAAAGTGGCTGAGTTCCTTTCAAGTGTTGGGCCTCATGGAGACAATGACCAAGATCTTTGGCATTATGTCGTGCTTGAGAAGAAGATCCATCAAGAATCACAGTCGTGGCAGATACTGGTGTCATGCAAATAGCACCCATGCTGGTGGCACGTAAAAGCACCCATTACACTCTTGGAGTGGCTGGCATTAGAAAGGGCATCCAGCCATAGAAAACGATGCCAAATCAGACTGGAGCCTGATGCAGCCTTCCAGCGTGCCAGTCCAGTCAAACCGTCCAACCCATGCCAGCATGGACAACGGATGTTAAATGATGATGATATAAATCAACATTGTTTTACTGTTCACTTTACGAATGGGTCAGACAGTTTATTGAGGTAGAGCTCCATAACCCAATGCCCTTCCTGTCAGCAACCCTCATCTGTTTCCAATCTAGGTAATATTTCCCCGTGGCTGGACATGAGTATGCTGTACAATGGAATAGCATTGCTTGTATGACAGTGACAATCGTTTACAACTATAACATGATGTCAAGATAAAGAAATGCACACACACACACACATGATGGGCTACCTTCAGTTTCAGTTTTCCAAATCAACTCACAAGGCTGTAGTAGACGACACTTGCCCATGGTGCAACACAGTGGGTCTAAACCTATGACCATGTGGTTGGGGTGCAAATTTTTTAACCACATAGCCATGCCTGTGCCAGATATATATAATTATACACAAACACACACACACACATGATAGCTCACACATTTATATTCTGGTAAAAAACTGATTTGCTGAAGAACTCACGTGACTGTTGCGATATTTGAAAGTCTTCAAATCGTGTCGATACGCAGTAGTTGACAATATCTGATATTTCTTTGGTAATTTTATGCTTTCGTGTTGATACATCCTAAAATGGAGAACATATATAGTATTTACCAAAGTTTTGTATTGAAATATCAACAGACAAGCCAAAAACTTGTTAGGCAGAAGCTATCTCTGAGATGGGCAATGTAAAAGGAAATTAACACAAATAAATATAAAAAATTAAAAGATAGACCTCACATCAGTCTAACAACTCCAATTTGGTTTATTATGAGGAAGAAACAACACAAAGTTACTGAACTTACAAAAATGTTGACTAAACTTTGGTTTAAAATTTTGCAAAAGTGAAAGTGTCACTCAAATATATAGCATATAAAAAAAAAAAGAAAGATTCCTGAACTATATCTACACAAACATTTGGCACTATATAATGAACTATAAAAACATACATATAGATTTGTGAACCAATACTGTGTATGTGTGCATTAGGATGACTGTAAACATTACATCTATACAATGTTTGTGGACAGAAAAAGAGGAAAGAACTGTATGGATATTTTGATTCTTGTTAGCATCCTCAGCAACTGTGTACCACCTTTAACTATTCACAAACACATTGTTTATGAACACACTACCATTCTTTCTAGTACAGGCACAAGGTTTGCAATTTTGTGGGGTGAAGCCAGTCAGTTACATTGACCCCAGTGCTCAACTGGTACTTATTTTAATTGACCACAAAAGGCAAAATCTGTCTTGGTGATATTTGAACTCAGAGCATAAAGCTGGAAGAAATTGCTAACAATTTTGTCTAGCATGCTAATGATTGTGCAAGCTCAGTGCCTTTATAAACCCATTGATATTAGGAGTTAAAGTAAAGTAATTAGACTAATTTCCATATTTAAAATGTTTTATACCCAGCAAGATCAAACATTAAATTATTAGAGTGCTGACAGTGTTTTGTTATGCTACTGTAAAACCATTATAGAACATATCTATGTTTATTAACCAACACTGTATGTTATGATAACTGTAAACTTTACATCTGTACAATAAGTTTGTGGACAGAAGAAAATGGAACATTTATATGTTCATACATTGCGGATAGTTAAAGGTAGTACACGGTTATTAACAACAATGACAGCAAGAAACAGAACATTCATGCAATTGTTCTCATTTTTCTGTCCACAAACACAAAGAATTAGGTAGGGTTTGGACCATGTAGACATGCAAAGTTCCTGATATTTAGCATCTTTAAATTTATGATAAACACACATTATGTATTTATACTTATAGGCATATCTATAGAATTAGGTTTGTTAACCAACACTGCATGTGTCAAGGGTGTAAACATTATGCCTATACAATATATGTCTGAAGACAGAAAACAAGGGAATAGTTGTATGCATATTTCATACATGTAGATAGTAAAAGTGGTACAGAGTTGCTGACAATGATACCAACAAGAACTAAAACATCCATACAAACTGATCCCTCTCTTTTCCTGTCTACAAATATTAATAATAATAACATTAATAATAATAATAGTTTCAAATTTTGGCACAAGGCCAGCAATTTCAGGGTAAGGAGATGAGTTGAATATGTTGACTCTGGTACTCAACTGGTATTTATTTTATAGACCCAGAAAGGAGGAAAGGTAAAGTAAACCTCAGCAGAATTTGAACTCAGAACATAAAGACATGAAATGCCACTAAGCATTTCACCTGGCAAACTAACAATTCTGCCAGCTCACTGCCTTAATAACAACAACAATTTCTACTATTGGCATAAGGTCTGAAAATTTTTTGCATGGGGTGGGAGTGAGGAACGAGTAAATTTTATTTTCTCTCCACTCCCCAGTACTTGACTGGTACTTATTTTATCAACCCTAAGAGGATGAAAGTGAAGCTGACCTCAGCAGAATTTGAACTCAGAACAGAAAGCTGAAAGAAATGCTGATAAGCATTTTGTCCAGCATGTGAATGATTCTACCAGATCACCATCCTAATAATAATAATAATAATAATAATAATAATAATAATAATAATAATAATAAGTCAAAATTAAAAGAAGAGTGCCATTTGCTATCTTGTGAACAATATTTCGACATCTTGCGTGTCTTCCACTGGTTCAAAAAATAAATTTGTCAATCTACTTCATTTTGGTTAATATAGAAAGGATTGAGGTAACTCCTCCACAAGATAGCAAATGGCACTCTTCTTTTAATTTTGACTCTATATCTTCAGGAGGAGTTACCTCAATCCTTTCTATATTAATAATAATAATAATAATAACAACAATAACAATAATATTATTAATAATAACAACAACATGTTTTTCAAAACCTTAAATATCCTTGTTACTCTTGAACACTTTGGTGTATGTTCAAGATGTACCAATTTCTTGTTTCAAAAATGGAAACTCTTGGAACATTTCAGAAACCACAAACAATAAAGGTGACAATGATGATGACTATGGTGATGGTAAGGATGATAATAATAATAATAATAATAATAATAATAATAATAATAATAATAATGATAATAATAATAATAATAATAATAATAATAATAATGATAATGATAATGATCAGCGGTTAAAAGAAGAAAGAGAAGAAGCACAGAAGCATTAAAGAGAAGCGTAGATGTCCTTCAAGATTGGAATAGCTAAACAATTAAGTACCAGTAAATACCCTATTATTTGTCTTTTTCCACTCCACCTCCGAACCTTCATCTTCATCAGTGACAAAGCCATCTAGTGCAGTGCAATCGGGTGCCAGTTTCTTGGCCTGTGAATGAGAAAGTGGGGGTGCAAGTGATACAAAGTGAAACGGCAGGGAGACACAGAGAGAGAGAGAGAGAGACAGAGATACACAAGGACACAGAGAAGACAACACATAAGCTGCTGGTAGGAAAAAAAGCGAGATCAAAGTAGACAGCAATGTTACTTCATGTTTATGGATGTGATTTCAACAATACTTTTGCATACATTCACCTACTGTCATTTTTTTGATCGGACATTCTCAAAATTCATCTGTTCAACTTACATTTCTACAAGTTCTATGTGTATACAAGAAGTCCTCAATATTCATTCATTTAATTCTCATCCCTAGTAATTTTTCATGTGTAAAAATGAAATAATACTTGTGTATGAATATACAGTAAATCCTTCAGATGTGTCTGTTCAACTCTTGCCTTTAATAATTCTGCGTGTCTAGAAATGAAATATTTGTCTGTGTGTATACAGGGAATTCTCAACATTTTCCTATTTGATATATCTCTAGTAGCTTTGTTTGTGTTAAAAATAAAATCATAATTGGGAGTTTTTATGTGTGTATGCTGGAAGTTGTCAACATTCACCCAGTCAATTCTCTTCTCCAATAGTTTTGTGTGCATATAAATGAAATAGTATTTTTGCATGTGCGTATACAGGGATCTTCAGCATATTTCCATTTGACTCTCATTTCTAGCAGTTTTGTCTCTGTTAAAATTTTAAAAAGTATCTGTGCTTGGGTTGTACACAGAGAGTTCTCAACATTTGTCACTCAACTTTCTCCTTTAGTAGTTTCGTCTGTATTAAAATTAAAATCATAATTGCGTGTGTGTGCGCGCGCGCACGTATGAGTGTACAGAAAGTTCATTTAACATCTGTTGGACAGCTTGACAGGAACTAGCAAGGCCAGGATCCACACCAGGTTCCATTGGTTTCTACAGCTTGATGCCCTTCCCAATTACTTTACAGAGTGTACTGGGTGCTTTTTATGTGACACCATCACCAATGCTTTTTACATGGCACCAGCACCCACACAAATTCTTTTTTATGTGGAACCTTGGTTTAGGATCTTAATTTTGTTGTGGTGGGCAAGCTTTCT
This sequence comes from Octopus bimaculoides, assembly GCF_001194135.2. Taxonomy (NCBI): domain Eukaryota; kingdom Metazoa; phylum Mollusca; class Cephalopoda; order Octopoda; family Octopodidae; genus Octopus; species Octopus bimaculoides. The sequence continues at coordinate 17,562,156 of NC_069003.1, forward strand.
TGAGTGCAGCAATGTGCCATATGTCTTGGTTGTAGGTCAGATTGTTCAAATCTAAAGGACTGCTTATACTGTGGCCATGTTGGAGAACAGAAGAGCATTTGCTTTTTGTTATTTTTTTTAAAGATTGATTGTATGCCATTCCTCCCCACCTCTGTATGTGAGTAAAAGGGAAAAAGTGTCAGTCTGGATCTAAAAGGAAGTAACCATGATGGAACACATTGCTTTGTACACCATCTTGTCACAATGATTCTTTAATCCCTTCTCAACATGTGTACATACGTACATGTGTGTAGCTATGCATAAATACACACACACATATATATATAGGTGCAGGTATGCCTGTGTAATAAGAAGCTTGCTTCTTAGTTCAGTGCCCCTGTGTGACATCTGGGTCTCCTACTATAGCCTTGGGCCAACCAAAGCCTTGTGAGTGGATTTGGTAGATGGAAACTGAATAAAGCCCATCACATTATCATCATCATCATCGTCGTTTAACATCTGCTTTCCATGCTGGCATAAGTTGGATGGTTTGACTGAGGACTGGTAAGCCAGAAGGCTGCACCAGGCTCCAATCTAATCTGGCAAAGTTTCTACAGCTGGATGCCCGTCCTAACGCCAACCACTCTGAGAGTGTAGTGGGTACTTTTATGTGCCACTGGCACGAGGGCCAGTCAGGCGGTTCTGGCAACGACCACGCTCAAAAGATGTTTTTTACATGCTACCTGCACAGGAGCCAGTCTTGCGGCACTGGCAATGACCATGCTCAAATGTTGTTTTTCATGTGCCACCGGCACACGTATCAGTAAGGCGACGCTGGCAATGATCACGCTCGAATGATGCTTTTTATGTGCCACTGGCACGGGAGCCAATCAGCGGCCCTGGCAATGATCATGCTTGGATGGTGCTTTTAATGTTCCACTGGCACGAGTGCCAATCTGGCAGTACTGTCATCAACCATGTCAGCAATTTTGATTTTGATTTCACTTGCCTCAACAGGTCTTCGCAAGCAAAGTTTATTGTCCAATGAATGAAGGGTACGCATAAGTGGGTTGGTTACACCCACTAACATAGGCCACAGGTTATGGTTTCACTGTGTTTGTCAGGTCTTCTCAAGCACAACATTTCTTCAAAGGTCTTGGTCACTAGTCATTGCCTTGGTAAGACTCAATGTTCAAAGGTCATGCTTCACCACCTCATCTCCATGTCTTCCAGGGTCTACCTCTTCCACAGGTTCCTTCAACTGCTGGGGTGTGACACTTTTTCACACAGCTGTCCTCATTCATTCGCAACACATGACCATACCAGTGCAGTTGTCTCTCTTGCACACCACATCTGATATATATATATGCCAGTGCTGCATAAATGTACCTGTGCCAGTGGTTGGCATCAGGAAGGGCATCCAGCCATAGAAACGATGCCACAATAGACAGAGTCTGGACAGCCTCCCAGCATGGAAAACAGATGTTAAACGATGATGATGATGATGATATATATATGTGTGTGTGTGTGTGCGTGTCCTTGTGTCTGTGTTTATGCCCCACCACTATTTGACAACTAGTGTTAGTGTATTTAAGCCCCAGTAACTTAATGGTTCAGCAAAAGAGACCAACTGAATAAGTACTAGGCTTTAAAAAAATAAACCCTGGGGTTGATTTGTTCAACTAAAACTGTTCAAGGTGCTGCCCCAGCATGGCCATACTCAAATGACCGAAACAAGTAAAAGATAAAAGATATACACACACATGCAAACATATCCACATACACATTACACTCAAGAATATAGTTCCATGTCGAGAGCTTTATAAAGTATTCACAACTTTGAAAGACAAATTTCAACTCAGTTGTTGTAGAACTATTTGTTCCAGTACATTTGTCCAGCTGCTATACACTAACAGGTTAGAGGAAGCTTCATTTGTTGAGCCACTTCAGGAGAGGACAATAAAGCTGTGAGGTAGTACTAAATATGTTATTTAATGTGTTTTATCCAAATTTTCTTTCTATTTTGTTCCTCACCTAAAATTATTTAGTGAGTCATTTACTGTTTTTTGTGTGCATACATATAAATACATATATGTACAAACATATTTCCATGCATAAAAACATGTATACATACACATATATACATGAATTACAGATATACATACTTACATATATATGCATATACATATATGCACACACTTATTCTTAATAACATCATCCTAAACTAATGTGGAACTGATAGAAATATCTAAAGCATTATGATAATGTTGATGATAATGTTGTAAAGTGCAAGGTCAGAACCAATCAAGTAAGATCTATTCTGATCAAAAATATTCCAGTCATGGCCATTCTATCTTTCTCCTAAGTACAGTGAATCTGGAACAACATGTAAGACAATGAGGGAAATTGGTGGCATTTCTAGCAAGTCAGGGAATCATGTAGAAGCTTACTTGGTTGGTGGTGGTGGTGGTAGAGATGGTGGTAGTGGTATTTATGGTGGTGGTGGTTGTGGTTGCAGTGTTGATGGTTGTGTGTACTAAAAGTAACAATAATAATGGTGGTGGTGGTGGTGATGATAACACAGAACCTGAGTCTGTAAACAATATTGATACCATGAAGAGACTCCAGTTTGAGGTGGGCTTTCTGTATTTAGTCATGGATGAATTAATTCTCTAAATAAAAAAAAGGCCAGTGGGTTGAAGAGTTGGGGGTCAAATTCCTAAATGGTTGACTGACTTTCAACAGACAAACATTTGTGTAAAGGTGAGAGGAATATTACACTGTGGGGTAACTTGAGAATAATTAACTCCACAGCAACAATGACAACATCAACATCAACAACTACAATAATAACTACAGTATATAGGACATGAAGCACTGTAACAAAATATCTTGGATCAATGGCATTAAAGAATGGCAAATAGTTTTGTCTCAGATGAAAACAAATTCAAGTTACTTTGAAAAAAATACAAAAAGTTTTAAATATGTTTGTCATGTAATACCAATGTAAATCTTTTAATCTTCCATACTACTACTACTACTACTACTACTACTACTACTAATAATAATAATAATAATCCTTTCTAATAGAGGCACAAGGCCTGAAATTTTGGGGGAGGGGATGAGTCGATGACATCGATCCCAGTGTTTCACTGGTACTTATTTTATCGACCCCAAAAGGATGAAAGGCAATGTCAACCTTGGCAGATTTTGAACTCAGAACATAAAGATGGATGAAATGCCACTAAGCATTTTTCCTGGAGTGCTAACAATTCTTCCAGCTCACTGCCTTAATAATAATAATAATGATGACAATGATGATGATGATGATGATGATGATTTCAAATTTTGGCACAAGGCCAGCAGTTTTGGGAAAGTGGGTAAGTCAATTGCATTGACCCTAGTGTTCAATTGGTACTTATTTTATCATCCCCAAAAGGATGAATGGCAAAGTCAACCTCAACAGAATTTAAACTCAGAACATGACGATGGACAAAATGCCACGAAGCATTTTGTCCAGTATGCTAATGATTCTGCCAGCTCGCCTTATAATAATGATGATGATGATGATGATTTCAAATTTTGGCACAAGGCCAGCAATTCTGAGGAGGAGGCTAGTCAATTGCCTTGACCCCAGTGTTCAACTGGTACTTCTTTTATCAACTCAGAAAGGATGAAAGGCAAAGTTGACCTCAGCAGAATTTCAAAACGGATGAGATACCATTAAGTATTTTGCCCAGTGTACTAATGATTCTTCCAGCTTGCCACTTTCCATAATAATAATAATCCTTTCTACTATAAGCCCAAAGCCTGAAATTTGGAGGGAAGGGATGAGTCGAATATATCAGCCTCAAAAGGCCACAGCGGAATTTGAACTCAGAACGTAAGGACAGACGAAATGCCACTAAGCATTTTGCCTGAAGTGCTAATGATTCTGCCAGCTAGCTCCTTTAATAATAATAATAATAATAATAATAATAATAATAATAATGTTAAAAATTTTGGAAGAAGGTCAGCAGTTTTAGGTGGAGGAAGTTAGTTGATTGCATCAACTCCAGTACTTGGCTAGTATTTATTTTATCAACTCCAAAAGGATAAAATGCAAAGTTGAACGACCTCAGCAGAATCTGAACTTAGATTGTAAAACTAGAAGAATTGCCACCAAGCATTTTATATGGAATACTAATGATTCTGCCAGCTTGTGCTCTGAATAATGATGGACTATCCCGTCAAAAATGACGTATGAGTGTTCAGCTTTTGCTGAAGAACCTGCACAGATGATTTGTTTATAGTGGTGAAAAGTATGTGCTGTACATTAGCTCAGTCCTTCCATCAATTTGATGTTACCTGAACAGGTGCATAAGGTGCCATGCATCAGGTGTTGAAGTAATCACAGAGCAATGATATGTTTTGCTCAAGAACACAATGCACTACCTGGTCTAGGAACTGAAACTGCGATCTTGCGATTGTGAGTGCAATACTGTAACCACTAGGCCATGTGTCCTCACACAAAAGGGATTGCACCCAGAAAGTTCCCCTCCTAAGCACAGAGCCAGGTAAGGTTGTTTGTGGAAGACCAGCAGTCGCCCATGGATACCAGCCTCCCCTCTCCATGTCACCAATGTTGTCCAGGGGAAAGGCAAAGTCCGATACAGCTTGGCACCAATGACATCACAACTTGTTTCTACAGCTGAGTGAGCTAGAGCAAACTGAAAGAAAGTGTCTTGCTCAAGAACACAACACAACCCAGTCTGGGAATCAAACTCCCAACCTCACCATTGTAAGCCCAACAATTTAACCACTGAGTCATGAACTTTCATATCTGAATAATAATAATAATATTCATGCAAGAAGAAGAATTTCTAATATAGGTACAAGGCCTGAAATTTTGGGGGAAGGGGTTAGTTGATTACATTGAGGTCAGTGCTCAACTAGTACTTATTTCATCAACCTGGAAAGGACGAAAAGCAAAGTCAACTTTGGTGGAATTTGAACTAAGAATGTAAATATAGACAGATAGAATTCTCTGTCAGGAAATGAAAGAGAAGATGAGAAATGAATATCTTAGGAGAATAAAAAAGGTGCTACATTCAAAACTGAATGGAAAGAAAAGCATCTCCGTAGTAAATACATGGATGGTCTCTCTAATACAATATTCTGCTGCTTTCATGAACTGGACTAAGGAAGAACTAAGAGACATAGACTGTAAAACCAGAAAGACAACGTTCATGTACAGGTCATTACATCTCAGAGACAAGGAGAGGACTGACAGTAATAGAAGACTGTGTAGAGATAACAAAATTGTGACATAGAAGAGTATGTGAGAAGTAATTCAGAAAGACTGATTTCAGCTACCAGAGAAGAGGAGACAGAAGCTGTAGAGACTGCAACAAAATACAAGAAAAGAGGAAAACAGGAGCAAGAAAGAAACATTTGGGAAAAGAACTACATGGTCAGTATCTCAGACAAACGCAGGATGTCACAGCAAATGAATCTTGGTTATAGTTGAAGAATGGAGACCTTAAAAAAGTGTAGTAAGATATAAAATTATCTTTTCACTGGAGAGTGAGTTAGTTGTGCTTGGACAGACGCTAACCAGGAAGGGTTGGTGTTGTATGGATTTAAGCAACAACTTCCGCCTAAGGCTAGAATGCGCCTTCAAACAGAAAGTTAATTCAGTTGCTGCTGGTATGTTGGATGGTCAATCAGAAAGTACATTTTGAACCCATATGACCTACATTTTGCAACACTTGAACTTCATGTGTGTACATTTTGCTGTTTTGAATATTATTGCTTCATGGCATCAATTAAAAGTTCCTGCTTTGCTTGTCCATTTGACCATATGGCGGAGTGGTGACATGTTTGATAAGAAACGTTTTATAAAAATTTCTGAACTTGTCTGACATAAATTGAGTTTCCATTATCAGATGCAATGATACCAGGAACACCATATCTGGTGAACAATTTGTGTAAAAAACTTACTGTAACTGCAGATGTCGGCTTTTTGTATTTATACACTTCTGGCCACTTCATTTCTTGAGTTTTGTGCATAAAATCAGAAAATGAACTTCATTTTACTATAATCACCTACCATTTTAATGCAAATTACTACTTTTACTTTTTAGTAGTGCTATCAATTTTTAAATTTTGTATGTAAATGCTCTAAGGATTTTCTTTCACAGGAATTTTCAGAGAGCTAAATATTCATTTAATAACTCTAATATGCCTAAAAGAGCTTGCAAAAATTCTCCGGATAAGTTTTGTTACGTTTGTGGAAATTATGTGATATAAAAACATCAGCAAAGTCTCACTACTTATATCAAAAAACTTTACCACCTGTACTTCAAGCACAAGGTTGGAGACTAAGACAAGAATTGGGTACCTCACATATGTTGTAAAAACTGTTCAAGCTCGCTGTCAAGATGGCTTAATGGAACACAAACAGTTGCCATTTGGTGCTCCAATGGTTTGGAGGGAGCCTCGGGACCACACAACAGACTGTTACTTCTACTTGGTTGACATAAAAGGTATTAATTACAACTTTCAAAATTTTTAACGTATTGATTTATTTGTATTATATTATTATAATACTTATATTATTATAATTTGTATTGAATTTATACTCTGTAATATTGAAATTTTTTATTCAACTTTTTTTTCCATATCACACCAAGAAAAGTGAAAAATCGATTATGTATCCTAACCTTAAATCAGCTACTGTGCCCCATTCTGCAGAGATTCCAGTTTCTGAACCACCCCCAGAATGCATCCATCATCCAATTCAGAAGACTCAGATGACACAGATGCAGAATTTAATGACTCATTTGAACTAGCACAAACATCATTGGAGCCAAAGTTTTTTTAGTCAGCCCGAATTAAATGATTTAGTACAGGATCTAGGTTTAACAAAACAGCAAAGTGAATTACTCACCTCTTGGTTTGAAGAGAAAAATTTACTAGAAAAGGACATAAGAATTACAAAATTTAGCGCTTGTTCTGATAATTTGCAGCATCATTTTTCAATGAAGAACATCAATATCCAGTGATTGTTTAATGACCTTAATATTGTCTACGACCCAGAAGAATGGAGATGCATCTCTATGCAGTACTAAGGCTGTTCTCTTAAATAATAGCAATGCTTTCCCATTTGTACCCATTGCACATTTATTTTAAAGGAAAACTATAAAACCTTGGCTTTTATATTAAATAAAATGAACTACGATGAACATAAATGGCTCATGTGCTGACTTAAAAGTAGTTGCACTGTTAAATGGACTGTAAACTGGCTATACAAAATACATGTGCTTCCTTTGTAAATGGGATAGTAGGGCAAAAGCAGAGCACTATATCCATTCAGAATGGCCATCATGTGATGTACTAATACCAGGCTCACATAATTTTATTCGGGAACCTCTTGTCGAAAAAGAGTTCTGTTGCCTCCACTACACATTAAATTAGGTCTCATGAAGCAATTTTTCAAAGTTCTAAAATATGATCAGCCAGTACTTCAGTGTCTAAAAGGCAGCTTCCTAAGTTAAGTGACGCTAAAGTAAAGGAAAGCATCTTTGTTGGATCGCAAATTCTATTTTTTACATTCGCATCTTGATTTTTTCCCGGAGAATACTGTAGATGTTAGCAATGAGCATGGAGAAAGATTCCATCAAAATATAGCTAAAACTGAAAATAGATATAAAGGTAAATAGAGTCTTGCAATGCTTGCAGCTCTTTGCTGGAATCTCCAACGTAATGAACCAGATGTTAAATATAAAATGATGCGAAAATATAGTCAACAATAAACTGAAACAAACACTCTTATAAATGAATGTTCCTTTTCCATTTTTGTATATATAACGATGTGCCTGCATATAGTAAATATGTTTAATAAAGAAAAAATTTACTTAAAACTCATGAAATTAGGTAAGTTTTTGTGATTTAAACTAATATACTAAAAATATAAACATTCTGATATAGCAAAACTTTAAGAACAGTCACTATAGAGTTTGTTTAATTAGAATATGTAAGCTGAAGTATCTAATTGCTATTGGCTAAAAATTGGTGGGTGATAGAGAAAATATGACTGTAGATTTTGTAAAGGTAGCAGTGATTTTAGTTTGTGTAATAATAAAAAAAAATTTGTTGTACAGTGTAATCGCTTTTGTAGTGTGGTTGGCACAATGGCTCTTTGTGCATACATCAACACATTGTCACACATTGAGAAATGGTTTGCATTTGAGTTGCACATATTTTTATCTCTTTTAGCTTTCAATATTTCTGTAATCTTTTTAATGAATTTATTATTTTCTGATTTTAATTTTATGTCTTGTAAAGTAATTGGCAGCTCATGTTTGATGTTACACAAAACATTTTAAATTTTATTTTTTGCTCACAAAGCAGCAATCATGGTATCTTTAAATGGTTCAGCATTTTATGAAATCAGTCTTGATAAACAATCAGCATGACCTAATTTCTTGGATGGTATATACTACATCTTAAAATCATAATTTAATAATAACGTACCCTAGCATTGCAACTTATTAGCAGTACAGATAGAAATTCCTTTCTTCAACCCATATATCGATAATAATGGATGATAATCAGTCTGTAGTAGGAAATTTTTACCATGTAAAAATCTGTGAAATTTTCATGGCAAAGCCTCTTTTTTGATTTTGCTGTAATTTTTTTCAGCTGATATCAGAGAATGTGAGGCATGAACCACTGCCTTCATGTCATCACCTTTATATTTATGTAGCATAACTGCTCCTATACTGTACTCACGTATTCAGAAGCATCTGAAGCTACAACAATCTCCGTTGCAGGGTTGAAGTGTGCTAATGACAAAACAGATATTAATATTTTTTTAATTTTATCAAATGCCTTTTGACAATTTTCTGACCAATTCCACTTCACATCTTTTAGAAGACTATTCAGTGGAACCCTCACCTTATGCATATTTGGAATATAATTTTGGTAATAACTTGCCAGCCCCAAAAAAAGTGTGTACGGTTACAGTATTTGTCGGAGGCGGCAAATTTTTTATTGCGTCTGCAATTGAAGGATCTGGTTGGTGTCCATTTCTGTTGATAATTTGTCCTAAATTTGTCCTAATTTTGGTGAGAAAAATACACACTTTTTTTCAATTTTCTCGAACATATTTTACATGTTCTACTTGTTGGTCACCGGATTTGCTTTTAATGAGTGTATCATCCAGATATGGAATTGCGAATACACAGTCTGCTAACATTGCATCCATAATCTGTTAAAAAATCACCAGTGTGATTTTTTAGCCAAATGGTAACCTGTTGTATTTATACAGTCCTTTATGTGTGTTAATTGTTAGGTATTTAGAGCATTCATAATCTCCTCTAATTTGTAGGTTTGCATCACAAAGATCCAATTTAGAAAATATCTTGCCACTGTTTAATTTTGTGAAAATATCCTCTGGAGTAGGTAGTGGATAGTGGTATGTTTTAAGACATTCATTTAAACCAGTGGGAAAATCAGCACACAGTCTGATTTTATTATTCTTTTTCTTAACATACACAGTGGGTGCTGCCCATTGACTATAGTCCACTTTTTGGATAACTCCAATTTTTCCTAGTTTCTCTATTTATCTGTTCTAATGCTGTGAACGGTACAGTTCGTTTTTGTTTAAATGTCAGTATGGTGTTTTCTTTTATTTGAAACTTTGCCTTCATTTTGGTGCACAGATCTAATTTATCAGACAGAACCTCAGGAAAAATCTATTTTAATTTTTTAAAATTTGTCTGACTGGCAGAAAAACCATTTACATTTTTACAGAAAAGATTTAAGGGGATGGTTCCATAAGTTAAATAATTCCATCCAGTCAATTCCAAATAAATTTGTCATACTATTCGACACAAAAACTTTGGCTTTTAAAGGTTTTTTCATGAAATGTAATGTCATTTATCAATTTGTCCTTAAAATATTTTTTTCCTGAAACACCACGAGCAATTTTTGAAGTTTCTTTTAATCTAGGTCTCCTGATTTTTTCCATGTAACTATTGAGATATCACTACCCATATCCAATTGTAACTTTATGTTTGTGTTATTAATTCTTACATACACAGTTTTCCTTTCAGTTCCTATTTCTTGTCAGCGATAACCTACTTACATGATTTTTTCTGTTGAACTGTTTTTTAGGTTTTGTTTTACAGTGTGATTTTTTATGACCTATCTTACCACACTTGAAGCATTTTATATTTTTAAACAGACAGTTGCTTTTAAAATGTAGACCACTGCACCCATAGCATGGATTTGGTCTTGACAGTTTTTTTCTAATCTGATACCAATTGACATGCATGAATATGAGAGCAATCTTTCTCTTTAATTCTATCTGCGTCTTGTCGTAGATTTATAATCCTGACATTCTTCTGCTACTGCCTGTAGAGTTAAATTTCAGTCCTGTTCTGCATCTTTGCTTGCAGTAAGCCCTTGAACAAAAATTAAACACGGGATCAACTCATTCAATTTGAATTTCTCACACTCTCTGTTAACTGCTTTGGCATAGGTGACAAAATTTTTTTTCACCAAATTTAAATATTGCCAGTGAGTATTGAACAGGGAACTTCTTTCACTGAAAATTTTCTATAAAATAGTGTTTCATCGAAACAAATTTCACCTGGTTTCTTTGGCAGAATATAGCTACAATATTTTTTGTGTTCGGCAGGGAATAGGAGTGGCTGTGTGGTAAGTAGCTTGCTTACCAACCACATGGTTCTTGGTTCAGTCCCACTGCGTGGCACCTTGGGCAAGTGTCTTCTACTATAACCTCAGGCCGACCAAAGCCTTGTGAGTGGATTTGGTAGAGGGAAACTGAAAGAAGCCCGTCGTATATATGTATGTTTGTTTGTCCCCCCAACATCGCTTGACAACCAATGCTGATGTGTTTACATCCCTGTAACTTAGTGGTCAACTCAAGTGAAATAATAGTTGTGGCCAATGCCAGTATCATGTAACTGGCACTTGTGTTGGTGGCACATAAAAAGTACTCTTCAAATGTTGGGTGATATGCCTGTCAAGCGAAGTGAATCGTAGTTATGACTGATGCCAGTATTGCATAACGGGCACCGGTGCTGGTGGCATGTAAAAAGCACTGTTCGAATGTTGAGCCTCACATAGGCAGTGACAAGTGACCGAGATCTTTAGCAATATACTCTGCTTGAGAAGACCTGTAAAGCCAAGTGGGGTTGTAGTTATGGCCAACGCCAGTGTTTCGTAACTGGCACCCATGCTGGTGGCACATAAAAAGCACCCACTACACTGTTGGAGTGGTTGGCATTAGGAAGGGCAGCCAACTGTAGAAACCATGCCAAATCAGACTGAAGTATGGTGCAGCTCCCAGGCTGTTAAACTGACCAACCCATGCCAGCATGGAAAATAGATGTTAAATGATGATGATGACTCTGCAAATGAACAATCTGGTGTCTTTATTTCAATGGCCTAGCAATGTATGCAATGAATTTCTTTGTCTTGGGTGTGTGGAAGACACTTGGCAAGAAATGGAAACAAAATTGAAAAAAGAGGATGATGATGATAATAGAAGAGTGGCCATGGACTTTTACAACTTGAATTAACAATGATGAATGCAACAATTGGCCTAAACACTTAACCTGAAAAATTCTGATGACTGGATGCTAAAACTTGTCTTAGAGCATGAAAACAAGAAAGTCTCATACTCAATAACAAAACAGGCAAGGAAATATCTAAGTGAATTCCAAATACAAGCAAGTCCTAGAATTAGATGTACTGGAAACAAGCACAGAAAAAGCTAAGCATATGAAAACCCTTGCTAAAACTGCTGCCTTAGTTATTCACACTGATAAAAGGCAAGAAAAACCTCTCAGTGGCAAATACCCAAAAAGAGCTAACAATGCTGATGTTGACAAAGCCCTTACCCATCAATGGTTAGCATTTTCTGGCTTAAAATCAGAGACAGAAGGGTTTATCATAGCTGCCCAGGATCAATGCCTACCTACAAGAAGCTACCAGGCCAACATCTTAAAGAACAGTTTCTAGTACATGTTGTGTATGTAAATAGCAAAATGAAACTATTGATCAGTCTCCATGTGCAGCCTTCTTGCACCTACAGAGTATCTCAACAGGCATTATAGCACAGTACAGTAAATTGACTGGGTAATTTGCAAAGACCTGGACCTGGTGGAAACACATCTCACTCCTTTGGAACTTCACAGTTCGAACTGACACAAAGATAGATTCAAATAGGCCAGGCATTATATTGAAGGATTTCAAACAAAAATCATGCCTCCCCATCACTATTACTGTCCCAATGGAAATAAATGTATCTGTCGCTGAGTACTCCACAGGCATGCATACCATAATGTAGTTCTCAGGGAGATTCAGATTCACACAGAATGTGACAAAGCTGGTCCCTTTGAATTACAGCTACAACTCATTTTGGCCAGCTGAGTGGACTGCAGCAAGGTGAAGTAGAGTACCTTGCTCAAGAACACAGCGCGCCACAGGGAATCGTACTCATGACTTTATGGTCATGGACTGAATACTCCTAACCACTGAGCCACGCACCTTCAGTCTCTTAACCGTAGAGAAAAGGAGTGAATCGATAGAGACAGAAAAAGGAAAGCCTAAGTCATTTACAATGACAATTAGACTGAAATACGCTCAATCTTTTCTAGCTTCTTTACTTTTCACAATGAAGAAGCGGTAAAGACATTTAGCAATGAATAGAGGGAAAGTCTTTCAGGTGTTTACGTTTTTATTCTGGGAGTTCTAGAATAATCGAGTGTTAGTTCTCTCTTCATTGCCCCATCACCGGTACTTATTCACCTTCTTTCATAGTTCTTTATGTCTTTTAGTTGTGAGGGGGGAGACCATGTTTGTTTTTCAGGCATGTTTAATGCTTTCTCTACAAACTACAAACAAGCCTGCCTCCCTAATGCAAATTCCAAATGGGGTACAGCTGTGAAAAGAACCCAGAAACATGGGTAATACCCCCTACAAAATAATAATAATGATGATGATGATGATGATGATGATAATAATAATCCTTTCTACTATAGAAACTGGGGGAAAGGGAGCTGGTACTTATTTCACAAATTCTGAAAAGATGAAAAGCAATGTCAACCTTAGCGGAATTTGAACTCAGAACGTAGAGATGGACAAGTTGCTGCTAAGCATTTTGTCCAGCAAGCTAATGATTCTGACAGCTTGCTGCCATGATGATGATGATGATGATGATTCCTTTTCTTCAGAAGTTCAGACAAAATTTATTTATCTTACTACAACATCAACATGGTTAACAATAGTTAAGTTAATCCTTTTGATACCATGCCTCCTCAGACCATTCCCCTTGGTTCCAGAATACAAGTTCCTGGTTTTAAAGTGATCTAAATTAAAACTTCTTTCATCAAAATTTCATGTTAATTTATGTTACAAACATCAGCTTAATAATTGTTTCAAATTTTGGCACAAGACCAGCAACTTTAGGGATTACATTCACTCAGGTAATAGACTGATACCTTACTATATTAATCACAAAAGGATGAAAGGACATTTGTAACAAGAATGTAAGGAGCTGGAAGAAATGCTGCTAAGCATTTTGTCCAATGTGCTAATACCTTTTCCAGCTTGTTATCTTAAATAATAACAAAGTTATTTTACTAAAGTTTTCATTATTTTCAAAATTCATTTTCCAGCACTAGGCTGGAACTGATTTACTGCTGTGTACACTAGAGTCACATGAAATCAAGTCTAAACAATTGAACTTGCAACCTTGTGATCATAAACCCAACATCTGAACCACTAGGTATGCACCTTCACATCCTACATACATATATAACTAAATAGAGAGATATACAAAATTATACACACAAACATAAAAGAACTATATATATACATCCATACATATATATTTAGGTAGTAAAGAAAGAAGTACTCAATACCATAAAGTAGAGTCTTAACTTTTACTCCAGCAATTACCAACAGTTTTGTTGTGTAACAGCCACACAGTTCTTCAGGCTGTTATGTTGGAATAAAGTCTAAAACTCTATTCCAGCACAGACACACAAATATGTATACACACGCACACATACATTGGCACTTACACAAATATGTATATACCCATATATAAATATATGTCTACATACACACAAAAACACACTCTCCGCACATACATATAGATGGATAGACAGATATATATATATATATATATATAT
>NC_069003.1:17577303-17580134 GCF_001194135.2 Octopus bimaculoides
AAACACACTATTTCTTTCTTTCTTTCTCTCTCTCTCTCTCTCCTTCATGCGCGTACGCACAGATTTGACTTCGCCATGTCAACAAACTTCAAAATTGGTAAAAGTTTATCGATTTTTACAGGTATATGCGGGTACCTCTGAGAGAGAAAGTTGATGAAAATGCACATAGGGTCATTCCGAATCTTCTCCTAAAATTGGAGCGACATGCGTGCTAATTTGTGGACGAGCATAAACTACATTCACGTACACACACACATCCTCTCTTTTATATATATTGATACATACATCCACACACACATATATATATACAGATTGACAGATAAATATGTAGGTAGATAGATAGGTAGATAAATAGGGATAGATAGATATAGAGATAAATGAATACAGAGATAGGTAGATAGAGAGATAGATAGATAGATATATAGATATTTGGATTATTCCCTGGAATTAATTGATTCGTTTTGAAAAGCTGAAGAACTGGATGTAAAAAATTCAGAGAGCTACTATCTCTGCTCACAACAAAGGAATTCCCTCTGTTAGTAAAGGACAAATTGTATGATGCCTATATGTCAAGTGCAATGCTGCATGTTAGCATAACATGGATTTAGAAAGTGGAAGAAGAGTGAGAGTTGACAAGAAAGAAAGCAAGAATGCTCAACTATATGTTAGTATACAAGGATGACAGCGCATAAATAAGCCGAGAGAAAAACTAGGTATGAAAGGATTAAGACATGGGGTGCAAGAGAGGAAACTGAGCTGGCACAGACAGGTATATCATGTATAAGAAGGATGGTAGTTGGGTAAGAAGTGGCAAGCAACCACAGTAAAAGGAATTTGCAGAAGAGGAAGACCAAAGCAGGCACAAAAGAAAGAAGTTTAAGCTGACCTCTGTCGGCAGAACGTCAAGAAGATGACAAAGGATTATGACAAGTGGCAAGATGGTAAGCAGGAGAAAACCCATTAAAGCATAGGAAAACAGACAAGAAAAATGGTGATGATGATGATGGCAGTGGTGAGGTATATACTGAGATTATATATATACACATGATTGTATAAAAGATGCATGAGCATATTAGATGTATTTCAATTTCAGAGTATTCAAACATAGGGCTTGGGGTGACCTTTTGAGACATTGGGGGGGGGGGGAGTCCGCACACACACACACACATACTCTCTCTCTCACACACACACATTTGTTCAGTGCAGTTTAAACATTAAATAACATGACAACCAGTATTTAGAACTTCATGTGCCTTCCTATTCATGAAATTGTAGTTCTCTTGTTTGTTATGAATCCTGTATTTGAGAGTTACACAGAGTGTATGTAGAAAGTACAATGAAGCATGAGAGATTGTTTAAAAGATATTTAGTTGCACCATCTTATGTATGTTCCATTAATATAAGGTAACTATTAGTTACATAATGTAAATTACATAATCAACACTTATCATCAAATTGTCAGAGATATGTAACTATTATATGTAACATTGGATTGAAAAGATCTTGACATAATTAACAGTTACTCACCATCTCCATGATGGTTGATTTGTCAACATCTTTTCAATCCACTTATGTTACATTTAAAAGTTACACATCTCTGATGATTTGACAATAAGTCTTGATTGTGTAATTTACATTATGTAATTGATAAACACCTTATGTTAATGAAACCTAAGTAATGTGGTGTAAATATATATCATAAACAATCTCTTTCATATATATATATATATATATATGGTAAATGATTTCTACTACATCCTTAAATTGACCAATGCCTTGCAAGTGAAATCTGGTAGGTGGAAACTGTACAGAAACCTGTTGTGTGTGTGTGTGTATTTATGTGTCTTCACAATGTGATCCTGTGAACAAAAACCAGTGACATTGTTTAAGCCATTTGTACACAATGTCCAATAGCTCAGTGGTTTTGCAAAAAAAAGAAAGCTGGTAACAGGAAGTACAACCAGCCATAAAATACTGTCTCAATAATCCCATCCAACCCATGCCAACATGATAAAAAAAAAAGATGAATGTGAAAATAATGAAATATATAGCACGTTTCATCACAAGGTCCAGTACCTTGTTGGGCTAACTTGTGTGTCTCAATGACTGTCAGAGCTATGCCATTGGAGTGCAAACTACTGGTAAGGTCTCTTGTGCAGGACAGGTCAAAGGATACAGGCCAGACAAATATGGATCACCTCTTCTTAGATGTGAAAATGGGTTTGCATAGGGCCAACACACCTACCTAGACAAAGCAAAGTTATAGAAGAATTGATGATAATAACAAGACCTGAGAGGAAAGAAAGTCCAGAGTTGGGAAGAGTTGTTAGTGGTCAATGCTCCATAGGGAGAGAAGGGAATCATGTAAATACAAATCACATTATAAATGTGCATGACCATCGTCATCATAATTTTAAAAGGGAAATATGATATATTCATAATGTGGTGTAAATAAGCGTCCAAGGCATATTTTTTCTTTCCAATATACCACAAAGACCTACCTGAACTGAGTTTATATTCATGAAAGAGTTAACTAGACTCCCCACATTTATAGATTAATTTCACCATCAGCTATGATGATTAATATTTCTGTTTTATCAAAGATAGCATATTGTAAAGCAGCATTTACCTTGACAAGGACACGTCCCTTGAAGAATTCAGGTGAGGGTAAACACTGCCTGATGACATCAACAGGCTCCACATATAATCTATCTCCAAAAACTGATGTAATATACTGAGACATTTTCTGTTGCTGCTTTAAGCTACAATGGTTCTCAAGGCAGACTATCACAGGATAGCTGAAAGAAGATATGTATATATATTTATATAAA
>NC_069003.1:17580167-17606469 GCF_001194135.2 Octopus bimaculoides
TATATATATAAGGTCGTTTGTGTGTGTGTGTAAGTGTTTCTGTGTCTTCATGCTGCGATCATGTGAACAAGAACAGTGACATTATTTTAAGCCATCAATTCGTACACAATGTCCAATAGCTCAGTGGTTTTGTGAAAAAGGTTGATGGCAGGAAGTGCATCCAGCCATAAAATACTGTCTCAATAATCCCATCCAATAGATGTACAAAGGTTCACACACAAATATACATGCAGGTGTGGCAGGGTGATTAAGAAATTTGCTTCTCAGCCACATGGTTTTAAGTTCAGTTCCATGGTACAATGTCTCGAGCAAATGTCTTCTGCTATACCCACAAATCAATCAAAGCTTTGTCAGTGGATCTGGTAGACAACAACTGAATGAAGCCCATTGTGTATGTGTATACATACACACACACAGTTTTATGCCTCCTTGTCTTGATATCTTACAAAATGTACTATAGTATTAAGACCATCACCATTATACAATGGAATATAGAATAGCAGTAATGTACTAAAGCATTTACACCATCAAAGTCACACTATGGTATATAGATGGCAGTCTATCAAGTCTGAGAAAGATGGTTCTGCAATTTTTTGTTGAACAACCTGTACAAATGATTTGCTTTATAGTGATCAAATGTATGTGCTGCACATTAGCTCATTTGCTCCATCAAATTGACGTTGCCTGAACAGATGCATGGTGTGCCACATGTCAGGTGTCAAAGTGATCAGAGAGCAACACAAGATGAAGTTTTTTGCTCAAGAACACATTGATTCCCGGATTGGTCAGTGCAAACTCATCTCGTGATCATGGATACAACACCTTAACTAGTAGGTCATGAACCCTTACAATATGGTATATAGAACAGCAATAATGTACTGAATTTGAGAATAATTTCTTACCTTGATAATTCAAAGCCATATTTGTTGATGGTCTCAATGACACTTTTAAATGGTAACTTAGAAGAAAGGGTTCGTCCATGGTAAACTAGGGGCTCATCATCCGGTCCATCCCAACAGTCCACTAGAGAGAGAGAAACAGTTTGAGAATTCTTTCAGGTCATTTAAGTGATTTTCTTGTGACCAAATTTTTAACAAAATGTGTTTCAATTCATTTTGAAAATAATCAAGAGTTTGCAGGAATTTAATAGCATACCTGGTGCTATCATTTATTAGGATAATCATCCCAGGGTTTGTAAAAGAACTTAGATGGTTCACATATACAACAACGGAAGACTTTAATTTGAATATTAAAGTCAATGAAACTACCAGCTTTATGTCACAGAATCAGAAAATGTCTTTGCTAAGTTGGAATCAAAAGGATTAGAGGATTAATTAAAGAACTGAGTAGGCAAGGCTTTGTGGTAAGAAGCATGCTTCCCAACCACATGGTTCCAGGTTGTCCTACTGCATGGCACCATTTCCACTTTAGCCTCAAGCTGACCAGAGCCTTGCGAGTAGATTTGGTAGAGAGAAACTGAAAGAAGCTAGTCATAAGATCATCATCAACATCTAACACCTGTTTTCCATGCTGGCATAGATATATATGTGTGTGTGTGTGTGTGTGTGTGTGTGTGTGGTCTGATCAATAAGTATCCGGACTATTGCCATAGTAATGAAGCTAAAACATGCAGGATGAAACCTCTTGGCACAGATTGACCTTGAACTCTGCTGTGCATGCACAGTAAGTTTTAACGTTGTAGCTCACTTCCACTGTCTACAGCAATGCTTGGAATGAAGGTGTCTAGCGTGTGATCGTCACAATGACCATGACAGGGAAAGTTGAGCAGAGAATCTGTGTCAAATTTTACCAAAAGCTTGGCAACAACTGCTCAGAGGCCTATGCATAGTTTTCAAAACGTTTTCATCGTTCTCGACACAATCAAGGAGATCTTGTGCAACTGAAACCCGAGTGTTTTTTTGGTCAGCTGAAAGCAGTTTTGGCACAACTTAGCAGACACGCATCTCATACCCCAAATCTTCAGTGATAATGGACTGAACTTAAACCATAACTAATCTGCACATCCTCTGATAACTCACGGATGGTGATTTGATAATTTCCCCTCACAGCTGCAAGCACATCTGTGATGTTTTTCTCAGTTCTGTCAATATCAACATTTTTTTGGTCATCTTAGAAACATCTGAACCACTCATACACTTGTGTGCAGCCTCTGAGCAGGAATTGCCATGACAACTTTCTTTGTTGTGGTCAATGCGACAATCACACACTACATACCTTCCTTCCAAGCACTGCTGTAAACAGCAGAAGTAAGCTAGAATGTTAAAACTTCATGTGCATGCACAGTGGAGACCAAGGTCACTCTTTGCCAAGCAGCTTTACTCTGCATGCATTAGCTTCGTTACTATGGCAACAGTCCAGATACTTATTGATCAGACAACATAGATATATATCTGAGTGTGTCTTTGTGTTTGTATTTGTCCCACCTCCACCAGTTGACAATCAGTGTTGTTGTATTTACATCCCTGTAACTTAGCAGTTCAGCAAAAGACACCAATGCAATAAGTACCAGGCTTAAAAAAAAAAGTACTGGGGTCGATTCATTCAACTAAAAGTTCTTCAAGGCAGTGCCCCAGTATGGCCGTAGTCTAATGACTGAAAGAAGTAAAAGATAAAGGATAAGATAGTTTAGTATTGTGATGTTAGAATTAGGGGCTGATATTTATCTCAACAAGCAATCACACTTATTTAGAAAATTGATTACTACAACTTTGAAGCATAGGGTATAATCAACCTCAGGACTTGACTGATAATAATGGGAATGAGAGATAAAATTGACAACAGCAGAATTTGAATTTGGATTGAGAAGAGCCATAATAACTATGAAAGGCATTTTGTCTGACACACTAAAAATTTTGCAAGTTTATTGCCCTACAAAAATATTAACAAAGAAACAAAAAAAAAAAAGACGTTCTTGCTGAAGGGTGATAGGCAAAGTAACAATTCTGCCAGCTCCCCTCCTTCAGTATTTGAAAATATTGGTTTCAGCAATATCAGGGAAGTGGTAGATCAACTACATGAACCCCAGCATTCAACTGGTATTTATCTTATCAACTCTGAAAGAAAGGATGAAAAGTAAAGTCGACCTCGGAGAAATTTGAACACAGAATGTAAAGACGGATGAAATATCGCTAGCATTTTGCCCAGTGTGCTAACAATTCTGCCAGCTTGCCATCTTAGTATTTGAAAATATCGATTCTTTGTAAGAAGTGCAGGACCATTTTTTTGTAGGGGGAACAGACTGTTGATAGGATTAACTCTTTTGTTAACCATATTTCTACTGTAAAACATTGACTTTGTTTCAAGTAATTTTGAAATTAATGCAGAATTTAGTAAAATACCTCAGTCATTAAAACCCTTCTGATACTAAATCACCCTGGTTCTTTGACACAAATTTCCTGTTTTAAAGTGATCTAAATTAAACCTCCATCCATTCAAATTTCATGTTAACCCGTTAGCATTCAGATCACTCTGTCAAATGTAATACTTATTTTTTTTCTTTAACTTGTTTCACTCATTTGATTGTGGCCATGCTGGAGCACTGCCTTTAGATGAACAAATTGACCTGAGGACTTATTCTTTGTAAGCCTAGTACTTATTCTATCAGTGTCTTTTGCTGAACTACTAAGTTACAGGGACATAAACACATCAGCATCAGTTGTCAAGCAATGGTGAGGGACAAACACAGACACACAAATGCATACATATATATATATAATGGGTTTCTTTCAGTTTCTGTCTTCCAAATCCACTCAAAAGGCTTTGGTCAGCCTGATGCTATAGAAGGAGACACTTGCCCAAAGTGTCACACAGTGGAACTGAACCCAGAACCATGTAGTTGGGAAGCAAACGTCTTACTGTACAGCCACTCCTGCACCTATTCATATTGTTTTAACTTAATCATGTATTATCTCATAGCTTTGAGATTTCAATGATATGACTTTATAGTTTAATTTCAGAATAATAATGTAGGGTAGGTGTGAGAAGCCAGAAGGGGTTAATTTGAACAAAAAACACAATAGAATATTTGGGCCAGATATGGCTGATTTGAATATTAAAGGGTTAATTGATGCTCTGAATACAAGCTTAATAATGGCAAAATAATTTTACTAATCTTCATTATTTTAGAATTAATCAAAACAAAGGTAGTGTGTCTCAAAAGAAATGCGGTAACATCATCATCATCATTTAATGTCTATTGTCCATGCTGGCAAGCTACACCAGATTCTAGTTTGATTTAGTGTGGTTTCTACGGCTGGATGCTCTTCCTAAACCCAACCACTTTACAGAGTGTGCTGGGTGCTTTTACATGGCACCGCAATGGATGCTTTTACATGTCACCACATGGGTGCTTTTACACGGCATCGCACGGGTGCTTCTACATGGCACCACCACGAGTACTTTACACCACCAGGAGGATCAGTTCTAATGCTTCTGCTGTGAAGTGTGGGTCTTCTTGAGTATGGCAAGATGCTAGATATCTCAGTCCTTTGTCATCTTGCCTGAAAGGTTCAGCATCCAAAGGTTGTTCTTGAGTACTTGATCCTAAGTCTTCCATCCAGTTTGAGAGATCAGCACTTCTTTACGGAGCTATCGGCATCCATCCGCATCTCATGACCAAACCAGCACAGTCTTCTCTCTTGCACACAGCAACCAATTCCTCTTACACTTAACTTCTCTCTCAGAACACTGGCACTCTGTCAAACATGTACACTTACATTACATATCCAGTGGAGCATACTAACCTCGTTCCTTTCTAACCTTTGCATGTCCTCTGCATTCAAGGCTCATGTCTCACTACCATATAGAATTGCTGTCCGTATACATGCATTATGCAATCTTCCTTTTACTTGGAGAGGGGAACCTTTCATGATCAACAGAGGTAACAGCTCTCTGAATTTCCTCCATCCTATTTTTATTTGAGCTATCATATCCTCCGTGCATCCTCTCCCACTACTAATTTGGTCCCCTAGTATTATATCCTTATGGATAAACAAATACACTGCAACAGTGTAATAACAATATATAATTGAAACAGATGGAAGTAACCAGATGGAATGTAACAACAATCTTTTAAGAACTAACAATCCAACATGCTAGCTTGAATTGTAAATATTGAACTTCGGCTTTGAACTATCAACACACAAACTGAGGAACTAGCACAAACTAGCTCACCTACTCAGATTGCTATTATTTACATGTAGTGGTCTAGTCCATTTTCACCAGGGGGCATTGTACTCTCGCACAATACCTAGGTAGCAGAAATTATCTACTACTTCTAATGAGCCACCAGGGTATTTGAGAGAATCAATTTCCCGAGTCTAAAGTTTTTATGAATCATGAAACTACCTTCTTTGATAACCTTCCAATTAACTCACTGCACCTCTTGTGTGTCTATAGCTTACACTGGGTACACCATACAGAGTTCATGCCTACACTTTTACTACAAATTGAACAGGTCCACCTACCTGAGGTGGGTAGGGTCCTCCTGTCAGTTTTCTTGTTTACTAGATCCTTAGTTTTTGCTAATTTAACCTTGAGGCCCTTAGATTCCAAGTTTTGCTCCACACCTGGAATTTTTCATCTAGCTCTGATAGGGAATCCACTATGAGGATAACAAAATGGTAAATTAAGCTGATGTTTGGAACATGAATTAGCATGAAATTTTAATGGAAGATATTAAACCAGGTCATTTTAAAAAAGAAGGTTTGTATCATAGAACCGAGAGGGATTTCAGAAAGGTTAAACATAACTGAATAGTCAGCACTATTGATTGTTCAAGAATGTAATGAAATGACCACTGGTTGATGACAGTTGCACATTTTTTTCATTTGAGATACTTTCAAATAAAACAGATTATGTGAGGACAGAGGCCTTCCTAAGCAAGATTTTAGAAAAACTACTTGGATGTACAGTAAAGCATAAATATAATACCTTCATATCTATGCCAGCTTTAGGAGGTGGAATCTCTGTCAATCAATGTTGACTGTGTATGTGCAAGTGAGGAAAACATGTTTTGAAGAAGACTGGCAGTTGCTCATACACTGCTGAAACGAACTCCTTGCAGACTGATATATTTGACTATTTTTCATTATAGATTCATAATTTGCAAATAGAAAAGGATATACA
Organism: Octopus bimaculoides; assembly: GCF_001194135.2. NCBI lineage: Eukaryota > Metazoa > Mollusca > Cephalopoda > Octopoda > Octopodidae > Octopus > Octopus bimaculoides. The sequence goes on from NC_069003.1 coordinate 17,586,315, forward strand.
AAAACTTAAAGAAAAGTTTAACATTTAATGCAGAAAATATGCATTGTATGAAAATGAACAATATTCTGCCTGGTCAAAAATTTAAGACCATGACAAATAAAAAGTTTAAATCTAGTATAAACTATAAAAATTCTGGTATTTATGTCCAAGCTTTCTGGGTCAACAACTGCCAGTCACTCCCTGTCTATTTCATAACAACAACAATGGGAAAAGCTAAAATGTTGGTAGATTTTGAACATGGTAGAATTGTAGAGCTCCAGAAGTAAGGTCTTTCTCAATATGCCATCTCCAGTGAAACTGGCTGGAGTAAAACTGCCATAATAAACTTCTTAATAGACCCTGAGGCATACAGATTTTAAAAAAATCGACAGGCTGGCTGAAGAAAATTTCACCAGCATTGAGTAGAAGGATTCGACGGGAAGTTAGGGAAGACACTAGTTGATCATCAAAACCAGATTAAGGCACTTATGAATGCAGAATGCAGCTCAAGGATGATAAGACAACATTTGAGAGAGAGAGGCTTTAAAAATCTTAAACATCTTCAGAGATCTTGTCTTCTTTCATGCCACAAAACTACTTGTTTAGAATTTGCTCAGAATCATCAGACCTGTGATGTTCACAACTAGAAGAAAGTTTTGTTCTCAGATAAGAAGAAATTCAACCTTGATGGTCCTGATGGTTTCCAACAATATTGGCATATAATAGATATTCTACCAGAGACTTTTTCATCGAGGCATAATGGTGGAGGCTCTATCATGTGTGGGGTACTTTCTCGTACAGAGGAACTATGGAGCTTCATGTTGTGCGGGGACATCAAACAGCAGCTCTTGACTGAAGGCCCTCATTTGTGTGGAGAAGACTGGATTTATCAACAGGATAATGCTACAATCCATAATGCTCACAGCAAAAGGATTTCTTCATAGTAAATAACATTCATCTTTTGAATCATCCTCCATGTTTTCCTGACTTAAATCCCATAAAAAATCTTTGGGGATGGATGGCAAGAGACATTTACAAAAATGGAATACAGTTTGTGGATGCTCTTTGCCAGGCATTCTTCACCTCAAAGCATAACATTTATGTTGAGTATACCACAGCAAATTTTTGAAGTTATTCGCAGGAATGGTGGAGCTACTAACAATTGAGTCCCCTTGTTTACTATTTATTCATTGTTTTCATCTGTTATTTGTCATGGTCTTAAAGTTTTGATCAGGCAAAATATTGTAAGTTTTCATACAATGCATATTTTCTGTATTAAATGTTAAACATTTCTTTAGGTTTTCATATATCTTTTTCTAATTGCCAATAATGAATCTTTAATGAAAAATAGTCAAATATATCAGTCTGCAAGGAGTCCATTGTGACAGTTTTTCACTGGTCTTAACATTTTGTCCAGCAGCATATATACAAGTCTTGCCTCCACTATGTGCACCCAAATCAGATCCTGATAACACTGTGTAACAAAATTTTAATTTTTTTTTGGTCTTTGGTCAGTAAGTGTTATTTCCTATTTGCTTCTATCTAGAAATCAAAGGAAATGACCACTATTCCCTTCAAACTTTGCTTTGTGACCTGGACATCAATGTTTTGAAACTGACCTATTTTCCATTACATTTCAGACAGATTCAGTGCTGAGTTGCTGAAGCAGAAATATCATTATAATAAATTTTCTGCTCAGAACCACAGATTTGCTTGTCAATTGCTTCACCTTAACCAGTTGAGCATGACCCTTAGTGGCTGACAATATGTACTTCTCTAATCATGAGCAAGAGTAGTGGGGGAACATCATAGCCATGTGTTGAGAGGGATTCTTTGGGGTTTGAATTAGTATAACAATAGCAAAGTTTGAAGGAAATATTAGCCCTTTTTCTTATTTTCTAGGGAAATAACAGTTGCTACTCAAGGACAAAAACTGTGTTACACAGTGCAATTGGCATGTTACCAAATGAAAATAAAGTGCAGACAGATGTTGTGTATCCAAATCGATGAAATGAAATAACATGCTGAATGGATAAGAGAGGAAGGAGATATCTCACATTCAACACATCTGCATCCTTTCTTCAAAACTTTGATATAACCTTCTATGCTTGCTGGTCCCTTCAACTGGTCATCCATAAGATATCTGAAACAACAGAAATTACATTAAAACAACAAAACATTATAACATCCTAGTTTAGTGGGGGGGGGTTGTCATAAATGAAATATTGGTTTAAAATTTTGGTGGAATTTGAACTCAAGGCATAAAGATAGACAAAATGCGGCAAAAAGCATTTTGCCTGGTGTGCTAATGATTCTGCCAGCTCACTGCCTTAATAATAATAATAATAATAATAATAATATATACTAATGATAATCTTTTCTATTATAGGCATAAGGCCTGAAATTTGGGGGAGGGGTCTAGTTGATTACATTGACCCCAATGTTCAACTAGCACTTATATAATTGACCCTGAAAGGATGAAAGGCAAAGTCGACTTTGGTGGAATTTGAACTAAGACCTTAGAGATGGATGAAATGCTGCTAAGCATTTTGCCCAGTGCACTAACAATTCTGCCTGCTTGCTGCCTATGTCATAAATGAAATATTGATAGCAGGATGCTTTTGATTTTGTTGGTAGTATGGCACCAAAAACTGCTCTACAACAAGAAAGTTCTCTTCACAACCATGTGGATTTTGAGTTCAATCACACTGCATGGCACCTTGGGCAAGTGTCCTCTACTGTAGTCCTGGTCCAACCAAATGCAGGATAATGCTAATAATAGCCTGAACAGGATAAGCTACCCCTATTTTGCAGGAAAAAGCGAGATTTCTATACATCTTAAATTTGCAGAAGAATGTGGGGTGTGGGCAGTGTAGCTTAATCGGTCTAGAGCACTGCGACGTATAATCACAGAGGTGTGAGTTCGAGTCTCATAGCTGGCCGCCAACACTTTTTTCTGAAAAATAGGGGTAGCTTATCCTGTTCAGGCTATATTATTAGCATTACCCTGTGTTTGCAAATATATATATATGTATACATTCTCAAGATTCACTGGTCCCACTCCGGAACTATACAGTCATTATATTGACGACTGTATTGGTGTGACCTTGCTCTCCCATGAACATCTAGACTCCTTCCTCTCTTTTGTTCAATCCTTCCATCCTGCCCTCGAATTCTCCTGCACTATTTCCAACACTTCCATCGCCTTTCTCGACATTTCGGTCAGCATTCATCACTCCACTCTCACCACCTCCGTCCACTACAAACACACTGACTCACACTCATACCTCAACTTCTCCTCCTCCTCCCACCCTAAACACACCAAGTTCTCCATCCCCTATTCCACAGGCTCTGCAGTGACAACCATGACTTTGAGACTCAGTCTCAACTCATGGTTTGCCACTTCATCCTTCGTGGATATCCCCTCACCCTTGCCAGAGCATGTTCCGTGGACCGTGAACCTGCTCTCTTCCCTGCCTCTCCAACACAACATTCTCTGAGCCTTCCGGCAACTCCAGTCTGACCCTTCCACTTTGCACATCTTCCCTAACCTACCCCTCCCCTCCTTCAAATGAGCCCACAACTTACGTGACCTGCTGGTCCACAGTTTCTTCACTAACTCCACCTCCCAATCCGGCTCATTCCCCTGCCCCTGCCCACGCTGCCACACTTGCCTCTACCTCTCCAGCACCACCATCCTCACATGCACCAATCGTCGACCCTATCATATCACTGACTCCTTCACCTGTACTTTTAGCAATGTCATTTACTGCATCTCCTGCTATCTCAGTCCTTCTCTGTACATCGGTCAAATAGGACGCTGCTTGGCTGACCAGTTCGCAGAACACCTCCGAGACATCAAACTCGGCAATGACACCCCTGTCTTGTGCCATTTCTGCTCTACCGGTCATTCTTTACAGCACCTGTCTGTGTTTGGATTGTCCTTGTACAGGGGCCATCTGGACTCCCATCTTTGCTGTGAACAGGAATTAATCTTCTCTCTTCGCTCCTTTGCACCACATGGGCTCAACTCCTTTCCCCTCCTCTTACACCCACCTCTCCTCTCTTGCTCTGACACCTACTTCCTCTCTTCACTCCTACCTACCCCTCTCCCTTCATAGTCATCCCCTCCATCGTTACCCCACCTCCACCATGCCTGTATATCCCATCCCACCCCCACATCATGCCACACCACATTGCACCACCCTAGCACTGACCACTTCCCAGCACCTACACCATCATCCACACACCCACACATTAAGGTCACCAGCCCCTATCCACACGCGCACCTTCGTTTTGGGATCACCACTACTTTATTATCTCCCCTTCTTCCTAACTCTGTCTGGCCATCACCATGACTGACTGCCAGCCACTAAAGCTTTTATTATTCTCTCTCTGTTTATTTTCTCGTGTTCCTTTCTGTTGAAGAGCGTAGGCTTGAAACATAAAAGACTTTCTCACCTTCCTGAGCATTAAACTAATACACCTGCTTGTTGTTTACACACCTGTCTTCGTCTTTTGCTTTGTTTGTAAATTCCAACTATATATATATGTAGATAGATAGATAGATAGACAGGTGGGTAGGTAGTTAGATAGAGATAGACAGACAGACACACACAAACATACATACATATGTGTTTGCTTCTCCAAAAATCCCTTAACCATAGATGATGATATTGCTATTTCCCCTGTCAATGGTTCATTTGCAGGCTTCATAGCTTCCAAGACATTAAATAAGAGATCCCCATTTCAAAAACAAGAAAGTGTTAGTGACAAGAAGGGTATCCAACTAAAACAATGCTTCAGTAATACATTTGTCTAACCAATGCTAGTATGGAAAAATAGATGTAAAAAAAAAACCAAACAAACAAACAATAAAAAACAAAGAAACTTTTGAGTTGGAAATGTACTGACCAGGCCCTTCTTTTAGAGTCTCCAAGACTGGTTAGCAGAATGGAAAAAGGGAAGTTAACCTTCAACAGGAAATATGGTTCAAATGCTTACAAAAAAATGGACTCCATTAATGACAGATAGTCAAAGACAAGGTAGTGGTGATAGATTAAGCCAACCCACCAAGTCCAGAAACAGCACTTCCAATGTATTTCCATAGTTTTTGTCTACAAATTTTCCTCCGAAAGTTTTGGTCTATTCATCACTGTGGTAGAAGACACATGCCCAAGTTTCTGCCCAGTGGGAACCAAACAGAATTCTGTGGCTACAAAATAAACCATAACCACCTAGCCATATCTTCATTCCTTTAAAGAGCAGAATTATCTGACAGACCTTCTGATGGGATTCATTTGTTTCAGTTTGTTTTTACATCTGTTTTCCTATGCTAGCATGAGTTAACATGAGACATTGTTTTACAACTGGATGCTCTTGCTGTCACTCATCCTTATCTGTTTTTCAGCTACAGAATTTCTTGTCCCACACATCTATGAAGATGTGAAGCCAGGGGATGATTTGTGGACAGAATTGTAAACATTATCTCTTGTTTGCAATTTAAAGAGGATTGCAAATTTAAACAAGGACACACACATACCTTTTATCTTTTACTATTTCAGTCATTAGACTGTGGCCAGGCTGGAGCACTGCCTTGAAGAATTTTCAGATGAATGAATCAACTTCAGTACTTCTTTTTAAGTCTAGTACTTATTCTATTGGTCTTTTTGCTGAACTGCTAAGTTACTGGGACATAAACACAGAAATACACATACACGCACACACATATGATGAGCTTCTTTCAGTTTCCGTCTACCAAATTCACTCACAGGGCTTTGGTCGGCCCAAGGCTATAGTAAAAACATTTGCCCAAGGTGCCATACAGTGGAACTGACCATGAAGCCATATAGTTCAAAAGCGAACTTTACCACACAGTCATGATATTCTAAGTCGCTTTTATCTAAGAAGTGAAAAATGTATGGTTGGTCTGTTGGTCTGTTCTGTCTTACATTTGGCATGGCTATGTCATAAGAAGTTTGCTTCCCAACTACATGGTTCCAGGTTCACTCACACTGCATGGCACCTTCCACAAGTGTCTTTAAAAGGCCACCAAAGCCTTGCAAGTGGATTTGGTAGACAGAAACTGAAAGAAGCAGTTCAGTAAGAGAAACTGATAGAATAAATACCAGGCTTAGCAAAAAAATTAACTACTGGGATTGATTCATTTGAATAAAACTTCTTCAAGGCAGTGCCCCAGCATGGTTGCAGTCTAATGACTGAAACAAGTAAAAAAAAAGGGGGAAATGTTGGTGAAGGAGCCTTACTTACGTGTTATGAGAACTAGCTATGAAATAGTGACACAGGGGTTGAGACATATCTTGACAAATATTTTTGTGTTCTGGGCTGAAGATTTCACAATCATCTGACAAGAGATAAGCTGTAAAACCTGGAAAAGTGAAACAGATTAGCAGGAGATTAATTGAGAAAATAAAGAGAACAGTCATTGAGGTATGGATTTTACCCTTTTCTTACCATATTTCTGCTGAAACACACTGCCTTTGTTTTGAAAATACTGAAGAATTTAATAAAATAACTTGGCTGGTATTAAGCAGGTTTGATATAAGAAAGTTTCACTTTAAAGCAAGAGTTTTTTTTATACTAAATTATTATTTTGAAAATTAACTGAAACAAAAAGCAGTGTATTTCTACTGAAATATGGTAACAAAAAGGTTTAAAAGTAAGGAAAGAACACATAACTCAATGTAGTAGAAGTAGTAGTAGTGTGGGTGCATAGCCTAGTGGTTAGGATGTTGCATTCATGATCACGAGATTGTGGTTTCAATTCCAAGACCAGATGATATGTTGTGTTCTTGAGCAAAACACTTCATTTCACGTTGCTCTGTGATCACTCCAACACCTGACATGTGGTACATCGTACACCTGTTCAAGCAATGTTGATCTGGTGAACATACATTTGATCACTATAAACAAACCATTTGTGCAGGTCGTTCAGCAAAAGTTGAACACTCATACATCATCTTCAACAGGAGGATCCTGCAGTAGTAACAGTAACAACATCACACTGTCATACAACTATTTACCATTGTCTTAACTGCTGAACAGTAAACTAAACTAAAAGACAACTTACCATCAATACCTAGGTGGCCTTTGGTTCGACCTTCACTGGAAGGTTCATATTTGTTTATTAATTCCCAACATCGTTCTTTTGTAACTCTAGGTTCCTGATAAAAGAAGAAACATTCAAGAATGGTTTGACTGTTGCCGTAAAAACTCAAAAATATTAGAGTGGTTTTGAAGAATTTACAGAATTACATGAAAAGGTTATGGAAATTTTTGCAGGCATGGCAGTGTGCAAAGAAGCTTGCTTCCCAACCACATGGTTCTGGGTTGAGTTCCATTGTGTGGCACCTTGGGCAAGTGTCTTCTACTATAGCCGCAGGCTGATCAAAGCCTTGTGAGTGGATTTATTAGATGGAAACTGAAAGAAGCCCATCATGAGTGTGTGTGTGTGTGTGTGTGTGTGTGTGTGTGTCTTTGTGTCTAAACTTGTCCCCCACTACCAATTGACATCCAGTGCTGGTGTATTTACATCTGTTACTTAGCAGTTCAGCAGAAGGGACTGATAGAATAAGGCTTAACAAAAAATAAGGTCGATTCATTTGACTAAACATTCTTGATGGTCATGCTCCAACATGGCTGCAATCTAATGACTAAAACAAGTAAAAGATAAAAGATAAACAGAATTTGCAGAATTTCAAGTAACTTTTATTAAATTATATGTAAATGTAGCAGAATTTGCTTCAATTAAATCTAATCTATATAGCAGATATATAAACAGGGATAATCTTTAGCTATTTCTCTGTAGATTGGAAAAATGATGAACAACCTGAATCAATTTTCAAATCTTATTGGATTCTCATTAGGGGCACCTACAACAACTTGACCAATCTCAATAAATAAGCACACAATCTATCAGGTCATACCATAAGTTCTGTCTGAATTTTGAATAAAGAAAACAAGTGATCAAATGTTATATTTAATTGAAATTTAATCATCAATGTACTTTCCCTGATTATCTATGACTTCCTTCCATCTATTTAGAAGCTTTTTAATCCCATCAATGCAAAACTCTTTTGGTTTCAAAGCGAAGAACTCTGAAATGTCAGTTGTGACCTCCTCCTGGCTTGCGAAAGTTATGTCCCCCAAATGATTCTGTAAACTATGAAACAAATGGTAGTTTGAAGGAGCAAGGTCGGGAGAATATGGTGGATGAGGAATTTTTTCCCAACCAAGCTCTTCGATCGTCTGTGATGTGAACTTTGCAGTGTGGGATCGTGCATTGTCCTGATAAAACATCACTCCTTTTTAATTCACTAAAGCAGGTCTTTTTTTTCTTCAAAGCTTGGTTCAAACGCTCTAATTGCTGACAGTAGACTTGAGCATTGATTGTTGCATTAGGTGGTAACAATTCAAAGTGAATTACTCCTTTGCAATCCCACCAGATAGAGAGAAGAACCTTTTTTCCATGAAGTTCCCTTCTCGGTTGTGGTTGAGCTTTTACCAAGCCACTGTTTACGACATTTATCTACAGAATTATCAGAGTAATAAGCATTCAAAAAAGTATGTATGTATAGAAATGTATGAATGAAGTCTTTAAGGTTTAAGATTCAAATCAAGGAAATGTAATAATAATTTTAAGCAGTTCAAAACTGAGTAGTGAAATGCAGAATTAGGTTGGCTGATTGTGAGAAACACATATTGATCGCTTCGCTAAAAACTGCAGGTGGTATGGGTTATTTCCCTTGGGTTGTTTAAATAAAATATTAGTAATATGTAGTAGAAGATAGAAGGATCCATTGGAGGGGCCCTGTTATTGATTTTTTTTTTCAACAATCTAAGTATGTCACGAGGTTTCCAGACATGAGTTCTACTCATGTGTCAAATAAAGTATAAAAGTGATATTGTCTGCAAAAATTAGAAATTGGACACACAAAAAAGCAATATTCAAAGTAATTGAACATAAACAATGAAACCTGTAAAATATTTCTAAATTTGATAGCTCAATTAGTTTCATGAAAATGTTGTATGAACTGTAAAGAAGCAATAAATATGATTTGTAAAATAAGTGTAAGTGATACAGGGTGTCCAAACTGAATGTGGTGTGGAAGTTTGGTTTCATTGTTTAAGAATTTTAAGCATTCAAAATATGAGTTCATTGTATGGGGACACACTTATTAAATACGTTCTGGAACCAAAAATTTATGTACTGTCATCAGAAACGTTTAACTGGAAAAATGCAGAATTATTGGAGTTATGGGCATTGAAAGTGTACATGCATCAAGAAAGTGCAATAATAAGGTTTAGCAGTTCAAAACTGTGAGTAGTGAAATGCAGAATTAGGTCCGCTGATTGTGAGAATCAAATATTGACGGCTTCGCTAAAAACTAACAAATGTAAATGCAGCTGCTATGGGTTATTTCCCTTGAGTGTTTAAAAAAAATATTGTGCAGATGCTAGGAGTTATTTCCCTTGGGTGTTTTTTAAAAAAATAGTTATATGAGGCAGATATAAGGATCCCTTCCAGGGGCCGTATTATCGGTTTTTTTCAACAATCTAAATATGTCAGGACATTTCCAGACACAAGTTCTACTCATGTGTCAAGTTTCATCAAAATCAATAAAACGATGTAGGAGGAGTTAGCTAACAATGCCACAAACAAACATACACTGATTTTCTACATATGTAGTAGATATATATATATATACCAAATTGCTGAATCAAGTGATGAAAGTAATGGATAGGGTCATAATCCAATTAATTAGGGAGAGAGCTAGCCTAGATGAGATGCAGTTTGGTTTTGTGCCAGGGAGAAGCACCACTGATGCTATATTTCTGGTAAGGTAACTGCAGGAGAAATATCTAGCCAAAGATAAAGCTCTGTACTTGGCTTTTGTTGACTTGGAGAATGTCTTTGACAGCGTCCCCCAATATCTTATCTGGTGGTCAATGCAGAAACTTGGGATAAATGAGAGGTTGGTAAGAGCTGTACAAGCCCTGTACAGGGATACTGTCAGTAAGATGAGGGTTGACAACAAATATAGCGAAGAATTCCAGGTAGAAGGGTTCACCAAGGATCAGTCCTCAGCTCCCTCTTATTCATCATAGTCTTCTAAGCAATAACAAAGGAATTCAAGACAGGCTGCCCCTGGGAGCTCCTCTTTTAGCTGAATTGCTACCAGAACTAGAGATGAAGTTTCAGGTGTGGAAGCAAGGTCTAAAATCAAAGGGCCTTAGAGTCAATGTAGCAAAAACCAAAGTCCTAATAAGCAGGAAAGAAAACAAATCACAAACCCCTTGAAGTAGATGGCCGTGCTTGCTCTGTAGAAAAGGCGTGGGTAGAAACTCCATAAGATGTACCCAGTGTAAGCTATGGACACATAATAGGTGCAGCAATATCAAAGAAAGTTTAACTTGGAAGATAGCTTTTGTGTGGCAGATGCACAGGGGCAATAAACACTGAAGATGTACAGAAAACAGATTCCATCACATGTCAAGGGGGAAAACTAGAAGTAGCTGATAGCTTCCACTACCTAGGCGACCAAGTCTGTAGTGGCAGCCCTGAGAGCATAGCTGCTAGAATAAGGATAGCCTGGGCAAAACTCAGAAAGCTCCTACCTCTGCTGGCAACTAAGAGCCTCTTGCTCAGAGCGAAAGGTAGACTGTATGATGCATGTGTGCAAACTGCCATGCTACATGGCAGTGAAACATGGACCATGACTGCTGAGGATATGCATAGGCTTGAAAGGAATGAAGCTAGTATGATCTGCTGGATGTGTAATGTCAGTGTGCATGCACGACAGAGTGTAAGTGTCCTGAGAAGCATCAGATGTGGTATGCAAGAGAGATGACTGCGCTGGTTTGGTCATATGTTGCGTATGGATGAGGACAGTTGTGTGAAGGAGTGTCACACCCTAATAGTGGAAGGAACCTGCAGAAGAGGTAGACCCAGGAAGACATGGGATGAGGTGGTGAAGCATGACCTTCGAATATTGGGTCTCACAGAGGCAATGACAAGAGACCGAGACCTTTGGAAATATGCTATGATTGAGAGGACCCCGCAAGTAAAGTGAGATCGCAGCCATAGCTGAAGCCAATGTTGCATAATTGGCCCATTTAATAGCACTCTTGAAGCAGTGGGCGATATGATGTGCTTGAGAAGACCTGTTGAGTCAAGTGAAATCGTAGTCGTGGCTAGTGCCGCCTGACTGGCACCCATGCTGGTGGTATATAAAAAGCACCATTCAAGCGTGGGTTGATGTTAGTGCTACCTGACTGGCTCCCTGTGCCAGTGGCATGTAAAAAGTACCATCTGAACATGGTCGCTGCCAGTGCCCCCTAACTGGCTTCCGTGCTGGTGGCATGTAAAAAACAACAGCTGAACATGGTCAATGCCAGTTCCTCCTGACTGGCTCCCATGCTGGTAGCACATAAAAAGCACCCGCTACACTCTCAGAGTGGTTGGTTAGGAAGGGCATCCAACTGTAGAAACCTTTCCAGTCCTCTGTCAAACCTCCCAACCCATGCCAGCATGGAAAACAGACATTAAACGGTGATGATGATGATGACTGCTGTATTTTGGGATGGTCATTTTCTTTTTTTTTTTGGTGAAATAAACACACACATTATATAGTCATTCTTCACTCATGTTCATTGTCTGGACATTTTTCATTCTGAGAATGAAATAAGTAGGGCAAGAGCACACATGGAGATGGAAAGTGTCACTGAAGAGGTCACAGATATGGGACAAAAGATTATGCATTTCCTCATACTTATTGAGGTCTTTGGTAAAAAAATACTTTCTGCAAAGAAATATTTTTGTTATTTCTGCATGATATTTCTAATGTGTGTGTGTGTGTGTGCGCGTGCTTTCATGGTTTCACATTTGATAAAGTAGAATTCCAATTAAAATGCTGTTACCATAGGAAAAAGTATCTGGGGAGCCAATCTGAGAACCACTGATACATGTTTCCATGTCAACCACATTAATAAACAGGAATTGATTAAAAAAAAAAACACAACACAAAAAAGACACAACTGGTTCCCAGGCCCAACAGTGGATCTGTCCACTTTGAAGGTCAGAAAAACTGAGAAATAAGTAATAAATGAATTATATTCTGATATGGTAACAAGGTTAGTGAATAGGTCAGATATATATCAATATGCCAATGATAATGTCGTTAGTATTACTAACATTAACAAAGCCACCATTAATGAAGCCATTGAAAGTTTTGGCAGCCATTTGTGTGTATGTGTGAGGTGAGATAAGTTTGCTATGTTCTCTCTCTCTCTCTCCCTCCAATTGTCTCTTATAAGAGCAAACACTTTGCATGTCTCCTACATCTCTCATACCAAACTTTCTCTTCTTCTAATCAATCCCTGACACATAACAGCACTATGTTCTTTCTCATACACTCCACTACACAACACCTTTTTCTCTTTCTCTCTGGCCCACCCACTCACTAATTCCACTCTCCCTCTCTCTTTCTCTCTCATTCAACCTTCACTCTCCCTCACTCACCCACTCATTCATTCAACCCTCATCTCTCAATCTCAATCATTCCACCCTATCTCTCACTTAATCAACTCACTCTCTCTTGTTTGATCACCTTTTTTCTCATTCACACATTCACTCAACTCCATCTTTCTCTTTCTCTCGCTCTCTCTCTCCCTCCCTCCCTCCCTCAATCACTTCTTCTTTCTCTCACTTACTCAGTCTCTACCTCAGAGCAAAGTTTCACTTTGATTCAAGAGAAACACAAATAAGAATGAAAAGATTAAAAACAAAACAAAAAAACAAAAAAAAAAACTCAAAATGACATGCCACTCACCCCTTGCTCAGCTTCCACAAACATTTGTAAGTCCTCGAGTGACATAAACTCAGAATTTGTTGCATACCTGAAGCAATAATGAAAAGCAGAGGCCATTAACATGTTATTTTAGTTATGAAAGTAGAAAGGTGTCCTTGCTGGTTTTTAACTTAAACTCAAGCCAACTAGACTAGCATTTAGACATGGCAGACTAAGACTTGTAGCTTTGAAAAAAAGAAAAGAATCAAACTAATGTGAAAAAAACATACATAAGAAAACAAATAAATATAGGCATGGGTATGGCTGTGTGGTTTAAGGGGCGTGCTTCTCAACTATGTGGTCTTAGGTTCAGTTCCAGTATAGGTAAAAGTTTTCTAATGTATCCCAATGCAGACAAAATGAGTAATATAAATGTATGGAAGCTGAATGAAATCTGCTGTATAATGTGTGTGTGTGCATGCATCTGGGTCAATGTCTACATTATGCCTTTCACATAAGAAATGCACTGAGCAACAGCTTATTGATAGAAGAGGTGACAGGGATAGAGAGATAGAGAGATGGATAGATGGATGTTTGTGTGTGTATGTGTAAGTGTGTATGTGTATATACCATATAAGTCAGTGTACAGGACAGAAATTGAACCTTAAGAAAATAGCCCCCAAACCAGAGGTCATAATAAACATTGAGTATAAAATTCACACCTTAACATACTGTAGTTTATAGTGTCACCAACAGTAATGGAGAACAGCATAAAACACTTGCACAACTCATATGGTCCTACAGTTAAATATTTTCCACTGAAACTGAACAGATATGTTTGGGAAGCTGGATTAATGTAAAGTTATATAAAAATTAAAAAATATTTTATAACCTTTTAGATAACAGCAACAAGACAAGTTTGCTGACATAGACCAGTCACCAGTTGCAAAAGTGACAATGATGAGCAGTAAACAATTAGTTAATGCATCAAGGGTGAAAAACTGATTTCAAATTTTAGCATAAGGCCAGAATTTTGGGGGAAATTTTGTATTACATTGACCACACTGCTCAACTGTTACTGCCCAGCATGGCAATGATTCTGCCATCTTGCCACCTTATCATGAATGAAATATTGCTAGTAGACTTATACAGTGAGTAAAGCTTAAAGCCTACATTTTAAAAAGAAATTCTGGGGCTTTCTTAGTTACCCATTTGGCTTGTACACCAGCAGACATGTGCATGTGTGTATATACATACACACACACACATATATATATATATATATATACACACACACACACATTGTAAACTGGTCTGCTAGTAGTGAAAACCCCGCAACCTATAATAGTGTGTCACTAAAACCAAAAGAATTTTTATAACCATATCTATGTATATTGTTTACTCCTTCCCTTTCCTTATGAGGAAAGGGCAGGTGCCCTCTTAAGCTTTGAATCACTAGGTCTGATAAGATGAAACAAAAAAAATAATAAAATCAGTTAAAATCTGCTTGGAATTAATTACTAGCCTGTATGGTCTGGCTAAGTCAAAATGGTTTTTTGTATTCTTCCTTTCTACTTGAAGTGTTTAAATGTAGTTACAATAATATGTCCTTCTGTTGAAATGAAATTTCAGTAAATTTCTATATCTTTGAGGATTGCTCTGCATTTTACATTTAATGTAATGCTCACATTGCTTAAATAAATGGAGTCGCATGAAACAATCGTACTGCATTAACTTTGAATATCCTTGTTGCTTATTTTGATTATATATATACACGGCAAATAAGAAAGTTGAGAGGATATAAAATCAACAGACATCAACTGCTAAACATTCCAGTATGTTTATTTATTCAAATGTATTGGATGAATACACACACATATATTAATGGTACAGATTATCAAGTAGAAAAAGTTGGTAGTTGCATAAACAAGGGTGTGGGAGCATATAAGCATATAGGAACAAGGGAGCAATTGAGCAAATGAACAGATTGTCAAAAAACTGAATGGGTGGGCAGGTGCTAGTTCCTTACGGCCGTTTCTGCCAAGAGGCAACGATACCTTCCAGGTTATCTCCATCTCTTCAGTGTTATGTAGGGATGACCAGATAAGGCTTAGATAATGAATGTGCCCCTAGGCTTCTTCAGAGGGTCTAAGTGGTGGGGCTAACACATATAAATGCCAGTTAATAATAGCAACAGTGTGTTTGTCTTTTTAAAATAGAGTAGAAGAAGAAGAATGGTAAGAATAAGAACAAGCATGAGAATACAAGCGAAGTACATCATAATATAATGATTTGGGCATAGCAAGGGGAAATAAGATATAGACTTCCTGTGATGTATTATAAGATCCATGTTATTTCATCCAGTGGTGGATAGGTGAATATAGTTGTTCTCAGGAGGAGTTTTTACAGGAAAGGTAATTTTAGGCAGTAGTTCACATTATGTTTCCATAGAACTTCAGTGGTGAATTTGATGGTATGGTCCATGTTATGGAGGTGAAAATTTAGTAGGTGTAACGTTGCAGAGGGTATGGCATAAGTAGCTTATGATGAACCTATCTTAGGAAATTTGGTACATGAGTCCAACCCATGCTAGCATGGAAAGCGGACATTAAACAATGATGATGATGATGATGATGAGTGTATCAATGAGGGAAAGGAACCAGGAGAGGTCAAAGTGCGATGTTAGTGTTTGATACTTGTTTGCCGATCAACAAGTCTCGAAATCCCTATGTGTAGTGGGGTGGGATCATGGTCAGTCCTACAACCTAATTGGTCAGGTCATTATTTGAAAACAATGGCATGGTTCTGGTTCATTGATGTTTAACAAATAAAACAATGGCCAGCAGGGGTAAGTGAACAAGCGAAATAAAACTAATAAAACAAATAAATAAGATAACTAAAGCAACTAAAACGATGGAAAGAGAATCCTATAGGATAGCATAAGAAAAGAATATAAACATATAAAAATATAAAACATATATCTATCTATCGGGGGAATCTGCTGTAAATGGTTAAACATCCAGTATATTGGATAGGTACTATCCCTTAGTTGGTTTCTCAGCCTCTAACTCACAGAGAAATATATATATATATATATATATATATATATATATATGCACACACACACACACACTTTATTTGTGGAGTAACCAGACTACACCACAAATAAAGAATATTTATCAACTCATTCTCACTTCCCTTGGTGAAGAGGATTGGCCTGCAAGAACCCTGTGCCAGTGCCATGTTAAAAGCATCCAGCACACACTTTAAAGTGGTTGGTGTTAGGAAGCCCATCCAGCCATAGCAACCAAGCCAAATCAGACTGGAACCTGGTGCAGCTCTCCACCTTGTCAGCTCGGGACAAACCATCCAATCCAGACGTTCAAGGATGATGATGACAATGATATATGTATAAAGGTCGTTTGCGAAAGGTCGAGGTAGGGGACCTATGGTTGCAGTCATGGTGGGTTGCGTAGGTATGATAGAATGTACTTTATTTCGTGCAGACAAGGATTAAACACCTCACTCCTGCTACTGAGGTAAATATCTGGGCATTGAGTGTCTTTTAAAATCGCCCTCTTCTCAGCCAGGCATAATCTGCACTTCCTACTACAGCTTGCATCTTTCTATGATCTTCCACTTTATGCTGTACTCTGTGGTACTTTCTTTTAAAGCCCAGACATGCTTGGCTAGGGTTGTGGCGTTATGTCTCTCTGGGATGTTGAATGAAAACTTGTGGTTATTAAAGCGGGTTCTGAAGGAGCCTTCCGTTGTGCCCACATATTTCCACATGCTCGGTTGTCCATTGGGTCCTGTTGCTGTTACAAAGATTTTAGAACTAGCTTTTTTGCTTGTTATATATATATATATCTCTATGTAAACAAGCGTTCTTATTCCTAAAGCCCATGGAATAATATCATTGACCCCTTTATATCTCTATGTAAACAAACCTTCTAACGGTCACTGACCATGTAACATCTCTGCTCGTAAGTTACCTCATCATTTCGTTTTTGTCTTGCTATTATATGTTTTATTATGAACTCCCTGAAGAGAAATATATGAGGAACCCCAACAGCTCTTTCTTCTTTGTGAAAGAGCTCTCATTTATTTTGAAACATGTGTAGGAATTAAAGGAACTTTTATTGACATGCGTTTTGCTCCATTTATTATTATTATCCATATCTTCTCAAAATGTATCACTTTAACTTGGTATCTCTACCTGTAAAACGGCTGTGATATCTTGGTTTTTAGTGTAATTTTGCTACCTCTGGTAACTATTAACATATTTAAATTATCAAAGGTTTTAATAACTGAGATAATATTAATATATGCATAAACTAATATATATATATATATATATATATATTACAACAAAATTTTATATAGAGTTACCCAAGGTTTCGCACCCACAAAACCAAAGCCTTGGGGACAGCTCACAAGACTCTTTATGAATACAAAATTTTAAAATATCTATGTCGCAGAGGTGAGGAAATGCTCAGAACTCAAGGAATACGTACAAATGTTAATGAGTATGGGTTATTTCCCCTTAATCACAAAGGCAAAAAACCCTTTATAGACTCGGAGAGGCCTAACGAGCAAACGAGGAGATCCAAATGGGCCTGGATGATCAATTAATTTCCACCTGACATCATACAGGGTCCCTTGATCTTTGAGGTGCCACACATGGCAGGCCAGGGAAGTGACAAACCATCTTTCTGGGATTCTGAAGGATAACTGGTGGTTAAGAAAACATTTCTTGAACGAAGTACTCGCTGGACCAATATATTTATAAACATGGGATGGGGCCCTATTCACACTTCTGGTAACATATGGCTCGGAGTTGGTCATCCCATCGGTGTCGAAGATGAATGTTAGCGGAACTGGGAATGGCAGATACTCCCTCCAAGTAGTTGGTCCTGGATAGGTCATTATTTCTAGGTGCAGCGTTTGTACTGGTCAGGCTATCTGCATCTATGGTTTGCTCATTATCTGTAGTGGTGGTACTGGGATCTTCAGTGATGCTCTCTGTGATGGTCCTGGCTTGGTTACTATCTACGGGCGTGGCAACTGTATTGGTGTCAGACCTGATTAATCTGCTAATAATATTGCTGTTTGATGTTACATAAAAAACATTTTATCAAGTACCGACAATACAAGGGAGGAGGCAGGTTGCTCTTGCAGGGTATATAATAACTGTCCAGTAGGAGGCCAATGTGAGGCTGAAGGGGTCATCTAGATCTAATATCCGTAATAACAGTAATGTCACATCTTTCGTCACACATCTGTGACCTCTTCAGTGACACTTTTCATTTTCATGTGTGCTCTTGCTCCACTTACTCCATTCTGTCCTTCTAAGATGTGAATACTTATGTGCGCATGCGTTTGCGTCCGTGTTTGCATGTGTGTATGTGTAAGTCCTTGATCTTAGCAGCAGTATGGCCCTCTCCTCAGCCCCATCCTCTCACCCCATTGTGCTGCTGCTGTCCTAAGACCCGAAAATTTGGTACAATTCCTGTATCCCTTTGCGTTTGCGTGTTCACTCTCTGTGTCTGTGTGTTTGCCCACGGTGTGGCCAACGTGGTAGTTGTTGTTATTGCCATCATTGTCACTGCCACTGCTGCTGTCATTATCAGTCGTGTTGCTGATATTATTGTGTGTGTGTGTGTATGGGTTCGCTTCTTACGTTGTATGTATCCATGCCCTTTATGTAAACTTGTTTATCTATTTATTTTATCTATCTCTATTTCTTATATTTATCAGAGGTATGTGACAAATATATTTATCTATTTATATATTTATTTATTTATCTATCTCTATTTCTCATATGTATCACAGGTAAGTGCGTACATATCTATTGTATTTGTATTTCCCTGTATATATCTGTGTATTATTTACGAATTTTTTTCTTTTTTTCCCTCTCTCTTCTCTTCCATTCTGTCTTTAGTCATGTGGTATGGTGGTGGGTGTTACTGTTCCATTTGTGTTTTCTATTGAGGTGCGGTCTGTCTACTGCTATGTGTGTAACCTCTGTGATCTAAGTGTCATGTCAGTTCTATGCGTTGATAATACTTTAACCTCTATGCTATAAAATGAGCCTCCATGTTCTGCCTGAGCATGTTGGTAGAGAACTGATGAGCTTTTCTCTTCTTTGAGCTCTTGCCAATATTCACCTATACGCTCTCCTATGCTGTGTGCAGTCTCTCCAGTGTAGGTAGTTGTCATGTTTCTGCATCATCCCTCAATACATTGTAAGCTATAAACTACATTCCTAACCTTCCAGTTAACTCATGGGTTCATCCTACATACAACACAACTGTACTCCATACACGGGGACTTATCAAAGGGACAGGTTCTACAGATCAGGGATTTTATAGGGGCACCAGGCCTCTCTACTACTTTAATCTGTAGATTAACCTTAATGTTTTTATAAAAAGGTATGCTAGTTCGCAGTCAGGGGTAACATCAATGAACATGACACTCTGGTGATTTTGTTGCCATAACAGGTGTTGGCCTTATTTATGTTATTACTGGTCCTTTCTGTGCTGTTCCAGGACTTACTCCTGTACAGCAGGTAGGATCCCCTTAGTATCACTCTCTATGATGGCTTTGTACTTAGTCCTGGCTCCTTTGTACACTCTAATCCTGTCCCTTTGATTGTAGCCAAAGAACTGCATGCGATGGATGAAGTGCTGCATATGTCTTTCTAATTCCATAGGATCGCAACACAAATTGATATATATATATATATATATATATATAAATATATAAAACCAAATTCGATGACTGGCACCCGTGCCTGTGGAGCGCTAACAGCACCATCCGAGCGTGATCATTGCCAGAGCAGTTATCTGGCTTTCGTGCCGGTGGAACTTAAAAGGCACCATTTGACCATGATTGTTACCAGCGATGCCTTACTGGCACTTGTGCCGGTGGCATGTGAAAAAACATTCAAGTGAGGTCGATGAGGCATGTTACCACTAGACTGAAACAGCTGTAAGACATTGTCCCATCTTTGGTCACAAGATGTCCTTTTTAATTACTGAAATGACATATGTCACATGTATTTGTATATTGCTTTTATTGTACTCTTAGTTGAAAAATAAACAGGTAAATTGACATAATACAATGTCTGCAAGTTGATGAATACCACACATTCCCCTCCATTTTCTTATTGCTATATACATATATATATATATACATACATATATATATATACATATATACATATATATATACATATATACATATACACATATACATATATATACATACATATACATATATATATACATATACATATATATACATATATATACATATACATATATATACATATATATACATATACATATATATACATATATATA
>NC_069003.1:17607253-17611874 GCF_001194135.2 Octopus bimaculoides
CCGTAGGATTTTTGAGTGAGATCGTTGCCAGTGCCCCTGGACTGGCTTGTGCGGGTGGCACATAAAAGACACCATTTCGAGCGTGGCTGTTTTCGTGCGGGTGACACGTAAAAGCACCCACTACACTCTCTGAGTGGTTGGCGTTAAGAAGGGCATCCAGCTGTAGAAATTCTGCCAAATTAGATTGGAGCCTGGTGTTGCCATCCGGTTTCACCAGTCCTCAGTCAAATCGTCCAACCCATGCTAGCATGGAAAGCGGACGTCAAACGATGATGATGATGATGATGATATATATATATATATATGAATGAGGAATTACACTGTTTATATTGTATTAAGTGTTTTGAGTCATGGTCTACTCAACATCAGATTTATAATATTCATCATAATCATCATTTAATGATCACTTTTCTATACTTGCATGGGTCAGACAGAGTTTATTGACACAGATTATCTATGGCCAGATGCCCTCCCTGTTGCTAACCCTTACCTGTTTCGAAGCAAGGTAATATTTTCCCGTGGGCAGACATGTTCTTGCAGAATATTGGAAATGAATGAAACTGTTTGGATGACAAAAATTATCATTTACAACTATCAAGTGATGTGAAGACAAGGATACACAAACATACACACACTCTCTCTCTCTCACACACACACTGTCTCTCTCTCACACACACTCTCTCTCTCACACACACTCACATATATATGAACATGTGCTTCTTTCATTTTCCATCTAACAAATCCACACGAGACAGGAGCTATTGTAGAAGATACTTGCCCAAGGTATCATGCAGTGGGACTGAACCTGAAACCATGCAATTGGGAAATGAATATCTTTATCACATACATGCACAAAAGTAAGAGTTCCAACAGTTTTTCCAACTCACCTCACAAGAAGGAAGTAAATTTCAGGTCTTGTGGAGATTTCCTTAAATAACATGATGAATTCTTCCCGATTTAAACGTCCCCGCATTCGTTCACCACGGTTCATTTGTAATTCCTGAAAAATAGACATATCATCATCATCATCATCATCATCATCACGACCACCACCATCACCATCACTATCATCACCGTTGCCAATGACAACACCTCATTTTTTAGTTTTATACTTTTTCTGAGTGTCAATCTAATACAATTACTGTGTCCTTTTGGCTTTTGTTGTTTTTCCTGTTTTTGGTTTTATTTTTGATTTGCCTGTGTGTGTGTGTCCCCGTGTCCCCATGTCCCCGTTTCAGAAATAAAGCATCTAACACTGATCACTGAAGATAAAACTGACTGAAATGTATTGTAGATATAAAAATTATAGATACATTCGATATAGATATCTATATTACAAATAAATATTCTATCCCTTATCCACACATCCACCCTTCAACCCTACCCAATCTTAATAGTTTTTGCCTCCCATCCCGCTGACATTCCCCCAGCATTTGCTTATGCAAAAGCCATGTACTCTTGCAAACCCCTACCCACCCACACTCCTCATTTCTCTGTCTCCACTCACTTCTATTCACCTCATACATTTGAGGGGCCACATGGACATTTCACCACCAATATTTATCTCTTTGCAGCTCCCACTGATCATTCCCACACCCCTTTCTCTTCTAAATGTATGTACCCATGTAACTCCTCTACAACAAGAAGCCGCCGTCTCACTCCACTTCTCTCATACTATAATCCTTGCCTTCTAGCATAAAGCCGACCCCACCTCCCTTCAAATAACCAATCGATGGTCTGTATCCAGTAATCCAACTTATTGCCAATTTGCAATAGATTTCCTCAATCAGAGTTGACCAGAGCTAAAAGATAACAACAACAAACTAAACCTACACACACACACCAATCCTGTGCTGTTAATAAACAAACCAGAAAAATAACTGAATACTCAACAATGCTAATCTATGGACAGACACCAGCCATTTCCATTTGACCTCAAAGTAGAGTGTCACTGCAGGTCATTGAGGAATGTCCCCACTTCACACCTTCACAGGTACAAGAACAAAGAGAGGGAGGGAGGGGAAGAGATAGATCGATAGAGACACACATACATATATAAATGCAAATACATAGAGAGATATATACACACATATATGCATAAATACACACAGAAATATATGTTTATATATATACTCTTTACTTGTTTATATATTTATATATATATATATATATATATATATATATATATATATATATATATATATATATATATATATATATATACAGGGGTTGGACAAAATAATGGAAACACCTGGCATCATAATTTTGAAATATCTATAAAACCGTCAAAAGCTTGTATATTTTTGTTTTTTGGTTTATTATTAGTGTTGCTTAATATGTATTGCTAAAATTGCTGTTTATTTTCAGATATCATCAGAATAAGATAATTAAAATTCATTAAAATGACAGATCTATCGGACTTTCAAAGAGGTCAAATTCTTGGTGCTCATATGGCAGGTGCTAGCGTAATGAAAACAGCCGAAATATTTGGTGTATCAAGAAGTACTGTCTTGAAAGTAATGACAGCCTTTGAGAAAGAGGGAAAAACCTCTTTGCCGAAACAAAACTCTGGAAGAAAACCAAAACTTTCAGATAGGGACTGTTGGACTGTTACGCGAATTGTTAGAAAGGATCACAAAAGTACAGCTCCCAAAATTATTGCAGATCTTAATGACCATCTCGAGAACGCAGTTTCCACAAAAACTATTCACCGGGAGCTGCACAAAGCTGGATTTCACAGGAGGGTTGCAATCAGAAAACCACTACTTTCAAAAACAAACATTGCAAAGCGTTTAGAGTGGAGTAAAAACCTACAGAATTGGTCCCTAGAGCAGTGGACAAATGTTATTTTCTCAAACGAGTCATCCTTTACCTTATTTCCGACCACCAGCCGAGTATACATGTGGAGACAGCCAAAAGAAGCAATTAAACCAGACTGCCTTCTTCCAACTGTTAAACATGGTGGAGGATCTGTGATGATCTGGAGGGGAGGGCTACATCTTGGAAATATGCAGGCCCAATGGCTTCCCTTCATGGCAGAAATAATAGTAAAGACTATTTAAGCATTTTATCTGACCAAATTCATCCTATTGTTGTGGAACTGTTTCCGGAGAGAAACGCAATCTTTCAGGATGATAATGCACCAATTCACACAGCTAAAGTTGTTATTGAATGGCACGAGGAACATTCTAGTAAAGTTGAACATCTTATCTGGCCACCACAGTCCCCAGATCTCAATATTATTGAACATTTATGGTGCATTTTAGAAAAACAAGTAAGGAGTCGATATCCTCCACCATCATCACTACAAGAACAGGAGACTGTTTTAGCTGAAGAATGTACAAAAATTCCTTTGGAAACAATTCAAACTTTGTATGAATCCATACCTTGTAGAATTCCAGCTGTAATTACTGCCAAAGGCGGTCCTACCCCATATTAAAATATATTTGTTTGAAATTTTAAGGTGTTTCCATTATTTTGTCCAACCCCTGCATATCACAAAACCCTTCAGGTAGATGGCCCTGTTCGATCTGTAGAAAAGGTGTAGGTAGAAACTGCTGGGTGTAGATGCACTCAGTGTAAGCTTTGGACACATAAAAAGTGCAGCAATATCAGAGGAAGGTTAACAGGGAAAATGGCTTGTGTGTACAATAAACACCGAAAATGTACAGAAAACAGACTTCAGTGGGGTAAGCTAGAGGTAGTAGATAGTTTCCATTACCTAGGTGACCAAATTAGTAGTGGAGGTGGATGCTCTGAGAGAATAGCTGTGAGAATAAGAATAGGTTGGGCAAAGTTCAAAGAGCTCCTGCCTCTGCTGGCAATTTCTGTAGACAGTTAGAGAGGGCACTTAGTCATTGATGAAATCCCAATGCAGGACTGAAACTAGTCCAGCTGATCCCTCTTTTCCTGTCCACAAAGGCATTGTCTACTTTTCCCTTGCTGGCATCTGTTGACTAAACTTTTTCTGAGATAGACTTTTACAACTAGTTGACCTTCATGTCACTAACCTTTAGCTACCTGACAGCATGCAAAAATGCAGTATAGTTATTTTGCTAAAACCAGTAAATATTCTGCAGTTCAATAAAGCATTAAAAGAAAACAATACTGATATACCAGGGATTTATATAAACATTTAATTAACTATTCTTAATTAACTGTTAGTACCAGTCTGATACTATCAAGTGGCTGCAAAGAGTCTGAAATGAAACAATTGAAATGACAATGGGCATCAACAAGATCAGTGATGAAATAAAGATGCAGATCCTGGAACTAGATTGGATGCATCGACAAAGTGTGGTGGCAGTAAAGTGGCAGCCTGGGGCGGAAAGAGCAGCAGGGTGCCCTAAAACTACAGGATGAAGGACCATGGATAGGGAAAGGAGACAAGAAAAGTGGAGAAGCTGGAATGAGACCGACCAGAACAGTGGCAGAAAATAGAACTGGTTGGAGAGATCATATTGCAGCCTTATATGCCTCATGGTACTGAGAACTAAGTAACTGAACAACATGATATTATGTAGACACCTGATGATATTTAGATCAAACTGATTGAAACTCAGTGTCCTCATCATCATCATAAGAACTTAATATTGTAATATATATATATATATGTGCATAT
>NC_069003.1:17611920-17621368 GCF_001194135.2 Octopus bimaculoides
ATATATATATATATACATATACACACACACACACACACACACATGAAATGTCTCCAAAACTGTTGTCCTGTGTATTACATTTAGATTTGATTTAATTAATTTTTCGACAGAAACTTTTCCCCATCCTCACATATCCATATCGGAGACGCCACCCACCTTCCCCCTATCTGTCACCAGCAGCTTCCTCTTCACCAACCAAACAGCTATTTGAAAAAGGAACCAAGTAGCCTGAATGGTCATGAGAATAACATTCCAGTGCACATACATGGCTAGACGACCAAACCTGAATCCCACGTAGTACCCTCATCCCCACCACACAGAATATCACCCACAAATAGGTAAGAAGGCCAAAGAAAGTGCTCCGAATGGCTATCTCACCAACACAGTTAACTACAAGAATGAAAACAAACACAAAAGCAACGATGACAAAAAAGCTGCCACAACTTCAGGAAATAGTAAAAAAGAACAGCTTACAACAGTGCCACCACCACCATAAATGGTAACAATACAAGCAAAGGATAACATTACTAATAATAAGGCATGAAACTGCATCCGGTTGTGGTGTCATGATGCAGGAAGAACAAAGTTAACCTTAACCATAAGTACCTGCAGGTCACTGTTGGACAAAGTGTAGCACCTGTAAGCCATCCCAAGACCTAGAAATACCAGGATGCTGTCTGGTGGGGTAAAGCCTGTCTCATGGGAGGAGGGGTCCCTTTAACCTTGGTCAGCAACCCTGCTAGAGAAGGTGTCTCAATAAAAATACCGATGGTTGTGTCACCTCAACACCAAAATTCTCAGGAGTGAAAATTTCAAATACAAAAATATAAAACAATGGATTGAACGAGGCTAGCACTAAAAACAGTGTACATGGAGACTTCGCTAGCAACTCACCTAATGATGGTATCATGATAAAAATACTGGTGATTGTACAACCTTACAAATACTACCTCTAAATGAGCATTGTCACAATTAAATAAGCACAACTGTGCTAACGGGACTGGAACTGTTAACAGGGAAGGTGTCATGCACAGCAGGCCAGGAAGTATCTGATTAAGCTCCAGCAGTCATCAGGACCAAAATCACAGTCAGAATTGCAAAAGAAAAAGAGAGAAATGGGAAAAAGATGTAAACAAAATAGTAATAGAATGCTGGCTGTGAAGTGAGCCAACTAAAAGAGGTTTCTTGAATTGAATGAAGAGAATATGGGATGAAAAAGGAGGAAGCATTCACCCAGTGACTGATAGACCAAGCCAGAATAACCCATAGGAACAACTGGATTGCAGGAGTAGAGATTGAAGGAATTCAGAGAAATATAAAAAAAGAGAAGAAGAGTGAAATAGCAGTAGCAGAAAGCGGTAATGAAGGGGTAAGAGATGAAGAACATGAAACAGATGGAAACCACAGAGTAGCAGAGAATACTGATAAAGTAACTAATGAAGACGATCTAGATGGATTAAGTGACAGTAAGTACTGCACAAGACTTAAATGACGAAGAGGAGGAGATTTCAGAAAAGTTGTAAGATAAAATGTCTGATGGAAACAATGAAGTACCATCAGATGTAAGATATATGGATAGAAAAAAGTGAGGAGAGCCACAGGCAAAGTAAATAATGTTTTAAGCTTGATTAGAACGGAAATCATCAATGAAACAAATCAGAGAATCATAGCTGCTGCTAATGTCGTAGCTTACATAGTAGGCTACAAGTGAAAAACTGAAGATATAAATGCAAATGAAAAGAAAAAAACCAAACTGGAGGAAGAGAATATGAATGAAGTCACGGAAAAAACTGGGGCAATTGAATAGGATAATGAGAGGAGAGCTCAGAAATAAGGCAGCAATCAGAAAACTGAATGAACAGTACAGATCAGAAGAAAGGGGAAACAAACAGTAGATGAAAAATTGACACAAAAGTTGACAACATCAAAAGCCAAATTGAAAAGATATGCTCAATGCAAAGCTTTCGAACAGAATAGATTGTTCCAATCAAATAGAAGACGTCTTTTTGAGGAAATAGGAGGCCAACACCAGGAACTGATTCTAGATGTGGAAGAAGGTAAAGAATTTTGGGGAGGGCTGAGGAAGAGGCTGATGAGACATAAAGAAAGTATGGATTGGCTAACAAAGTATGGATTGGAAAGACAACTTGCAACTGTACCAAGACAAAAAGATGTCAGAATTAATCTATATACAGTGAGACAGAAGTTGAAAAAATAGCAAATTAGAAAGGACAAGGCCTGGATGGAATATAAGACTATTGGCTGAAGAACTTTACACAGCGACAAGAAAGGATCACTGTGCAACAAGATGACTGCCTGCAGCAAGGTCACGTCCCTGCCTGGATGACATGTGGATGAATGCTGCTATGCCTCAAGGATCCCTTGAAGGGGAATTTGGCATCAAACTTTTGACCTGTTTACCACTTATGTGGAAGCTTATGACTGGTGTATTGGCAGAAGAGTTATACAACCATCTGGTAAGATACAATCTATTACCAGAAGAACAGAAAGGATGCGATGCAAGAAACAAAGTAGGGTAACTTTGATAAAATGATAATTAGAAATTGTAGATGCAGATTGACAGGACTAAATGTAGCATGGCTAGATTACAAGGAAGCATATGACATGGTACCACACTGTTGGATAAATAAAACAATGAGCATGTTTTTGGAATAGCAAAAAACATGAGGAAAATGCTTAATGAAGGTATGAAACATTGGAATACTGAATTGATCAGAAGAAAACAACAACTTGGAAAAGTAAACATCAGACATGGAATATTCCAAGGTGATAACTTATCTCCATTACTATTCGTATTGGCCATGACACCGCTTACTATGATACTAAGGAAAGTTAAAATAGCTTACAATTTGGGAAAAGGAAATGGTCAGATAAATCATCCCCTTTTCATCAATGATATAAAGGTTTATGCGAAAGATGAGAAACAGCTTGAAATTCTTGTACATACTATCCGCATTTTCTAAAATGACGTAGGTATGGAATTTGGGATACAAAAGTATGCTATATTGAAAATGAAACGAGCAAGATTTGAAAGACGGCAGAGAATTGAAATGCCAAATGGACAAACAATGAGAGTGATTAAGAAAAGACAGTAGTATAAGTACTTGGGAATACTGGAAGCAAACAAAATAAAAAGTGAAGAAATGAAACAAATGACCAGTAGGGAGTACACAAGGAGAGTGAGAAAATTATTGCAGTCAAAGCTGAATCCAAAAAATCTCATTGAAGCAATAAATTCAAGAGTAGTACCCCTTAATCAGATATGGATTTGGAATTACAGACTGGACCAAAAACTATATAAAGAAAGTTGACAGAAAAACTAGAAAGTTGCTGACAATATATGGAGCCCACCATCTGAAGGCTGATACCAACCAGCTGTACTTGAGGAGAGACTTGGGTGGAAGGGGATTAATAGCAGTAAAAAAATGTGTACAGATGGAAAGAAAAAGCCTAGTAGAGTATTTACAGAGCAGCACAGGAAATACACTAAAGACAGTAAATAAAAAACAGATGATCAAGCATGTAATAGGAGAAAAGGACAAGAATGAAATAGAAAGACAGCATGTCAGACAGAGCGAAGAGAAACCACTGCAAGGCCAATTTTGGAGAGCCACTGAAGATGTATGTGGAAGAAAACCCTGAGTTTGGTTAAAAAAGGGGCAATTAAAAAAAAGAAAGAGAAATAGAGAGCTTAATTGTAGCAGCCTAAGATAAAGCGATAAAAACAAACAATTTGAGAAAAATATATATGGAGAGAATGTGTCAGTAAAATGTAGAGCCTGTAGAACTTGGAATGAGACAGTGACACACATTGTGGAAGAATGCCCCAAGTTGGCAAAAGAAATATAAGAAATGGAGGCACGAATAGGTTGTATAAGTTTTACACTGGAAACTGCCAAAGATGGGGATTTGAAGCTGGAAACACATGATACAATCACCGAGTTGAAAAAGTACTGGAGTCAGAGAAATGTAAGATTTTGTGGGACTTTCCTATTCAAACAGACAAGAAGTTAGAAAATAATAGACTGGACACTTATGCATACCTTTCTTCCATTGGACACTAAAACTCTGCTTGCGAAGACCTGTTGAGGCAAGTGAAATCGAAATCGAACTAAATTCAATGACTGGCCCCCATGCCAACGAATCCTCCATTGGACACTAAACTCTGCTTGCGAAGACCTGTTGGGGCAAGCGAAAGCAAAAGCGAAAGCAAAAGCGTGATGGCACCACCGTTCGAGCATGATCGTTACCAGCATCGCCTTCCTGGCACTTGTGCCGCAGCTTTGCATTTCTGGCACGTGAAAAGTCATTCGAGCAAGATCATTGCCAGTGCCGCTGGACTGGCGCCTGTGCAGGTGGCACATGAAATACACCATTTTGAGCATGGCCATTGCCAGTACTGCCTGACTGGCCTTCGTGCCAGTGGCACGTAAAAGCACCCACTACACTCTCGGAGTAGTTGGCGTTAGGAAGGGCATCCAGCTGTAGAAACTCTGCCAGATCAGATTGGAGCCTGGTATAGCCATCTGGTTCACCAGTCATCAGTCAAATCGTCCAACCCATGCTAGCATAGAAAGTGGACATTAAATGATGATGATGATGATGACATAACAACTATATATAAGGAAAAGCGAAGTTGCTGACTGATCAGTCCATCATGCCTGTTCGATTCCAGGGTCATAAAAAAAGGGGACGAAAAACAAAAAAAAAATACAATCTCTTAAAATTTGAAATAGGAAGAATTTGGAGCATGAAAACAGCAAAGGTTGTGCCTATAATAATTGGTGCATTAAGAGCAGCAAGCAAAGATATAGACAAATGGCTGAAGGAGATTGGAGTAGAATACATGGTAGAGCTTCAACAGAAAGTTTGTCACTTAGGGACAGCAAAGATTATCAGGAGGGTTCTAAGCACTTGAAAGACAGCTGAAAACTTGTGGATACATAAGGTTACAAGTAGTAATCTGCTACCTACATAAATTCTACCAGGAAAAAGACTGAACCTGAGCCGAACCAAAATAATAATATAATGTCCATGTTACATGCTGGTAAGGGTTTGACAGCCTGACAGGATGTGACAGGTCAAAGAATTGCAACATGCTCAACTGTTTGATTTGGCATGATATTTACAGCTGGTCGTCCTTTCTAATGTCAACCACTTTTTCATTGCATCAACACTAGTGAGTGAGGTCACTATGCAGCCTGCAAGACTAAGATCCCCTTTGAATGGGGCTACATTAGAGACAGGAATGGCTTTATGCTTTGAGATTACATAATATAAGAGAGGGTGGGAATGACCAAGGTGAAGTTGGGAAGAGAAATAAAAATAATGGTGATAATGTTGGCATTAGGAAGGGCATCCAGCAGTAAAAACCATGCCAAAATAAACAGTGAAACCTAATATAGTCTTCTGGCTTGCCAGCTCTTGTCAAACTGTCCAACTCATGCCAGCATGGAAAAATGGATGTTAAATGACAATGATGATGATGAGGTGTCAGTGAAGGGAAGTAAATATTTAACCCTTTAACATTTGAACTGGCCATATCCAACCCAAATATCCTACCTGTTTTATGCTCAAATTGGCTAGATCCAGCTTCTCACACCTAACCTACAACATCATTCTAAAAATAAATAGTCACATCACTGAAATCTGAAAGCTATAAGATAATACATGATTAATTCAAAACAATATGAATAAATAAGCATTACATTTGACAAAATAATCCAAATGTTAAAGCATTAAAACCATCTTTTATCTTGGAAGATGAGATTAATAGTCAATTAATTAAATTCACAGGTAATTTATCGACAAAATTTATTTTTTTGTGTTTTTTTTTTTACCTTGAGCTTTTGTTGAATTTTCTCTGTATGGATGTTGCAGTTTAACTTCTTCATCAGCTGGATGACAGCATTTTCTGTGATAACTCCACTTTTGTCCGAATCTGCTGATTCAAACATTTCCTGCAGCCATGTTTGAACAGTTAAGGAGAAATAAGCACAAAAAACTGGAGTGTCATTGAATGTGGCACACCCCTAAACACAAAAATATTCATATACATCAGTATCAGCAGAAATAAGGAATTCCAACACATACAGGGTCACTAATATTTAGAAGAAAAGAAGGAAGATTAGGGTAGTGTTGCTTAAATCAACCTAAATTTTTGTAAACAAGTACACCAGGAGGGTGGTCTGCAAAATTTAAATCTACTGTATTAATAATAGTTTCAAATTTTGGCACAAGGCCAGCAATTTCGGAGAAGGGAGTAAGTTGATTACACCAATCCCAGTGCCCAACTGGTATTTATTCTGTCTACTCTGAAAGGATGAAATGCAAAAGTCAACTATAGCAGAATTTGAACTCAGGACGTAAAAACAGATGAAATGCTGCTAAGCATTTTGCCCAGTGTGTTAATTATTTTGTCAGCTTGCCACCCTATCTTTTGTATTAATGATGGGTTGAAACACAGACCTGGGAATAAAAGAATGACCCAGGTTCAAATCCTGCTAGAGGCATGATTTTTGAAAGCAATAGGAGGACATCTAATGCAACATTTGTGTGTCTGTGTTTGTCCCCATCACCATCGCTATCAACCAAGAATGAATATTTGAAGGAACTCATACGTAGAATAAGATGGAAGACATACCATTTCGACAAAAAAACTTGAAGAATATAATGAAAAAATGAATTTAGAAACAATGAAACAGAACTGATAAAGAAATATTTTAAAATGAGAAGATACCCACCACCTAATAGACATCTAAATGGTTTTGAAGAAGATATATGGGATACAGTAAAGAACATTAAATTCATTAGACACCCTCTTAAGAATGAACATTTGAGGAAATTAAGATCCATAATCTTGGATTTAAAATCCAAAGAAGGTATTTTAGTTCACTAGGATAAAACTGGAAACATTTGCCACTTAAATATTAATTTATATCATGAGGCGATTGATTTAACAAAATTGAGAACAAAGATAAATGCAAATTTTTGCAGGTCAACATCAATGATTACTACTCATCCATTAACCCAATGATTCTAAACAATGTACTATTGACTATGAAAACAATAAAAGTTACATTAACAGCCAGAAAAGCAATTATAAATTTTGATAACAAATCATGAGCTAGAAAGGACACACCAGACTGTTTTGATATAGCTATGGGAGCTATTGATTCTGCCCAGGAGACTATTTTGGTTGGAATATACATTTTACATAAGTTTAATAGTGAATTTCCAGAAACAGGGGTGGTTTATATAGGGATGATGCACTGTTTATCATAAAAAATCCATCCAATAAAAAATTAGTTATATAAGAAAAAATTGCATCAGTTCTTCAAAAGATTTGGCCTAAATATTTCAATTGAAAGGAAGCACAATTCTGTAAATTTTTCGAATGTGAATTTTAACCTAAATACAGGTAAATATGTGCCTTACCAGAAACCGAATTCTAAAATAAAATATTAATATTAAAAGTGATCATCCAAAGTCCATTACTAAATGTTTAGTTAAAAATATAGAAAAAAGAATTAATTACCTCTCTTATGAGATTTTTGATGAAAATAAAGAATTATACAATTAAAAAAAATTTTTTTTTACTCTAGGCACAAGGCCCAAAATTTTGGAGGAAGGGCCAGTCGATTAGATCAACCCCAGTATGAAACTGGTACTTAATTTAACAACTCCGAAAGGATGAAAGGCAAAGTCGATCTTGGCAGGATTTGAACTCAGAATGTAAAGACATGAAATACCGCTAAGCATTCCGCCTGGCGTGCTAACATTTCTGCCAGCTCACTGCCAAGAGTTATAAAATATTGCATTGGAAAAGGCAGGATATAAACAGAAAATTAAATACAATATACATATTGTTAATAACATGAGTATAGACCAAAGAGAAGAAAATCTACTAATGTTAATATAAAAAAAACCCTAGGATTAAGGGTAAAATAAATAATAAGAATAAAGAAGAAATAGATTATGGAAGACACAGTAGAAATAGAGTGAGTAAAAATAACCCAAATCAAAACAGAGTAGTAAACATAAATAAAACAGGCCAAAATACTAATGTTTATCAATATAACAATAATAAAAATGTAAACCTAGATATATTACACATCAAACCTAATAAAAGAAGCGCTAATAATGATATACATGGGAAAGATAAAAATAATGTAAAGATCAATATCTTGAAATCTAATGTTAATAATCATAATAAAAATGGAAATTATAGTACTAAAAAGAATAAAAACAGAAAATATATACCCTGTATAGAATCCACCAAAACAAAAACTTGGAATTACCATACTAATAATGAAATAAATGAAAATATTATTTGGCTAATCTTACCCTTTGCTAAACAAATTAAGACTAAGTTAATCAAACATATACGTAGACTGATAAACAGGCACTTCACTTGTAATAAATATAGTGAAATTATTTATCATTAATTTTTAAGATATGGTTTTTCAGTAACTAGAAACATATTTAGATATATATCTTTTATTAATAATGCAAAATTTGATCATTTAGCATGCATTATATATCTACCACGAGTAATTCTCATAATTTTAGCTTGAACTATCAAGGGGAAATAACTACCAAAAATCCACCTACTTTAGTGAATTCCAAAGATAATCTTAATAAATTTTGCGATTGTAAGATTAAAGAAAAATGCAAATTTAATAATCTGGTATACAAAGCTATTGTTGAAGCAGAAGAGTCACTACTATATTGGTTCGACAGAATGTTTTGTGAAAACCAGAATTTCAAACCATGAGAATTCTTTTAGAAATGGAATAAAATGGAATACTACAAGCTTTAGCAAATTCATTTGGAAATTAAAAGATAGCAATATTAGTTTCAAAATAAGGTGGAAAATATTAACTGCTGCAAAATCTTACCATTCTCCAGACAGAATATGTTCCTTATGTGCAACAGAAAGCCATAATATTCTATTCTCCAAAAAAACAATTATTGAATGAGAGGACTGAGGTTTTGGCCTGTCTACATGCACCAAAATACCTATTTTCCAAATATCAGTAATCGATTCCTAAATTATTATTATTAAATAGTAGATTGGATAAGTTCTATAATAACAATAAAAATTTTTGTTTTATTTTATAGTATTGTTAAATTATAAACTAAATATATTGGTAAATATCTGAATTACATATATCCTCTGAGAATTATTAAATATTCCGTTAAATTATTATTATAAAATATAAATAGATATACTGATATATATCTGATTAGGTTAATGCATTGTTATATTATAGATATTATGATGTAATATATTCAATTATTAGACATTTTGGCATATTAATACCTTAATATTTAATATGTCTTTCTGGATACACACGCAACACATACATTAGATATTTTACCTTAATACACAAAACTATAACTTAAACATAACACACACATATAT
>NC_069003.1:17621378-17631022 GCF_001194135.2 Octopus bimaculoides
TATATATATATATATATATATATATATATATTAGCATAAATAATCATTCATTTCATTTTATATGACTTTCTACCTTTATATACATATATTGTAACTTTACCATATTACTGCTTATAAACATTTAATATATATAAGTTAGATTAACTTATTTTATTTTACTTAATTGTATCCAGTTGTATTACAGAACAGATATATTTATTATAAATAAATAATATAAGTAAATATTAAACCTTTAACAGTTATATAAATAATTTTTATATTAACTCCAATAAGATATTTGAAGGAACAGGTCTATAAAATATTCTGTTGGCCTTTTTCTTTAACTAAACATGAATCAATGATGTAATACACATTGTACTTAGCAGATAGATACATAATACACATTTTCTAGGTATATAAATAAATGAACTGATAGATATGTAATCTAAGATTTCTATATATTCTATTATAATATAAAATAAAGATTATTATTTTATCTTAATTTTTAATTTATTCTGTTTATCCCATTTTACTTTATTTTGTTTTCGTTTTTACCCCCTTTTAGGACAAATACTGAATTATATACTTAGTATATTTAACTGATGCTTAAACATAAATATATGTATATAAGAAAATATATACACTTACTGTATACATGTGTATATATATTAACTTGAATAATATATCTATTAATGGATAGAATATTCAAATTTGAGTAGATACTAACACATATACAAACAATTAAATTTGATTAAATATGATTTGATGAACATGTATACATGGATATTTACTAGTACCCACTAGCAAGCCAATGAAAATTATATATAAGCAATCAATATTTGATTCTCACGATCAGCCGACCTGATTCTGCATTTCCCTACTCACAGTTTTGAACTGCTAAACATTATTATTGCACTTCCTTAATTTGAATCTTAAACATTAAGGACTTCATTCATACATTTCTATACATACATACTCTTTTGAATGCCCATTACTCCGATAATTCTGCATTTTTACAGTTACACTTTTTCCATGACAGTAGATAAATTTTTTTTATTCCACAACGTATTTGTAGTGGCTTCATGCAGGCAGAGCGTGGATTCAATCCTCGATTGCCAAATTTCATTTAACACTTCAACAGCGCTTTTCTCACAGTAAAACAATAGTTTTTCTGTGAATCACAGCAGTTATACATTTCCCAGATGCCTACGCTTAGCAGAATGCCTTTGCCACTTGACCCTTCTAACCTCTTCTCGGCTATCAAGGGCTGGAATAGAGATAACAGACCTCCAACGAAATCATTTGTTCTCAACAATATGTCTATCCTTCTGGCTGCTTTTCGATAGTTGTAAAAACAAGAACTCCGTAAGCTAAAGGCAGTTACTGAGAGCAACCATCAGTGAGTGTGTACGTTATTGTTGCACTTTCTTCATTTCATTCTTAAACATTAAACACTTCATTCATATACTTATATACATGTATATATTACCTTTAATAAATTAGCCTCCATAAAATTCACCTTCAAAATGCCACGCTGAGTCAGAGTACTTTCTCACCAACTTAAGAAAACCTCCCTCGCCAACCTCCAACAATCTCTCCCTCCTCCAGCTGAGAGTTTTTTGTACTTTTTCATGACGGAAAATACACCTTTTGTGGCAGTTATAATGAAATTGCTTTCTTATATCAGAGTAATAAGGCGTTTCAATAGAACATCTTTACCTTCAGGAATTACTGGGTACACCAGCTAGTATATATATTGTTTGTTTTTATGTTCAATTATAATAACAATAATTCACATTTATCTGATGGGTTACTTACTCTATATTTTTGTAGAGTACAAATTTATTATTCTTATGCAGGGATGTTGTTGACAGGGACTTCAAAGTTTTGTCCAACGAAGCTATCATCAGACTGCAGTCTGACAATTACTTAGCTGGCTGAAACTTTGAAGTTACTGCCAACAACTTATATATATATAAATACACACACAAGCACTTGCATTCATGCTGGTGCCACATAAAAAGCACCCAGTACACTCTGTGGAGTGGTTGGCATTAGGAAGGGCATCATCATCATCATCATCGTCGTTTAACATCTGCCTTCTATGCTGACATGGGTTGGACAGTTTGACAGAAGCTGGCTAGGCAGGGGCTTGCACCAGACCTGTGTCTATTTTGGCAGTTGCTACAGTTGGATGCTCTTCCAAATGCTAACCACTTTATAGTGTGGACTGGATGCTTTTTGCATGGCACCAACACTGGCAGGGTCACCAAGTAACTTGCAAAACAATGATCCTTTGGGAGGAGAGGGGCTTTGGAGGAGGTAATCTTGTGTCAGATGATGAAAGGTTCAAATGTAACAGAGAGGCAGAAACAAGTGTCTTGCTGTAGCAGAGAGTGAATGAGAGTGAGAGAGAGAGAGAGAGTGAGTGAGTGAATGATCAAGAATAAGGACAGAAACAGGTGTGCTGCTGTAAAGGAGATACAGGGCAATCCAGTCTGAGGGAAGAGAAAGAGAGAGAGTGGGAGACAGAGTGCAGAGTCTGGCCTTACCATTTCCAGTTAAATCGTCCAACTCATGCCAGCATGGAAAATGGACATTAAATGACGATGATTCACATGTGTGTGTGTGATACGTGCATACACACACACAAAGCTATTTATCTGAACAGGATAATAACATGCAGCAGGTTATCTTCCCCTATCCCCACAACCACCTCCAGACAAATGCAGAATTAAAATATTTTACTTTTACCAATGAACTAGTAAAGCAAGCAATTACCTGCAGCAGGATGTGAACCTACAACCATCTATTTCCCCAGGAATCCAACACCATTCCAACAGTAGCTTCCCAGTCGAGGTAACAGAAACATGGAAGACTTGGTGATGATGATGATGATGATAATAATAATAACAACAATAATAATAATAAAATGCCCTGATGCAGTACCAGGCAGTTGTTCTCATGGTTTCTGATCTTAACTGATTAGAAGTGTTATCATGTACATGTTTTGTCTTGGTATAAAAGATGGGCTTCAGCAAATATTCTGCTCAATACCACAGATTTGCTTGTCCGTTGCTTGACCGTAACCAGTTGAGCATGTCCCTTAGTGGCTGACGATATTGGCATCTCTGATCATGGGCAGAAGTAATGGGGGAGCATCATAGCCATGTGTTGAGAGGAATTCTTTGGGGTTTAGATAATTCACTTTTGGAAATATGGGTGTTTTGTTCAACATCCTTAAACAACCCTTCTTCAGAGACCTTTTGAGCAGGATGGGCTACTTGACCTGAAGAAAATTCAAATTGGGCCCCACCTGCAAGGTCATGCACTGTTTATCTTGATATGAGATTACCATCTTGCACACATATAGTTGTGATGCATGCACCTGGTGTACCCTTATCAGAGGGGTAGTCATGATAGGTATACTGGGCTTCGTATATTTTATCCCAGTGTCACATTGATGGCATGCACTGCTCTCTCACTCAATAGTAATAATAGTTTCTATTGAAAGGTACTACTATAAAACAGACACAATTCTTAAACACCACCACCCCTACCTCTGCTGCCACTACTACCACTACATCCTTCGCCACTGCCACTTGCCTGTTCTTTTCAAGATGATTCAGTCTCACTTTTATACCTTTTAGTGTCTCAGGTTGTCGAGTGATCAATAACAAAGAATATGAGAACAAAATGTAGGAGGAAGTAGTTCTTGGTAGCAGCAGTGAGGATAGCAGAGAGAAACCAAAATACAAAAAAAAAAAGAAAAGAAAAGAAAAAAAAATAGAAAAAAATATCAAATGATGTTATCAGATAGACCGAAATTCTGCAGGTGGAGAATACAAGAACCACCATCAAAAGTTAACACTAACAGTAAACTTCTTACAGAAACGTTTCTTATCTGTGAAGCAAGTTACTTGCCTCCACCACACCCACCACCCCACATGATATTAACATTCTCTTGCTGAAGGTACTAAAGTACACCAAAACATAGAATATTATGAGGATTTGGAATCAGTCCAGGATTCCAGCTAAAGATTTTAGATTTGAACAAAAAAATGCGTAACTGCTGAGATTTTATTCTAATCTTGTTTACAGGTGGTCAGTTGGTCAATCAGTCAGTTGATTGGTCAATTGCTTGTTGGTTGGTCAGTCAGCAGATTGGTTGTTTAAGGCAAGTCAGCTCAGGCCAAGAAGCAAACCAATGATCATAAACATTCCAGCCACAACCAACCAATCCATTCATTCAGCTGTGTGTATGTGTGTGCGTGCATATGTGCATGTGTTTTCTAAGACAGTAGGAAGAGATTTCAGGGTGGTTTGTCTGCAATTTCTTACAGGTCGTCTGACTTTATAGACTTCTTTGCTTGTCATGCACACTACTATATTCATAAATTACCAAAGCACACTTATCAAATTTTTAAGGAATTTGATCAATTGAAGAAACATTTTTTATTAATGTATAAATACTTGAAATTATTCAGTGAATTGAGTTGAAAAAGTTGAGTCAAACAAATCAACTCCAGTACTTATTTTTAAAGGCTAGTAGTTATTCTAACAGTCTCTTTTGCCTAATGGCTAGGTTATGAGGGGGTGTAAACAAACCAACACTGCTGTCAAACAGTGATGGGGGGACAAACACATACATAAAGACACATACACATAGACATATACATATATATACACAAGAAGCTTCTTTCAATTTCCATCTACCAAATCCATTCGCAATGCTTTTGTTGCCTAAAGTTACAGAAGATACTTGCTCATGGTGTCATGCAATGAGACTGAATCAGGAACCATTTGGTTACAAAGCAAGCTTCTTATTTCTTTATTGCCCACAAGGGGCTAAACATAGAGGGGACAAACAAGGACAGACAAAGGGATTACGTACATTACATTGACCCCAGTGTGTAACTGGTACTTAATTTATCGACCCTGAAAGGATGAAAGGCAAAGTTGACCTCGGCGGAATTTGAACTCAGAACGTAACGGCAGATGAAATACCACTAAGTATTTCGTCCAGCGTGCTAACGTTTCTGCCAGCTTACAAAGCAAGCTTCTTACCACACAGCTGCACCTTTATATATAATTTATCTCTTGGTGCTGAACCGCATCTGAAACCCCGAGATGTAGGAATCAAGCATTTCACATATTGCTCCTGGTACATGATACATCTGGAGTGCTAGTTGAATCATCTGATAAGGCACAGAACCATACTCGTTTGCTAAATCTAACCAGACTACATCAAGGTCAGTCTTATTCTCTCTTGCCTTCTGAATAGCTTTCCAGATCATGCTCCATGTTCAAGGCATCCAGCTATCCCTAGCACACCGCCCTTCTGAAACCCCGAGATACACAATTACCTGGGCTAGATTGGAGGTTAGAACAGGGATCGGTTGTGCAGTGTCACTAATACTCTTCATGATGGCGATGCAGGTACTTCTCAGGGCAGTAAAAAAACAAAGCAAGTGCAGCAGACCTTGGTGGTGGATGTAAGATGCCACCTCTGAAAACCTACATTTATGGCACTACTATCATTGCATCAAAAGAGTTATAAACCTGGAATCTGCTCAACCAACCAGACGAGATGATGGTCTGGTGCAGAATGACTTTCAAACCCCCAAAATTTAGGAGCCTCTTCCTAAGGAAAGGGAAAATGAAAGAAGATATTAGCTTTGAAGTTGGTGGCCAAATGATTCCCACTGTATCAGAGTAGTCAGTGAAAAGTCTTGAAAGATGGTATGACAAGACCTTGAAAGATGCCAACCAGGTGAAGGAAACCGCCATGACAGTAGATGAGGGTCTACTCAAGATTGACAAGCATCCTATACCCATCAAATACAAGGTCTGGTCTCTTCAACATACGCTGATACCAATGTTGCTATGGCTCCTGCTAGTGTATGAAATTCCAACTTCAACAGTGGAAGCAATGGAGGCAAAAATAGGTACATTAGCAAGTGACTTGGTGTACACCTGAGTCTGAATGATGTTGGTCTCTACTGCAAGAGGGCAAAACTGAGACTGCCTCTCAAGCCTTTAGTTAAAGAGATCATGGCGGGGAAAGCAAAACTGGCATGGTTAGATCGGTTTGGCCAAGCCTGAAGACAGGAAGGAAGTGGAAAGTCATGGATGCAATTGATGATGCTGAAAAGAATCTCAAAACCAAAGAGATGATGGGAGCTACCCAGACAAGAAGGCAAGGATTGGGCACTACCAATGTGCAGAGGTGGTCAAAAGCAACAGGCAAAGTCCAAAGGGATCTTGTTATTCATGAGGTTAGAAGTGAAGAGGAAAGAAACAGGTATGTGAAAGATAACCAACAATCTCAGCAGGGACGATAGAC
Source organism: Octopus bimaculoides (assembly GCF_001194135.2). Classification (NCBI taxonomy): domain Eukaryota; kingdom Metazoa; phylum Mollusca; class Cephalopoda; order Octopoda; family Octopodidae; genus Octopus; species Octopus bimaculoides. Next base: position 17,627,704 of record NC_069003.1, read on the forward strand.
AACCTGGGATGCTGCAATGCAGAAATCTCTCACATGGAACGATGTGTGGCACATTGTGGCGATTGAGTTTCATAATAAGAGCAACATACAACCTGCTTCCATTAAAAACCAATAAGTCCCCTGTGCAAGGAAAACCCCAGTCAATGGACCATGTCCTAAGTTCCTGCAAGACAGCTCTTGCTGACAGCAGATACACATGGAGGCACAACAGAGTGCTGAAAGAATTGACCTCTTCAATCTGGGACCAAATGCAGTGCGACACAGCCAAATCAAAAGAGGCCTTAGTAACCAAAGAAGGAAAAAAGTGGGCTGGAGCGAAGATAACTGGATATGAATTTGTGGCAGGAGGGAACCTACTTGGATGTGAGAGTTCCTGGAAAATAGCTGCAGACATCGGTGAGAAGCGCAAGAACTACCCAGAGTTCATCACCAAGAAAGGCTTGCGACCAGGCATTGCCTTATTGTCTGAACAGAGTGCCAAAGTGAATTGAATTGTCAGTACCATACAAGAGCCGCATAGAAGAGCAACACTAAGATGAGCAAATATGGTGAGCTGGCAAAACAGATAAGGAGAGCAGGTTACCATTGTACTGTGATGCCAGTTGAAGTTGGAGACAGGATTTTGGAAAGCAGCCGGAGGACACCTAGGAGTCATGACTTGGGTGGGCCTGGCTCCCATAAAGTGTCAGGAATAAGGGCTGAAACACTTGTTGGATGGGAGTTCTTCCTCTGAAGATCTCTCCTGCTGTGCGCTCGCCTTGCAGCAAGTTTCTGTTATACACACCAACACATAAGGTGGTGAACTGGCAGAGTCATTAGGACACCAGACAAAGTGTTTAGCATCATTTCATCTGTCTTAATGTTGAGTTTAAAGTCTGGCAAGGCTGGCCTTGCCTTTCATCTTTTTGATGTCAATAAAATAAGTAGCAGATGAGCACTGGGGATGATGTAATCATCTTACTCCTGCTCCAAAATTGCTGACCTTCTTCCAAAAATTGAAACCAATATCATACCAACACATGTTACCCACCAACTAAACCAAATTAAATTCAACAACTAAAAGTCTGAAAACAAGCATAGATGCTGAGGAAATTTTCTTGGCACAGGCATGGCTGTGTGGTAAGAAGTTAGCTTCCCAACCACATAGTTCCAGGTTCGGTCCCACTGCATGAATCTTGGGCAAGTGTCTTTTACTATAGCCTTAGGCCAACCAAAGCCTTGCAAGTAGATTTGGTAGGTGGTAACTGAAATATGCTCATCGTGTGTGTGTGTGTGTGTGTTTGTCCCCCACCATTGCTTGACAACCAGTGTTGGTGTGTTTATGTTCCTATAATTTAGTGGTTCAGCACAAGAAACTGACAAAATAAGTACCAGGCTTTAAAAAAATAAGTACTGGGGTTGATTCATTCAGCTAAAATTCTTCAAGATAATGCCCCAGCATGGTCACAGTAAAATGACTGAAGTAGGAGAAAAGGATGAACAAATAAATAAAACAATAAAAAGGATATGAATCTCTCATTTGGTGAAGTTCATCAAGGGCTTCAGGTGCTATAAATATAAATGGAAAACAAAAAAAAAACATAGAAGACATTTTCATGTTCAAAGACAATGACTACAAAGATGGAAATTTGAGATGTTAGAAGAATAACAACAGAATCAACAATAACAACAACAATAATAATGTGCAATTGGCACTCCATTGGTTACAACAAAGAGTGTTTCAGTTGACCTGATCAACAGAACAACCAGCTCGTGAAATTAACATGCAAGTGGCTGAGTATTCCATAGACATGTGTACCCTTAATGTAGTTCTCAGAGAGATTCAACATGAAACAGAATGTGACAAGGCTGGCCCTTTGAAATACAGATACTGCTCATTTTTGCCAGCTTAGTGGACTGGAGCAACATAAAATAGTGTCTTGCTCAAGGTACTCATGCCAATGATACACAAAAGGTACCTGTATCAGTGACATGTAAAAGACACTCATACTGGTGACATGTAAAAGACACCCAGTACACTCTCAGGAATGGTTGACATTAGGAAGAGCATCCAGACTTAGAAACCAAGCTAAAACAGACTAGACCCTGGTGCAGCTCTCTGGTTTACCAGTTCCAGTCAAACTGTCTAACCCAGTTGAGAAACTCTCAACCATTTTTTGCCTATGGACCCATTTGATTCCTATTTTGCTCAGTTGGACCTTTCAAGACATTCAATGTTTAAAAAATCCAATTATATTTTCTTAATTAAATATCATTAGGAATTGTCTTATGGAAGTTGTTAAAATATTTAGTGTATTGTAGAAGGATAAGCAGTTTGTTGCTTAACAAAATCTGATACGGATCCCCAAGGACCATATGGACTCCGGTTGAGAAATAATGGTCTAACCCATGCCAACATGGAAAATGGACACTAAATGATGATGATGATGATGAATTCCTTCCCACTTCATGTTCCTTTTTGCATTATCTTTGAATCTCAGTCTAGGTCTTTCAGTTTCTTTTTCCCTTGCATAGTTGGGAGTAAAAGGTTTGTCTGGAGAGTCTGTTGTCCATCCTATGCACAATCAATGTAAATTTCTATCAATGAGGATTTCTATCAGGAGACAGACCAACATACCACAGGATCTATTTGTTCCTGATCTTGTCTAATAGAGTGATATTCATAATTGATTGCAGCTGTCTCAGCTGTAAAATGTGTATAATGTGCAAAATGTGACTGGTGAATATTAATTATATCAAACCCTAAACCTACCAATGAAACGATGGAAAAGTACACTCAACATCAGTGTGACTGAAGCTAAGGATGTGAAAAATAGTGTAATGCCTTAACCAGTATTTAATTAAGTATTTGAATAAATTAGCTTGGATACATTTCTAACAATGTTCACTGTACACCCTCCAACACCACCACCATCACTGTCAGAATTAATTTTGCCTTTCATTCTGGAAGGACGAAAGACAAGATTGATTCTGGCAGGGTTTGAACTTGTGAAATAAAATACAAAATTCAAATGAAAAATACAAAATTAATAAACAAATCAAAATCAAAAAGACAGAAAGAAAGAAAGCAAGATAGCAAGGCTGATATATATATATATATATATAATTTTGCTTAAAAGAGTTCCAACACTGTCTGTTTTTTATGTTTTATTTATATTCCTGCAGAACTAATGTGGGGTATAGAATATGGAATATACAATATATAATATGATATACAATATACAATATAAAATAAAATAAAATAAAATAAAAAAAATAAAAATGGATGGCACTATGAAAGAAAGTATTGAATGTAGATGAAATATTGAGTGTTCAATAT
>NC_069003.1:17631330-17633990 GCF_001194135.2 Octopus bimaculoides
ATCCCACGAAAATTCAGTTTTTTGCAATAGCATGAACTAAAAGTCAGAGGGGGACAGGATAAACTACCTGCATCAACTTGCTATAAAAGCAGGTAGTAATTTTACCTTGTCCTTATTCTTAGTGCAAGTTTTGAAGAGAGCAGTTCGATTGTAACAGTTATTTTTTCAAAGCTATAATGCAACTGACAAAGGAGAATATTCGGCATATTTTGCGTTATGAGTTCAATAAAAGCAACAACCCAACAGAAAGTGTGAGGAATATTAATGCAGTATACAGAAATCGGACAATAAGCGTAAGCCAGGGTCAACGGTGATTCCAGACATTCCAAACCAGAAACTACAGCCTCAGCTTGGAAGATCTGTAGAGCTCAACGAGGATGTCCTGCAAACCCTGGTGGAACAAAATCCCAATGTAACTGTTGAGGAACCAGCAGAGAAGCTTGGATTTGGTTATTCAATCATTCATCAACACCTGCGTGCTATAGAAAAAGTCAGCAAATAGGATCAGTGGATTCCTTGCAATCTTTCCAAGTCTAATTGCATTCAGAGAGTGAATGTATGCTCTTCTTGCTGTCATGTCTCACAAATGAACCTTTTTTGGACCAAATAGTGACTGGTGACAAGAAATGAGTTCTCTATAAAAATATCAAGCACCAAAGACAGTGGGTAGGGAAATGAGAAACACTGGCACCCCAGGCTAAAGAAGGTCTTCACCCACACAAGGTGTTGCTATCTGATTGGTGGGATATGAAAAGGTTAGTCCACTTAGAACTTTTAAACCCAAAACAAACGATAACAAAGGGGATCTACTGCAAGCAGCGTCAGTGGCGTAAGTCAGTGCTAGAACAAAAACAACCATCTTTGGTTTCAAGATGAAAGGTGTTCTTCCATCAGGATAATGCTCATCCACATACAGTGAGGATGACATCCCAAAAGCTGGAGCAGTTTGAATGGGAAATGATGCCCTACCCACTTCATTCAGTGGACATTGCCCCATCTGATTATCATTTATTTCGCTGTTTTCAAAATCATTTGGATGGAAAAAATATGAATTCTGTAGATGAGGTCAGAACAATATTGTAGAAGTATTTTTCATCATAGACAAGTGAATTTTGGAAAAAGGGCCTTGCAAGTCTACCAGATAGATGGAAGAGCATTGTAGAAAATGAAGAAGAGTATATTTTAGATTAAAAAAGAACTTTGTTTATCTTAATTTTGAAAAATAAAGAAGCATAATAAAACTGCATTATTTATGGGATGACCCAATATATATATATGTGTGTGAGTCAGCCTTGGTAGATTATATATATATATATACATACATGATTAATGTAATTTAATTTAAATTTTTCTCTTTTCTTATTGCACATATAAATATCTGAAATAATTGAAACTGATATTGCATTTTGATGAAACTATATTTTCCCCCTTTTATTTATGATTTCTTACACACACAACACACACACAGAGGAAACGATGTATTCACCTCTTCAGTAAGGTGCCCGCTCTTGTCACTCTAACATACTTTGATATCCCTCAATATTATAGCCAATTCAGTTGAGGAATCTTGTCTTGTGGGTACTTGATGATTTCACTAGTGCTGGTGCCATGAACAGAAAAAAAGGACCCAGTATACTCTGTGAAGTGATTGGTATTTGGAAGGACATCCAGCTGTAGAAACCATGCCAAAGCAGACAGCAGAGCCTGACACAGCCTTCTGACTCATCAGTTCATGTTAAATCATTCAGCACAGGCCAGCATGAGAAGAGGATGTTAAATAACTGACAGATGGATGGATGGACAGATAGCTAGATGCCAAGGTGAGTAGCCTAGAGTTTAGAGCATTAGGCTCACAATCATAAGGCCAGAAATCCAACTCCTGGACAAGGCAAGATGCTTTATTTCACATTGCTGTAGTCTATACAGTTGTAAATGTTTAGTTGCTAAGTATTAGTGTAGCTCTCTCTCCCTCCAACTGTCACACCCTTGATATCCCAGCAATTCAAGAGGTGGAAGAGTTAAATGAGTGTCTATGCCTATCAGTAACTATACAGGAACCTAAGACAATTAGTGAAAGCATGGTGCATATATGTATGCATGTATGTCAGGTCATTCATAGTGCAACTGGTAACATGTAATCCAGTATAACCTGTCACATGACTGGGTCATTGGCAACAAAACCAGCAGCCCTACTAAGGTTGCTTGGTGTGAAGAGTGATTTTCATTGGACATCTTGCAGGACAGGAAACAAAGCCTGTCACAGATGGGGCAGCTATTAACAGCCATCCAACAGTTGGGAGTGAGAAATTCCTAGTTTTTGTTCAGACATCCTACAAGAAGGAAATTCTGATAAATAAAGTATAAAGCCAGAGATCTTGCTCTCGCTTGTTACTGGACTTTAGAGGTAAGAGTCTTAGAAATGTGCAAGCTGTTATTCATCATCATCATCATCATCGTTTAACGTCCGCTTTCCATGCTAGCATGGGTTGGACGATTTGACTGAGGACTGGTGAAACCGGATGGCAACACCAGGCTCCAGTCTAATTTGGCAGAGTTTCTACAGCTGGATGCCCTTCCTAACGCCAACCACTCAGAGAGTGTAGTGGGTGCTTTTACGTGTCACCCGCACGAAAACGGCCACCCTCGAAATGGTGTCTTTT
>NC_069003.1:17636512-17639773 GCF_001194135.2 Octopus bimaculoides
GTTTGAAGATTATCATGGGAAAATAAACAGAAAGATATGCCAATCAAAAAAATACTCACAGCCCCTTAAATTTGTGTTTGCATTCATTAAACAGGTGAGGCCAGTTACCCAGATGTTAGCTTCATCAGGGGTGGAAGCTATGAGATCCATCGTTTCAAAGTTATCTCCAAATATAATAGAAAAAGCACATTCTTCAGGGTAAAATTCCATTATTTCTCGGTTTCGTAATGCTTCAGTAGTCATTCCAAGTCTCACTTCCTTCATACAGCTGATGGAAACTGGGAAGAAAGAAGGAAACAAACATTTTTGAGAGAGAGAGAGAGAGAGAGAGAGAGAGAGAGAGTGATAGACAGATAGATAAACAGACAAGCAGAGAGATAGACAGACACGAAGACAGATAGATATATATGTAGATAGATAGATAGACAAATAGTAGACAGACAAATAGACAGACAAAGAGTAGACAGACAGACAGGCAGGCAAATAGATAGATAGATAGATAGACAGAGCTAGCTAGCTAGTGTGTTACGGTCGGGGAGTGAATACTATATCTTTATTTACAATGTTTTTGATCGTAAGTTATAACAAATATTATTACTTCTTAATTAAAAGCTATGATGATAATCTTGTTACTTATAACTGAATTATAAGTATTTATCACTAAGTATAACTCTTAATTCAGGCTGTGTAAATGTTATGATGAATTATACATACCAAGAAACTGAACGTGTGTTCAATACGTGCATGTATGTTGAAGATATGAATTTGTATTTTTTTGACCGTTACATAAAAAAAATACAGTTTCATAAATACAGAAATAAATTCAACAAGTTGAAAGAAACGAGAAGTAAAAGGAATTAAATTTCTACATTAGTTTATTATGTACATTTGGCATTTATAGAACCATTAGAAATAAAGTCATTTTGTTGTAGAGAATTACGACTTAAAATTGACACTAACTAATCTTTCATTCTAACTACTAGAGTTCACAACAATTCAATATTGTCAGAATTGAATATTGAACATGGCATAAATATTAGCCGATATTCAAGAGGGTGAGTGTCATGGATTTGAGTGGCAGTCCAACGATCACTTGAGAGTGAGTGTCGTGGATTTGAGTGGCAGTCCAACGATCACTGGAGAGTTTCCCAAAAATCAGGGTTTTTATAACTGCTCATACACGAATTCTAGAATCGTACTTCGTGAAATATTTCCTTAATGAAAGTTCAGAATTCGTATATGGGTAGTAATTTTCAACCAATGAGAAATCAATAATTTCTCCTGTTCGGGCAAACGAACCTACGTTCTCTCTCCGCCTCTTATAAGTTTGCTACACTAGCTAGCTAGATAGATAGACATACAGACAGAATAATCAATAAGAACTTGTTAGATGGAACTTACTTCTAGCTTTGTTTGGTTTCTTGGAGGTAGGCTGCCATCGTATTTCAGTCATATCTTTGCTGAGAGAGTACATGCGAAAATACTGTCGGCTGTTAGAACGAACTTTTACCATTTCAGATCCATCTTGCATGCACGCCAGACAATCTTGGGCTAGAATAAAGAATAAAGAAAAGAGAAACAAAATATCAAATTCAATTTATTTGAATAATTACTTAATGAATTATAGGAGCAAGTGAATTAAAAGTTAGAAAATTTGAAGTTCATTTTGTGCATCATCATCATCAACCTCCTCCCCCTCCTTCATCCTCATCATCATTTAACATCCATGTTCTAGGCTGGCATAGACTGGGTAGGTTAAAAGAATCTGATGGACCCACAGACTGCATCATGCTCCAGTGTTTGCTTTGGGTTGGTTTGTATGGCTAGATGCCCTTCTCAATGCAAACCACTTTATAGTGTACACTGGATGCATTTTTCATGCTTTATTGAGGTTATCATGCAGCTCAAAAGATTACAAAATCCAAGAGAGATAGGGTTGGTTTCATGCTATGGGACAAAGGGATAAAGTATGAGAGAAGGGAAAGGGTGTAGGGCAGGTTTTTGATTGGTTATTCAAATTTAGTAGGGGAGAGAAAGAATGAGCAGTAGAAGCTGCAAAGAGATAGATATTAGAGATGAGGGTTCAGGTGGGCCTTCAAAGCCCAAGGTAAGTAGAAGTGTGTGAGTGGGGACTTTGCAAGATTGTATGGGGAGCAGAAGAGGATGGGAAGGGGAGACAGCCTGCAACTATATAAAAGTTGGGTAGGGTATGAGAATTTATACCATTATCTTGGGATCGTTTTTATATGGAATGCTAAAACTATGGAACAAAATTGTAAGCACAATCTATTTTTTAACTTCTATCTTTTATTTGTTTCAGTCATTAGACTGTAACCATGTTGGGGCACCACCTTGAAGGATTTTTAGTTGAATGAATCAACCCCAGGACTTATCTTTTGTTAAACCTAGAACTTATTCTGTCACTCTCTTTTCCTGAACCACTAAGTTATGGGGAAGTAAGCACACCAACACCAGTTGTCAAGTAGCGATAGCAGGGACAAACACACACACATGCATATATATACAATAGGCTTCTTTCAGTTTCCATCTATCAAATCCACTCACAAGGCTTTGGCTGGCTTGAGGCTATAGTAGAAAGCACAGGTGCCATGCAGTGGGAGTGAACCTGAAACCGTGTGATTAAGAAGTAAGCTTCTTACCACACAGTCACGTCTGTGCCTAGACACATAATCTATTACACAGATGACATGATTTGTGAGACAACCGACAAAAATTATGGAAGAAGTTGAAAACATAATCTATATACAACATTAATATCGTTTGTAAGACAAGTGACAGAAAAACTATGGAAGGAAATTAAAGACATGCTGTGTTAGATATCAACATTTATATTATATTAAATATAATTTCATAAGAAATTATGTATTTCAAGGTTCCCTATAAATCTACAATAATCCTGTAATATCCAAGATAACAGTAGAAATTCCATAGGGCATTGCTAGTATATAAGATTATTCTCGCACAAGAAAATTGGTCAAGCAAAAGATTACAATTTTGAGCTAAATGTGTGTCCATCCAGCTTGGGCACAGCCAAAACTCTACAACCTCCTGCAACACACACACACACATATATGCACAGAGGTTTATATTCGCAAGCACAGATATAGAGGTAGCTCTCTCTTTGTTTCTGTCAGCTCCTCTCTCTCTCTCACATGTGTATATATAACATCATTCACATGTGTGTGTGTGTGTATGTATATATATATATATATATATATATATATATATATATATATATAT
>NC_069003.1:17641148-17646411 GCF_001194135.2 Octopus bimaculoides
AGAGAGAGAGAGAGAGAGAGAGAGAGAGAGAGAGAGAGAGAGAGAGATTCAGATTCCTTAAGGTTAAATTTAGAGAAAACAAAAACCCACTACCACCTCCACAGTGGTGGTAATAGTGGTAGTTACCACTATTACCACCACTGTGGCAGAATCTTTTCTATTCAACGTCATCACTTTGTATGTCTTAGATTGACTATTTATGCAATTTAGTCTCAAATGAGTGCAAATGAAGAGGACCCCTATGTAGTTGCTTGGCCCATTAGAATAGCAGCCAAATTACACATGCTAGCATTTCTAACCAATGACAAAAAGAAAAGAAAAGTCCATCTATATATGTGTGTTTTTATATATTTGCTTGTCCCCCACCACCGCCCGACCACCAGTGTTGGTGTGTTTACATCCTCGTAACTTAGCCTTTCAGTAAAAGAGACTGATAGAATAAGTACCAGGCTTTACAAAACAGTAATAAGTACTGGGGTCGATTCATTCAACTAAAATTCTTCAAGGCAGTTCCCTAGCATGACCTCAGTCTAATGACTGAAACAAGTAAAAGACATGAGATAACACCAACTTCAGTAAACCAGTCAGACACTTGATAACCTATAAATCTGGTGACCATGCTAACCAGATTGACTACATTCTCACCAGAAAGCAGGATTTATGGCTGCTCATAAATGCAAAGTCCTTCCCCGGTGAAGAATATACCCCTCAGCATAGATTACTCATTAGCAACTTCAAACTGCAGGCATGAAGGATTCCAAGACACAAGCCAATTTGGAAAAGAAAGATCTAGAAGCTTAAAGATTCTTTGAATAGTCAGAGGTTTAGGGACTTCCTAACTGAAGCATTTGATGAGGAGGAGTTACAGACTTGCACAAGGATGCTGGAAATGCTAGAAACAGCAGCTAAATTTCCCTCAAATTTTGTCCTAATTTCTCAAAAAAAAAAAAAATGAAGAAAATGAGGAACAAATGACTCATTGGGCAATGTGGTCCAAGATACATGAAAATATGGGAGGCTGAGGGCCAGATTATCTTTGATCAGGTGATCAATAATCACCTCTTTATTTCTGATTGTCAACCAATCAGAAATGTGATGAAGGAGAAGCAATGTTGAGATAGCACATATGCACACATACACACACACACTAATACGTGCACATGCACACATTTACAGGTACACTTGTACACACTCACACACACTTACAAAAACACTCTTGTACAAAGACAGAGGCTGGCTGAATAGATGGACAAGATAGATGGACATATAGATAGAAAGACAGGCACATATAGAGACAGAGGGACAGACAGACACATATAGAGACAGAGGGACAGACAGACATAAATTGAGACCAATTTTAAGCAGTTGACTTAGTGAGTTTAACATTTCGTTTTTGACAAAACCTTGCTTGTGAAAATCTAATCTTCCTCTTTATCTTTGAGGTAAATAACAAACTGTTTTGACAACAGAAAGTCATGGAATAACAAAATTGTTCTACCATTGTTGCTTTAGTGCATGCTGGGCACACTGCCAATAAAATTGTTAAGTTGACGAAACTTCCGATAGCAACAGTTTATTATGTGTATAAAGAATTTAAAGAAGGGGGAAAGATTGATAGAAAAGAACAGAAGACTTGAAGTTATTCCAAGCACAATCCAAAGTTTCTTGCTGGCCTCAAACCCTCAACTGAAGCCAACCCATCCACATCTATGACAACTTTTGTAAAGAAACGCAATGTGTCCCTTTCTATGGTGTCCAGAGCTGTGAACAGGAACCTTGGCTTGACTAGCTATGTTCAACAACACCTTCACCTCCAGCTAACAGCCAAGGCCAAAGTGATCAGAGCTGGGAGGTACCCAAAGCTTCTGTCATTCATCAAATAACAAGGTGCAGGAAAAACTCTCATGTTTGTGAACGAGAAGTTCAGTGGACACTGAGGTGAAGCGCAGGAATTCTCAAGTGATTACATACAACCCTTCTGATGTCACTGCTGTTTGAGACTAAGAATCCTGGAGACTAAGAATCCTGGAGCAGAAGTTTGGGCTTGATAATGTGGTGCTTATCCAGGATTCTGCACCATGCCATGAGTCAATAGCAACACAGGCCTTCCTTGATGAGAAGGTGCCATTTTTTGTGAGAGCCAACATCTAGCCCAGGTCACAACCAGCTCGATTACTTTTTATGGAGAATACTTCAAGCAAGGACGAATGCTTCACCACACTTGAGTGTCAATAGTTTGAAGATTTTCATCGTGCATGCAACATGCAAAATCAAAAAGGTGGAGGTTGCAAACCAAATACAAAGTGTGCTTGTATGTATGTATACATACATACTTATCTACAAGACCTTGTATATATATATATAATTGAAAACCAAGAGGAGAATGGAGATTTATTCAGCCTTTGCCTGTGTATACAAGTGTTTTTTGTATGTAAATGTGTGCATGTGCATGTATAAGTGTGTGTGCTATCTCTGTGTGTGTGTGTGTGTATATATATATACATACATACATACATATTTATATATATATATATATATATATATATATATATATATATATATACTTATGTGCGTATATATATACTTACGTGTATATATATATATATATATATATATATATATATAGAGAGAGAGAGAGAGAGAGAGAGAGAGGACAGACAGATAGGCAGCTGGCTAACTAGATAGTGAGATAAAGAAAGAAACAGGCAGACAGACACACAGACAGGCAGACACTTATATATGCACATACATAGACAAACACATGCAGAGACACACGTTCACCAAAATGCTACAATTGATTTGCTTGCTGTCAGGTAGCAAGTGAATTGAATTTGTTAGGCCAATGAATGTATTACATAAATCTTAGAGATAAGACTGAGAGGATTAAGGTCGAATGAAGGCAGGAAGTCGAGCAGATTTAAGAGGCCTAAGTTGCAGCATTTTCAAAGAATACCTTGGTAGTTAAAATACATTACATAAACAGAGATATCATCTACATTTCTACCAGAAAATGTTAAATTAAAGAGGAGGGGGCTTGTAAAAGGTGAGGATAATGTAATTAGTAAAGGGAAGATATTGACGAGGTGAGATGTGACACCAAGTTGTGGTGATCAATAAGATACCCCTTCTCAGCCTCTCTCCATAAGTCAGTCCTCATCATGCAAACCTATGAACAGTGGTATTTCAGCTGTGGTCATCTATCTCTCTAAAATTTTCAGGCTAAGTGTATCTGGGATTACATCATACAAAGGCATTGTGAAGCAAGGGGAGATATTTCAATAAGCCAGTCAATAACCAGGCACAACCTGATACTGAGAATGATGTAGAGAACAGCAGCAGAGACTTCATCAAATGATGGGAGAAAAACTAGAAGTAATTGAAAGCATCTGTTATCTAGGTAACCAAATCAGTAGCGGAGGTGGATGCTTCGAGAGCATAGCTGCTATAATAAGAATAAGGTTGGGTGAGAGCTGATACCTTTGTTGGCAACAAAGGGCCACTCTCTCAGAGTGAAAGGCAGATTGTACAATGCCAGTCTGTGAACAGCCATGGGCTGGGACCGCAGAGGAGATGCAAAGACTTGAAAGAAATGAAGCTAGTATGATCCACTGGATGTGTAATGTCAGTGTGCATGTAAGACAGTGTAAATGTCTTGAGAAAAAGTAAGTGTCTTGAGAAAAATGTAGTGTTCAAGAGAGACAACTGCACTGGTATGGTCATGTGATGCATATGGATAAGGACAGCTGTGTAAAGAAGTGCTGATCTCTAACTGTGGAGGAAACCTTTGGAAGACATGGGACGAGGTGGTGAAGCATGATTTTCAAATGCTGAGCCTCACAGTGGCGATGACAAGTGACTGAGATCTTTGGCGATATGCTGTGCTTGAGAAGACCTGTCAAGTCAAGTGAAATCATAGTTGTGGCCAAAGCCAGTGTCACAAACCTGTGCTGGTGGAATGTAAAAGCACCCATACTAATGGCACATAAAGAGCCACTCTTGGGGGTGGTTAGCATTAGGAAGGGTATCAAGCTGCAGAAACCATGCTAAATCAGAATGAGACCTGGTGTAGCTCTCTGGCTTACCAGATCCAGTCAAACCATCTAACCCATGCCAACATGGAAAGTGCACATTAAATGATGATGATGATGATGATTATATATATATGTATATATATATATATATATATACATACATAGACAAAGAATAAGAAGAAAATGGAGAAGATAATTAATTAACAAACATCAGCCTGCAAACATCAATTGGATCTATTTACTAATCACAATCATATGTATAAATAAGTAAATAAAAAAGTAAATAAACAAATAAATGAATAGGAATAAATGAGTGAATAATGTAGTATTATTCACTCATTTATTCCTATTCATTCACTTATTTATTTATTTACTTATTTATACATGTGATTGTGAATAGATCCAATTGATATTTGTAGGCTGATGTTTGTTAATCAATTATCTTCTCCATTTTCTTCTTATTCTTTGCCTTATAAATTCTGGGTAAATTTCTGTTCCCCCACTCATACCTATTATTCAATTGCACTATTGCCTTACAACAGTAAGCATTTGGATATGAATACATAGATATACATCCAGTAGTATATTGATATTTATTATCCCTTAGAGGTTGTTTAACCTCTAACTCATATAGATGTGTGTGTGTATATATATATATATATATATATATATATATATATATACATCTATATGAGTTAGAGGTTAAACAACCTATATATATATATATATATAGTCAATCCAAACATGAACAAGCAAGAAAAATGTCAGAACGTGGAATAAGTAGTGTTATTGGACGCTCAGGAAAGGACAGAAAAGAAAGGGAATTTCATGTTTTGAGCGGAGCTCTTCCTCAGAAATATAGAAAAAGTCCAAAGAAGGGAAGGCGGAGAAAGAAAATCGCCAACAATACACACGCGGTGACATATTGAAATGACCGGAAGGGAATGGGTTTAGAAAAAGCTCTTTCAAAGACAGGAGAGTGCAAGAGAAGGAGGTATGTGTGGGTATGTGCGTGCATGCAGGTCTCTGTGTGTGTGGTTGTGGCTGTTTATGTATGTATGTGGTTGGACTTAATGTTGTTAAACGTCACAGGAAGAATTTATAGTAAGAATTTTGGTAGGAGTGGCTGTCTGTTGTGTGTCTACCTACACATGTGTGTGGGAGAATGGTCAGTAAAAAGGTGTTTAACTGGTAGTTTGAAGTATGTGTGTGTGTGTGTATGTATATGTAGT
>NC_069003.1:17646440-17652071 GCF_001194135.2 Octopus bimaculoides
ATAAAAACAAATAGTAAATGAGTATATGCATATATACGTACAGGTATGTGCATACCGACATCCACCTGTATGTATAGGTGCATATCTGGGTACAGGACATTATATATATATATATATATATATATATATATGTAGTGGGTGGGTGTATGTATATGTATGTGTATATATATATATATATATATATATATATATACATACATACATACAAACACACTTTGTATTTGGTTTGCAACATTCTTCATGTGAATTTGACTGTTGAAACGAATTTCGTAATATGGAATGGTTATTACATCAACAATAACACACAAATGCATGTGTTATTATCATTGGCATAATGATTCCCCCAAGACACAACAAAATATCATAAAAACCACAAAAGCTACCCAGGTTTTTCTGGCTGAAATATTAATTTATTTTACCATTTAGCTTTGCTTGTTTAACTGATCAACTGATATACTACTTGTTGAAAATCATATCAAATAGTGTACATCTATCTATCTATGGATATATATAATAACACAAATGGACTGAAGTTTATTGCAGCTGTTTCAGTTATGTTTTTTTAACTGATAAACAACAATGTCTGAAACAGCTATAGTGAACCTCAGACCATTTGTGTTATTATTTATGCTACACCACACTTAGAACCTTTCCAACATTGGATGTTAAGCCTAAAGTTGACAATGGACTGCTTGTCAGAGTATGCCTTTGTGTGATTTTACATATAATGTTGACTACTTAATCTGTACATGTGAATGTATACATAACTGGAAGGACAAATCTGTACATACTCTACTAAGTATGTGAGTGTCCATATACACTGTTGATACATGAGTATGCTGGTCTTGACTCAACCTTAGAGTCATTATTAAAATACCTCAATTTCAATTGGATTCTGCAGGTAATTATAACACACACACATGTACACATGTACACACACACACACGCCGAGTGCAGTCTGAAAAGGCACATTTTAGGAGTAAGGTCCCACTGCATGACAACATAGGGAAGTGTCTTTTACTATAGCTTCAAGCTGATCAACATCTTGAGAGTGAATTTGGCACACTGAAACTATGCAGAAGTGTATGTGCATATGTGTATTTATACATGCATGTATTTTATGGATACATTTATGTTTGTCCCAGGCATGACTTTAAACTGCACCCAGTAGTGGGTTGCTGGTTCAAGAGTGTGGAATCACCTCTTAGCCTAGTCTAACCCAGACTAGTAGTACCTGTCAGGATTCTAGCAATGGGTTAATTAGAATTGTCTCAGGAAGGTTTCTTACCCAGTAGACCCAGGGTAGATGAGGCCCTCAGCTCTTTAGCTGCTCATCTAAGAGATGATAACTCCATACAAATCCTGCATCCTGATAACTGCTGGTCTTGTGGTACTTGCTGCATGAAACCAACAACAAGTTTGAAGGACAAGAGAGTAGGACTAACCCTACACAAACCATACCCACTATAATATTCATTGTGCATGATGTTCAAGAGATCAAGACACCAGTACCAATTTTTTCAGCCGTGTCTTGTTGAACCCTCAATCAGTGAAACAATGTATGTACGCATGTATGACAGGTCACTCTTGGTCTTACAGGTAACATGTGACCCAGAACAACCATTAGCAACTAAACTGGTAAGCCTGCTCGGTAAAGGAGGGTGGTTTTTGTTGATACCTGGCAGGATGACAAACAAACCCTGTCAAAGGATGGATCAGCTGAGAGTCAGAGACCACCAGTCTGTGTAAATGTCTCTCTAAGAGAAGAAAATTCTGAAATAACACTTGCCTCAGTGCAAAGCTGGAAATTTTGTACTTGCTTGCTTCTGGACTACATGACTTTGTAGGTGAGAGTCTTATCTGTGCTGTGCAAGCTGTTACTTTATATTTTAGCCAGGGCATTGCTGACAGCCATTGTCATTAACATCTAGGATAAGATAATTTGTCAGTGAATGTTATACAAATGTATGAAATGAAATATATATATATATATATATATATATATATATATATATATATATATATACCTATTCCTATGTAAATTTACAGATTACATTATACAGTATAATACTATGCATGACCACATCTTTCAATCAATGAATGCCTCACTCTCTCCTAACTCTCTATCTCTGTTAGTACTTATCAATGCAAATGACATTAATTCATCAGATCTACAGTTCAATATTATTTATGTTATTTACCTCTTTCTCTATATTTATTTATATGTTGTATTCTAACAAGAACAGGCATGGCTGTGCGCACATGTATGGTTATCTCCTCGTGTCACTGCTTTGTGATGTTCGTCTACCCTTATTTTGAGGAGGAAATATGTTTCGCCTTTGTATAACCTACGACAGCTGCATGGGATGGAGTACATGCAGTCTTTGGTCATATTCTCTTCTGTTGGTGGTTTTACTCGAAGTGTTGTATTACTCTTGAATACTGTCCTGATGTCATATGGGCCGCATATCTTTTGTATCTTTTCGGAGAAGTCTTTCACATAGAGTAGACAGACTGTGGACAGTTTATTGGTTTCATCCTCTCTTTTCTTCGTAATTGGAGTGGATAGTATGTTTTTGGGGTAGTTGTTGCTTAATAGATTGTTACTAAGTTTGATCATTTCTTCATGGTGGGTATCAACGATCGCTACTTATATTCTTTGCACAATGTTTTAGGCACTGAGCAATCCCTCTCTTTACACTGTATGGATGGTGGGAATTGAAGTTGAGGTTTCGTCCAGTGAAGGTCGGCTTGCGGTATACAGATGTCCTAAATCCATACTTGGTGCGTGTTATTAATACGTCTGGGAATGCTAGCTGATTGTCTTTTTCCTTTTCTATTGTGAACTGTATGGATGGCTTTATTAAGTTTACATGATCTAACAGCACTTAGACATCTTCCTGGTGGGGCCAAAGTATAAAAGTGTCATCAACATATCACAGTCATAGTGTTGGTTTTAGTGGTGTTGATCCTAAAGCCAAATTCTCAAAGTATTCCATGTATATATTGGCTATTATCAGTGATAATGGTGAACCCATAGCTAAACACTCTTCTTGTCGATATATATCAGTGTCCATACTGAAGTAGATAGTTTCCACACAGAAGGTCAACATTCCCATCAAATTTCTTATTGGTGTATAAGTGTGTTCTTTTAGATGGGTGTCTGTCACTAGTTTTTCTTGAATCACCGATAGTGATTCACCAGTTGGGACTTTGGTAAACAGACTTCTTGCATCTATATAATACATATCATAATGATATTTATTCTCTGATTTGAAGTGACAATTTTTAAATATAAACAAATGACTGAAAAATGATGAGCTAACCTCAGGCTGTATCACTGCCCATATCCAATTGTAACTTGATATTCACATTATTTATTTTTTATGGACACAAATTTTCTTTTCTGAGCCTCACTTAGAATCTTTGTTTACAATACATTCTTTCTAGAATTTTTTCTTGTTTCGCTATACAATGTGAACTTTAATGTCCAATTTTTCCATACTCAAAACATTCACGATTTTTAAAACGACAATTACTCCTAAAATGTAAACCTCTGTACCTATAGCATGAATTTGGTCTTGATGTTCATTTTCCCTTTTTCTTATCCATTTCAGGTTGACACACATGTATCTGAGAGCAATGTTTTTCTTTAATTTTATCTATGTCATGTCTTAAATTTATAATCCTCTGGTATTCTTCAGCTACTGCCTGTAGAGTTAATCTTTGGTCCTATTCTAACTTTGTTAATATATGGAAAGATATGTCGGTATCTTCTCTTGCAGTTAACCCTTGAACAAAAATTAGACATTTGAACAAATCTGGGATTAATTCATTTAATTTGAATTTTTCACACTCTCTGTTAATGACCCCAGCAGAGGTGATGAAATCTTCATCATCTTTTTTAACTAAATTTAAACATTACCAACTAGTACTGAACAGGGACCTTCTTTCACTGAAAATTCTCGATAACAAATTAACTGTTTCATCAAAACAAATCTAACCTGGTTTCTTCATCAGAATATAATTACAGTACTTTTTGTGTTCAGCAGGGGATAACTTTCTTAAAAGTAGTCGCACCTTTATCGTCATTCCAATTTTTACATTCTTCTTTGAAGATTTCTTTGTATCTTCTAAAATATACAGAAAAAGTAGTACCTTCTTCTAGGTTATAAATAAATTCTCCAATTAAGTTTGCTATGCCATCTGACAAGAACAAGCCTGAAATATTTTCAGACTTCTTCAACATTACTTCCAGTAACTGTTGGTATTGTTGTTGTTGCTGTTGCAACTTCACCACACAAGCCAATAAGTCTTCTATGTTAATGATTTTTTTCTTTGATCTTGTACCAAAAAAATTTTTTTATGTCCAATGCAAGTTTCAAATATCTCATAACCACTTTTATATCCTTGACAAACATTGAATATATAATTTAACGATGTGGAGGTAAAATCAATGTGTTCACATGTATTTTGTGAGACTCCAAATGGCCTCTCAATGACTCCTACCAACCTCTCGTCTCAACCAATACGCTACTCTTTATAAGAGTTTGGCTGGTCCATTCTTCCAATCCTCTAAGAGTATCAATGGCTCTTGCCACAATAGTCAATTCAAATAAACAAATAAAATTAACAGACAACAAGAAGACATGCACAAGGGATGTACCAACTTGATGTTCAGTGAGAAGAGAGAGTTTGATATTTCGAGCATAATTCTTTGTTAGAAAGGAGAAAGGGAAACGTCCAAAGAAGGAAAAGAAATCACCAACAACACATATGCAGTTACACTGCTGAAGTTATATATATATTATTTATGTAGTATCAAGACAGTTTAAGTATATATTAACTAAATTTCAGTGAAATTGATGGATGAGCATTTGGCCATCAGATTCGCAAGAAGCCATGAAAGCATCAATTTGTGAGTTCGATTCAGCCTGAGGTTAGCTCATCATTTTCGGTCATTTGTTTATATTTAAAAATTGTCACTTCAAATCGGAGAATAAATATCGTTATGATGTATATTATATACTATGAGCCTTCCATAGTAACTTTCTCTCCGTAACTCGCAAAGCCTTTCGGGTTTATTTATAAAAATATTATTTATGTAGTATTTAAACAGTTTAAGTATATATCAACTAAATTTGACTGAAATTGATGGGTGAATGTTTGGCCAATCAGATTTGCAAGGAGCCATGAAAGTGCCGATTTGTGAGTTCAATTCAGCCTGAGGTTAGCTCATCATTTTAGAGTCATTTGTTCATATTTAAAAATTGTCGCTTCAAATCAGAGAATAAATATCATTATGATATGCATTATATAGTTATTATACAGTTATATACATACATGTGTGTGTGTGTGTGTGTAGACATAAACATATGCATATATGTATGTATATATATATGTGTGTATGTAGACATAAGTATATGTATATATGTATGTAGATTATATATATATATATATATATATATATATATATATATACATACACGCACTCACATACATATATATATACTTATACACACAGACACATGTTTGGTGATGCAAACATGAAAAGAAGAAATTTTTCTGTAATATATTAGTAAATATTTTTACTAATACATTACAGAAGCAACAAAGTGACACTAGAGTCAA
>NC_069003.1:17652081-17658507 GCF_001194135.2 Octopus bimaculoides
TTGGTGATGCAAACATGAAAAGAAGAAATTTTTCTGTAATATATTAGTAAATATTTTTACTAATACATTACAGAAGCAACAAAGTGACACTAGAGTCAAAAGTTTTATGCATTAGCACTTTTCAAACTAGAGTGCACAAAACTTTGTTGCTATATATATATATATATATATATATATATATATATCCACATATATATAGACCTATACATACTATATAGATATTTATGCATGTGTGTGTGTATATGTGTGTGTGTGTGTGTGTGTGTGTGTGCGTGCATGAGTGTATGCATATGAGGAGTCTGCCCACACCTTAGGTCAATATTGAAAATAAGAAAAGACAAAAATAAGAACGGAAAAGAAAAGGAAACTAAATTAGGTTAATAAAGTTATTAGTGCTTATTATTCTATTAATAAACATTTCAATGATCTACAAATTTCCATACTTTGTCTCAGAAAGCCAAAAATAGAATGCTTTCAATTTCTTTTCATCTTTCACTGTCTGTCATTCCATTCATCACAACTGATTCACAATGACATAGAAACGTCACTGTAAGATAGTAAGAGATGAGACAGTAAGAAATGAGAAACATCACACAGTATTATATCTATAGTACTACCGAGAATGTGGGAGATGGTAAAGTGAAAGCTCACTACAGGGTTAGCAAGACAGTACGAGAAATTTTCAACAAGATGAACTTGTCTCAAGCAAGTGTTTTGGCCTGTTAGTTTCTGGTGTCATGACCTCTAGGTGTCCTCCAGTTGTTTCTTTTTCTTTTTCTTTTTTTGTTTAAATGCCACCTTCAGTTGGTGTTGAACACCAAACCTTTGGGTGATCTTATTTACCTTAAGTAAAAGAAATAAAATCAGTCACAATGATCACTGAAAGAACTTGCACTGTGGATATATAGTACTGTAACTAATACTAGAGACAATGAGAGACAAATACTGTATTTCCTTACATACAAGTTGAATTTTTTAAACCAAAATTTACAGCCAAAAATGGTAGGTTGACTTATACACTAAGATGGCCTTAAAGGACAAAAAATTCCATGTTGAAATGTTGCACGATTTGGAAAGATAGTGATGAAGTTTGAATGTTTATACTATATATTTACAGCAAATTGTATGCTAGAAAATACAATATTATCAGTGTTGTATTTATATTTTGCTTTTTATATGAGTTCAGCAAGATTATTAATATGAAAATATGGTTGAAACAGATGTTGTATCTTGGGAGGGCTGTTTTGCCAATAATACACACACTATGATTATTCATCAACAAGTTAAACAATTAAGTAATTGATTGTTTGATTAAATATTTGATAAATAAGTCAATCATCTGGCCTGTCATGGTTCTTTTATTACCATTTGTAACTTCATAAACAACATATCCTCATGACTCCAGGTCTGTCTCCAGGAGGTCAATATTATCATATAGCATTGTATCTGGAATATTACTGAGACAATGGGAGATGAATATTATCTCTCTCTCTCTCTCTCTCTCTCATACACACACACACACACACACGGATGAGACTCACATATGTAATTCTAATGAGCTGAAAATCTCTAAGGGTTAACTAAGATTATCCTTGCAATTAGGAGACAACAAACTCCCTATCAAGAGATTTTAAACATACTCTGGAGGAAGTTTCTGTGTTCTAATTGTAAGAATAACCCCAGTTAATCAAAGCTTTTCAACTCACTATATTACAGTATGTGAAATGCAGCTGCTTGGTTGCGTTGTAGTCAATACACAGAATGCTCGTCTCAATTATCCTCCACTTAATTTATGTATAAGTGTGTGAATGTGTGCATGTGTGTGTTGGCATAGCTTTGAGGTTAAGAAGTTTACTTCCCAACTATATGGTTTGGGGTTCAGCCCAACTGTACAACAACTTGGGACATATGTCCTCTACTAATAACCCCTGGGCACCAACCAACGCTATGTAAATAGATTAGGTAAATAGAAACTGGAAGTAACTTCTGTATGGTGAGCTGGAAGATTGTAAAAGGTCAGCACATCAACCCAAAATGAGGCTCAAAGACTGCCTTGAAACAGCTTTGATACAAAAGCCGGAATTTCAGATGCTGATTGGGAGAGAGAGAAGCACAAGACTGAAGTAGATGGAGGAAAAGAGTGCAGTGGTTGCTTGAAGTTTGAAAGAGAGAGAATGAAGCATGAGAAGATCAGGAGAAAGCTTAGAAACAATGAACCAGTAGAAAGTTAAGGAGTGTTGATTTTTATGTGTGTAATCTGTAGGAGGAAATGCTTAAGTCATGCAGGGCCTGGTCAGTCATCAAAGAAGCGACAGGAATTGACTTAGTAAATTATGATGCAGCTATTGTTCACAACAGAACATGTTCAACCTGTGAAAAGGTGTGCCCGTTCAGTTGATGGATTAAAAAGACATGTCAAAAGACTTCATACTACTGTGGCACTGGTTCTTTCAGCCAGCCAGCATGACTGCACATTATGCAATAAAATGTGCAAATCTTTGGCAGGGCTCAAGAGTCATATAAGGGCCTCATACTGCATTATAATTGACTCATTTCAATGATTCTTTCTAGCAATGGCTTTGCTCGTATATGAGAAAGCAGTCACTATATAAGTCACAATATGTGGATTCAAGTAATCCAGTAGTACTCATAAAAAGAGCTCCTTAATGTATCATTCTACAAAACATAGGATATATAGTACGATATAAGAGAAAGCTGTCGTGATAAAGCCAGATGCCCCATTAATAACCAATGTCTTAGGGAAACTTTGAACATAAATGTTCAATTATGGCTTTTGGTAATGAACATGTATACATTGGTGCATCCTCTTCATCATTTAAAATTAGATGAAATAATCACAGATCTACATGTAGGTATAAAGAAAAGGTTAATTATACATCCCAAGCTAAATTTGCACATTCATTAATAGATAATAATATCAAATATAAAATTAATTGGTCAATTCTAGGTTATGCACAACTTTATAGTCATAGTCGTAAATGGTGTGGTCTTTGTATATCAGAGGCATTTTACATTAATACAAATAGTAAAAATAATGTAATTATGATTAGTCAGCATGATGAACTTATTCTAAGATGCCAACATTTAAAATTTAACTCCTTTCTATACTACAAACATACATAACATGATACTTATAATATTTTATTCTTTATTTTAGTCATTTGACTGCAACCATGCTAAAATGTTTTTAGTTGAAGAAATTGACCCCAGGACATATTCTTTGTAAACCTGGTACTTATTCTTTTGGTCTCTTTTGCTGAACTGCTAAGTTACAGGGGATGTAAAACACCAACATCAGTTGTCAAAAGACACACACACTCATAAATATACAGGGTCTTGCAGACAAATTGAGACCAATTTTAAGCAGCTGACTTAGTGAGTTTAACATTTCATTTTTTGACAAAACCTTGCTTGTGAAAATCTAATCTTCCTCATTATCTTTCAGGTAAATAACGAACTGATTTGACAACAGAAAGTCATGAAACAACAGAATCGTTCCGCCATTGTTGCTTTGGTGCATGCCGGGCAGACTGCCAATAAAATTGTTAAGTGGACAAAACTTCCAAAAGCAACACAACAGATAACATGAAAAACACATTATGCACTAGCACTCATAAACCCAACAAGAAAAAGAAAAATCACACCGTCCTCTGGTACAATCTGATCCATGGATTGCACATTCCTTCAAAGATAGCTAGACAATTTTTTGCAACTTTACATAAGTGTTATCCAAAATCAAATAGGTACCATGCTATATTTAACAGGCATACTGTGAAGGTGTCAGATATCAACTCCAGCAACTTAGAGCAACATATACACTGAATCGACAGTAGAAAACTAAAAAAACGGCTAGGAAAACACACCCAGCAAACCCATAATTAATGAACAGATACACAATGCATACTCAATCAGCTTGAAGAAAGCACAACACATAGAAATCCATAGTATTAACTACTTGGGAAATAATAGCAACCAAATTGTAAATAACCCTGCGAGGCCACATAATAATAGCATAGGGAATAGGAACCTAAATGCAACAAAAACTATAAGGCAAACTGAGAATGACTGCCAGTCAGTAACAACAGCTGACAGCAAATGCTCATTGAATAACCTCTGCATGAGTCACGATCTTGTCTTTAAATGCACTGTGCAAATGAGACCCTATGTGTACATAGGTGCAACAGCTGATTTGTTCAAAAATTGATACTGCAACTACATTCTACCAGATTTTAAAAAGTCAGCAAGAGGCATGCAACATCATTGGCAGACTTTCTGTGGAAATTAAAATTGGATAAAATTAAATATGAACTGTCTTGGACAGTAATAAGGCACACACAACCAAACAATGCCCTTTTCAAGAGGTGCAGACTATGCTCAAAGGAATCTCTGTCCATTTTATTAACGAGAGAAAGTATTAATAACAAACTATTTTAAAAAATAGCATGTTGCATACATGCTAAGAAATGCACATGCACTCATTAAAATAAGCATAATTCAGCATCACCACAGTCTTAATGAGCATACATGGAGAATCTCAACACAGTCTTAATTAGCATACATGGAGTACCTGGATTTCCAGTAAGCAAAAAACAACTCCTTCCACTCACGGGAAACATGCTGTGATATAGCATCACCAGATACTCCAAGGAACTACAATACAGTATGGCACCTATTTGTCCACTGTCCTGTGCAAACATGTCTGTCGCCAAATACTGCCTTCCAAATGATGGATACACTACCATCTATGCTTTGTGTTCATCATTCTACATAACCATGTACTTTGTCCATATATTGTTTTTTAGTGATGTACACACAGCCATCTATGCTACATGCAAAAATGTCCAGCATGTACATATGTCTGTCCCTACATTATGTTTATCTTAGCAATGTTCACACCACCACACACACACACACAAAGTCATAGGATATTGCCGTATGGACCTTAAGATTTTCTGATGGAATACATATTGCCTAATAAGGACCAAAGACTGTAGGCATCTAAAGACTCACTGCACTAGTAATTTAATAACTGCCTACACACCAACATTATTAGGCGCTCCTCTGAGAAACTACATACATGAACGGACTAGTTGATCAACACATTAGCTAAATGTATATAATTATCACTATACTGATACTGTTACATGTATTGTCTTACCGTCTCATTGTCTCATCCAACTGTGGTCTTTCACTGGACAAACAGTGGAAAGTAACCCAATATGAAAGCATAGATATATATGTACGTAGATGAATATATATATATATACATATATATGCATACATGTAAGTGTCTATATAAATGTATAGATATGTGTATGTATGTATGTGTATATATGTGTAGGTCTGCATCTGCACTACCACCAATACAAGAAGCCTAGCTCCCCACCACCAACAACAACCTCATCCACATTACTCTATACACCAATAGGAGATGCATTACTTAGTAAATTAACAAACCACCTACTCCTTTCTCCCTACTTGTTATTTATCTACTTAATTTAAAAATTGACCCATTTATGTTTGTAGCAATAACACTTATATTTACAATGTTTGTATTACACTCATTCCCAATAGGGGCAACAATTCTAACATAACTGAATGATGGTAGATTAAAGTGAGAACAACTGATGTGACATGTCTGTTATCAAACGTTCATTGAAACCTTCTTTTCAGGTGCTGAATACCATCCTTCCTTCTCATGTTCACTCTCATGCCCCTTTCCTAGTTCTCAGAGTTGGCAGTGTCAATGTAGGTACATTGAAAGGTAGGTCTGGTGAGATTGTTGAGATGCTTAAAGGGAGGTGTGTTGATGCGTGTTGCATTCAAAAGGTAAGGCGGAGGGGAGCTTCAGCCAGGTTCTTCACAGGCAAGACACACAGAAATAAACTCTTCTGGGAAGGTAACAAGGATGGGGTAGGTGGTCTGGGAATACTTCTTGCAGAGAAGTGAGCTGATAAGGTCATAGAGGTAGTCAGAGCATGCAATAGAATACTTAAGCTCAGGCTAGTTTTGCAGAATAGTACAGTGACAATTATCGCTGCCTATGACCCCACCATCTGTGCATAAACAACAGTGCTTATCAATAATCTCCTCCCTGATGAGATTGATGCATTTTTCCACATTGTTCTTCCTCTAATATTTATTTCAATGCATCATTTGATACATATGTCGGTGATATGGTGATATAAATGATCTCAATAACATTTTGCGCATTTGTCTTCATTTTCCATAACTCTTATGTATATATACATACATACATACATACATATACATATATATATATATATATATATATATATATATGTGTGTGTGTGTGTGTGTGTGTGTGTGCAAGGGGAAAAGTACCACTGATGCTATATTTCTGGTAAGACAGCTGCAGGAGAAATGCCTAGCCAAAGATAAACT
>NC_069003.1:17659085-17660356 GCF_001194135.2 Octopus bimaculoides
ATATATATATATAAATATATGTATATGAATATATTTACATATAAGTACATACATATATATATATATATATATATATATATATATGTGTGTGTGTGTGTGTGTGTGTGTGTGCAAGGGGAAAAGTACCACTGATGCTATATTTCTGGTAAGACAGCTGCAGGAGAAATGCCTAGCCAAAGATAAACTTCTGTATCTGGCTTTCGTTGACATGGAGAAAGTCCTAATAGGTAGAAAGGTAGACAAAACACAAATCCCTTCAGGTAGATGACCCTGCTCGATCTGTAGAAAAGGCATAGGTAGAAACTGTATAAGATGTACCCAGTGTAAGCTATGGACACATAAGAGGTGCAGCAATATCAAAGGAAGGCTAACTAGGAAGTTAGTTTTTGTATGTGGCAGATGTTCAGGTGCAATAAACACTAAAAACATGCAGAAAACAATTTCTGCCACATTCCAGGGAGAAAAACTAAACGTAGTTGATAGCTTCCATTATCTAGGTGACCAAGTTAGTAGTGGGGGAGGGTGCTCTGAAAGTGTATCTACTAGAATAAGAATAGCCTGGGCAAAGTTCAGAGAGCTCTTACCTCTGCTGGTGACAAAGGGCCTCTCGCTCAGAGTAAAAGGCAGACTGTATGACGCATGTGTACGAACAGCCATGCTACATGGCAGTGAAACATGGGCCATGACTGCTGAGGACAAGCGTAAGCTCGCATGGAATGAAGTCAGTATGCTCTGATGGATGTGTAATGTCAGTGTGCATACTCGACAGAGTGTAAATACCTGGAGAGAAAAGTTGAACCTAAGAAGCATCAGTTGTGGTGTGCAAGAGAGACAATTGCACTGGTATGGTCATGTGGCGAGAATGGATGAGGTTAACTGTGTGAAAAAGTGCCACACCCTAGCGGTTGAGGGAACCAGTGGAAGAGATAGACCCAGGAAGACCTGGGATGAGGTGGTGAAGCACGACCTTCGAACATTAGACCTCACTTCTGACCGAGACCTTTGGAAATATGCTGTGCGTGAGAAGACCCGGCAAGCCAAGAGAGAAGATTAATCCCTGTTCATAGCACAAACGGGAGTCTGGATGGCCCCTGTGCAAGGACAATCCGAACACGGACAGGTGTTGCAAAGAGTGACTGGTAGAGCAGAAATGGCACGACACTGAGGTGTCATTGCCTAGGCGGATGTCTCGAAGGTGTTCCGCAAATCGGTCAGCCAAGCGGCGTCCCATTTGTCTGATGTACAGAGAATAGCAAAGAGAGCAGGAGATG
>NC_069003.1:17663143-17665377 GCF_001194135.2 Octopus bimaculoides
ACTCTCGACAGGAAGAGGTCCAGCTTTGATTTAAAAACCCCTACATCTACTTTGTGCAGGTTCCTCAGGCTCTTTGGGAGAATATTAAAAAGCGGTGGGCCCCTGAAACCCAAACTGTTGCAGTAACTGTTCCTGAAGCGCGATGGCATTGCTGGGATCTTTGGCACTATGCAGTGTCGTCCCGTTCTGGCATTGGTGTAGCTTTCAATGCCAAAATTTGGCACAATTCCTTCCAGGATCTTCCAAATGTATATTACTGCATATCTCTCCCGCCTTCTCTCCAGGGAGTAGAGTCCTAGCTGTTTCAGCCTTTCTCAGTAGCTGAGCCATTGCAAAGAGACAATCTTCTTCGTGAATCTTCTCTGGTTTGTTTCAAGGTCCGCTGTTAATTTTACACTGTTGGATGACCATAGCTGTGCTGTGAGCAGTAATCCAGGTGACTGAGGACGTATGTCCTCCAGAGGACCATCATGGTTTCCTTATCTATGGTTCTGAATGTTCTCAGGATCCATCCAGCCAGTCGTCTGCATTTTGTCGCCATCCTGGTGAGAGTGGATTTGTTAGACGGAAACTTAATGAAGCCTGTCGTATATATGTGTGTGTGTGTGTTTGTCCCCACTACTTTGCTTGACAACCGATGCTGGTGTGTTTAAGTACCCGTAATGTTGGGGTTCGGCAAAAGTCCTGTGGTCAATTTGTTCGTCTAAAGGCTGTGCTCCAGCATGGCAAATGACTAAAACAAATAAAAGAATATATACATACATAAATATATATACATACATATATACATACATACACATATATATGTTTATGTATATAATAGATAGGTATTGAAGAATGGACTTAGCAAATTGTGTTTAGTATGTATTAACCAATAAACATG
This sequence comes from Octopus bimaculoides, assembly GCF_001194135.2. NCBI lineage: Eukaryota > Metazoa > Mollusca > Cephalopoda > Octopoda > Octopodidae > Octopus > Octopus bimaculoides. The sequence continues at coordinate 17,664,027 of NC_069003.1, forward strand.
GTTTACTAATTCCATTTCTTGATACTTTTGTATTTGATTATATACTCTAGTGATGCTTTGTAAATTTTTGTATTTCTGGTGCAGTGGAGTCCTAAGAGACCTTCCCATTTTTCAACTTACATATATCTGTGAATGAGGTAAATGTCTTGATTTTATATTCTAATATAGCATAATTCACCTACTATATATACATATATACATACAGACAATTTTAAACCCTAGAATGTAAAATATTAACAATTGCTCAGCCAGCAAATTATAAAAAAAAACAAAAGTCAATTAAAACAGGTTTCAAAAGCCCCATAAAGTATCTCAAGTAGCAAAGATATGAAATAGATAGGAGATGAACATATCTCGAAAACAGAGATAAAGTAATACGAGACATAACAAACACAATGATATACTGAATAGGATTTGATCAATGGAAGAAGGAAAAGGATTCAACCAACAGGAAGATGAGTGCACTAAATAACTGATAAGACAAAGTAAACATTATGTCTGATTTCATATTATACACACACACATAAGGACAAAAGCTTAGCCATTACATTTGAGCAAGATTGAATTGCTAGCTTTTACCATGCATTAGCTAATCATTTTAGGTACCTGTGTACTCATGACCAGACAAAGACATCTACCGTTGGTTCAGCCAGACATCAACAGTATGACACATAAAGCAACAGAGGGCTACACAATCACTCCAACATTACTCAATCTCAGTTATTTTATTTCTGTCTATATATCTTTCATCTTTTACATGTTTCAATCATTTGACCATGGGCATACTGGCACACAGATTTGAAGGGTTTTAGTTGAAGCAATTAATTCCAGAAATTATTTTTTAAAACCTGGTACTTATTTTATTGAGCTCTAGTACTGTATTGCAAAGCTACAGGGATGTAAACACACCAAAACCAGTTGTCGAGCTTTGGTGGGGGGCACAAACACAGACACAAAGACATATTCTTTTATTTGTTTCAGTCATTTCACTGTAGTCATGCTGGAGCAATACCTTTTAGTCAAACAAATAGACCGCAGGGCGTATTCTTTGTAAGCCTAATACTAATTCTATCGGTCTCTTTTGCAGAAGCACTAATTTACGGGGACATAAACACACCAACACCAATTGTCAAGCGATGGCAGCAGGACAAACACAGAAGCACACTCACACACACATATCATCATCATCGTTTAATGTCCGCAAATGTATACAGACACACATATGTACACACACACACACACACACACACACATATACATAGATGTATATACATATATATATATATACATATATATATATATATATATACACATATATATATGCATATGTATATATGCATATATATATATA
>NC_069003.1:17671570-17679317 GCF_001194135.2 Octopus bimaculoides
ATATATACACATATATATATATACACATATATATATATACACATATATATATATACACATATATATATATACACATATATATATACAAATATATATATATCTATATATACACATATATATATATACACATATATATATATACACATATATATATACAAATATATATATATATATATATATATATAATATATGAGAAGAAAACTGATGTAAATAACAAGGAGAAATTAGTCGTTTTCGCTGGTATGTCTTTAATTTAATTAATTAACAAAGAAGGTAGCATTTAATGAAAATCAAATAAACACCTAAATGTTAATAATAAATATACAGAATTATTTAGGAGTAAAATTAGAGTAGGCCACAGCCTGACCAATAACTTAGCTACAATCATAGCCTCAATAAATAATAATAAAAACTAGACAAATTCTATGAAACTAGAAAAATTGTGAACAATAAAAATAATAACCAACAAACTAATAGAACTAAGCCCACCACTAGCGTAGTGCCTCCTACCAACTAAGATATAGACCTGAACAGTTATAGCCCCCCACAAGATAACATGAACACAGATATACCTAATAATTTATGTGGCTGCAGGGATAGAACAAAGTGCCATTTCTCGAATAGATGTAAGACAAATAATGTAGTTTACCAATGTGACATGCACACAAATAGCCAGATAAAATCATATATAGGCGCCACTAAAAACCAAATGATACTTAGATATAACGCACACCAATCTAGCTTCAGAAATAGGAATAAGGCAAATTCAACAGGGCTCAGTAAATATATTTGGAAACTTAAAGATAAAAAAAATAGATTATAGATTAAACTGGCTTATACTCACAAAAACAACCTCGTACAACACCGCCAATAGACGCTGTGATCTGTTTATCAGAACACCTAACTATCCTAACAGCTAAACAACCCCTCCTCAATAGGTAATTTGAGAACAACCTGTTTTTGTCTTCATGTAGGCCTCTTTGTCTTTTCAAAGTATTGGTAAAATAGTAGGACCCTCCTCGCTAGCATATTCATTTCTATAAGTCTAATTAGCTGCGAACCACCTCAAACACCTACACATAAACAGTCAACCCCCAACCCCACTCGCCCTCCACATTCCATAATAACTTACTTTACACCTACATAGGCCCCTTTTATCACTATGAACTGCCTAAACTTTAGCCATAATATAATTTGAAACCACCCTCCCTAATGTAAATAATCCAGTTTGAGTAAGCTCCCTTTTCACCTCAAGTTAGAGTTAGCCCCCTTCACTTACACCGCCAGTGACTAAAACTCACTATTGATTAAAACTAATTTAATACACACATGCACAAAAAATATGCTTAGTCAAACTCGGGATTCCACATCAGAATAAGATACACCCCGCTTTAATTACCCAGCGGAGCCATAAACTAACCAATCTACTACAATGAAAACCACTCCCCGGTGGAATAATCAACTTAAGAACTTAATATAATGTAAGACTAACAAATTTTGACTTTATTACCATTACTGATGTATGAATTTATTTTTCACATTCTGAAGATATTTACTAAAAGTAGTAAATTGAAACCATTGTAAATGCTACCTTCTTTGTTTGCAAAAACAACAAATTTCTCCTTGTTATTTACATCCATTTTCTTCTTGTATATAATCTAAACTATGGTTTACCCACCGAACTACCTGCTACCATACAACTTTACAAAGGACTGTACCTAATCAGCTAATCACCAGGAGCGTCTCTGAATTTAATTATCCCTTAGAGGTTTTAAACTCCTATAACTCATACCTACACAAGATATACGTATATATAAGTATATATATATATATATCTTAATATATAAAATCCGTTCCATCTGTCTGTTTGTGCGCTTATAACTCAAGTATTGTTCATCTGATTGCGGTGAAATTTTAAACATGGATACATGAGAGAGCTGGGCGTTTCATAATTGAAAAAGATTTTCAAAATCGTTAGTTTCAAAGTGAGAATCGCTATTTTTGTAATTTTTACTGTCCTGTTTGTTCCACCAGTAAAACAACCAGTTGCTCGGACAGCCAGCCTATACCATTTCGCTAGCAACAAGGGGAGTACAAGATGACAGTCAGCCAAAACCGTTGCTATGCTGTCTCTCTTCTTTCCTTTCTCTGTGGGGTTAATAATAATCTTTAGTTTCAGTTTCTCATTCAAACTACATAATAGGCAGAATTGTCAAATTAAGACAGTAGGGTGTTTTGAGGGAGATTTGGCTGCTATTTCTACCAGGTCTAGCTACCATGTAGAGGTATGCCTCATTGATATTATATATTTCTTATGCTTTCTAAAACCAAGTTAGAGATTTTGATGTCAGTGTACATACTCAACAGATTCTAAGTACCTTGAGAGAAAAGTTGGACTTCAGATGGGGTGTGCAAGAGAGACGACTGCACTGGTATGGACATGTGGCGAGAATGGCTGAGGATAGTTGTGTGAAAAAATGCCACACCCTAGTGGTTGAGGGAACCTGTGGAAGAGGTAGATCCGAGGCAATAACTAGTGACCAAGACCTTTGGAAATATGCTGTGCATGAGAAGATCCGGCAAGCCAAGTGAGACCATAACACGTGGCCTATGTCAGGGGTATAACCCGCCCACTTATGTGTACCTTTCCTTCATTAGACACTAAACTCTGCTTGCAAAGATCTGTTGAGGCAAATGAAATCAAAATCAAATCAAATTTGCAAATTCGATGACTGGCACCCGTGCCAGTGGGGCGCTAAGAGCACCATCTGAGCGTGATTGCTGCCAGAGCAGCTGACTGGCTTCCGTGCTGGTGGCACATAAAACACACCTGTTGAGCGTGGCCATTGCCAATACCGCCTGACTGGCCCTTGTGCCGGTGGCACATAAAAGCACCCACTACACTCTCGGAGTAGTTGGCGTTAGGAAGGGCATCCAACTGTAGAAACTCTGCCAGATCAGATTGGAGCCTGGTGCAGCCATCTGGTTTGCCAGTCCTCAGTCAAATCGTCCAACCCATGCTAGCATGGAAAGCGGACATTAAACGATGATGATGATGATGATGTTGTGTCTGGGGAGAGTCATTTTCTTCTTGTGCCTTATAATTTAACGCACTCACTGGTAAAATTTCCACTTATTCCTTATTTTTATTTTCCTAAAATTTTTGTTGCGTCCTGCAACCTTTTCAATAGTCTTGACTCTGTCCGTTATTTACACTGCATTCCCTTTTCTCTGTTTGTGTGCATGTGTGTGGGTCAGTGTGTGTGTGTGTGCCTATGCATGCATGTATGTATATATGTGTGTGTATGCATATGTATATATGTATGTATGTGCATCTGTATGTATTCTGCATATTCATGTGCTTGCATATCTGTTTGTGTATTTTTTATGCATGTGTGTGTGTGAGCGTGTGTTTGTATATGTATGCACCTCTGTCTCCTTGTGTGTGCATGTCTGTGTGTGTGTGTATTTTGCAACTATGTACCATGTTTGTATGTATGGACACATGTCTCCATATGTGTCCTTGTGTGAAGTAAAGTGTGTGTGTATATATGGTCATGTGTTTCAGTCTCCATTTGCGTATATGTGCTTGTCTGTTCATATAACATATGTACCTATCCGTCTGTATGTTGATCTGTTTATTTTCATATCCATATGCTTACATACATGTGCATATACACATATATACCCACACACACACATACATACATACATCTATCTACATAACAGCCTACTAACTATTCTACTCTACCTATGTAAACTGTGGGTATGGAGGTATGATATCTACTATGTATATTTCCTATTTAGTATTGGGGAAGTTTCATTTATAAGGATGTACTCCCGTATTTGTCTGAGTGTTGGGTGTTTGGATAAGATGCAGATGTCAAGTTGACCCAGGTTGCCTCCATAGTGGTCTTTGGCATGTTGGTAGAGTATGGAAGACTGTTATTTGTCGTCATGTTGTCTCAAATGTTCATTTAGTCTTTCTGCAATGCTCCTAGATTTATCCCCTGTGTATGTCATGTTCATGTCTTTACAAGCACCTTCTATGCATCTTATGCAGTAGACTACATTTCTAGTTCTACAGTTAATGCCAGGGTTAACCCTACATACCATGCAGTTATCATTGGTGCATATGGTATTCTCAAAGGGGTATGTCCTACATAGTTGTGATCTAACGGAGTTCCCTGGCTTTTCAACAATCTTAATGTTGAGTTTGGTCTCCTTCAGAGCTTTTCTAAATCTACGCGCTAGTTCTCCATGGGCTGTGGCCTCTACAAACATCACTCCTTGATATTTGTTGGTTTTATACTACATGTTTGCCCTGCTTGCTTTGTCACAAGTTTTTTGTATCCTATTCCATTCTTTGTTTCTATATCTAGGGCAGGTACCACTGGTGTCATTACATATAATGTTGTCTAATTTCTTTCTAACCCCCCTGTATACTATCCTTCTGATCATATCCAGAGAACTGCATGCAGTGCATGAAGTTCTGTATATGTTTTTTTTCATTTCATAGGGTTCACATAGTGGAGTCACATTGTTCATTATTCTAAGTCTGCTGTGAGTATGTTAATTTTCATGTTGTGTGACAAAGCCGAGTTCTTGTGAACAACATATTTTGAAGTTATGGGTTTCATTTAACAGGAGTGGAGGAGCTGCACTCTATTGTTCACAGTCTCTAACCAAAGTTCAGTATCAAGTACAGGGAGTCTATTTTTGGGGTGCTTAGTGGGGTAATCTATAGTTACCTTGATACTTTGGTCGATGGAGTTAGTTATTTGCTGGATGCTCTCCATTACGTTCTTCTCAGTTTCTACATTACCATCACTAGAGTTGGTCCTAACTATGATATTAATGTCATCTACATATCTACTGTAGAGTAGAAGAGTTGTGGACTGTTCTACTAACATTTGTTTAAGTTTTCTGTCCCACAAGGTCATGAAGAGGCCAGCTACATCTCCAGCTACACCGACACCGATGGCTGCACCTTGAACCTGCACATTTAGCGTTTTTGTTAAACTTTACTATGTGGTTCTTCACAGTGGTTTTTACACTGGCCCCTATTGCATGCGTAATCATTTCTTTCACCTGATTGTTGTTCTCAGGGTTTTGGGTGGGTGCGGTCCAGCCACTCCAGTGCTCTGTGGTGCTTTTTTTCACTGCTGAAGTGATGGTGGGTGGTCTTCCCCTCTGTAACCTGGTGGGGAGAATCTACTGAGGTCATGGTCATCTAAATAGTCACTGTCATAGCTTAGTCTGAAGAGGAGGCCCAGTTCCCTAGTGTTGACATTACAGAACTCCACTTCACTCTCATAGATTACCTGAATATATTTCTCCACAGCAAAATCTATGTCTATAGATGGGTAGAGTGAAATTACATCCATACTACCCACTACACAACCTGTGAGGTCGTTGGAGTGGTTGCAAGTACTGACTTTACTGAGGAGATCTTCTGTACTCACACAGACATCTCTATGAGAGGTCATAATACCTGTGAGAGGAAGTAGGACAGTCTATAGTTGCTGGAGATATTCGCTCCGCACACTGGTCTGGTTGGGGGCCCACAACAGTGTTTATGTAGGGTTTGTGGTCTTTGCGTAACCCGTATAGTATAGGAACATCATTGTTGGATGCTTGGAAATTGTGTGCTGTCCTTTTCATAGGTTGGAGTATGTTGCACCACATTCCCATGCGTGCATTGCGGAGTTTTTCCACTCTTTCATGTTTCTGTGGTGTAACTTCTCTCATGCTACTGATGTGTTGTTGCGTGGTCTGGACATAGATCTGTGGGCTGTCTATCGACAGTCTGCCAGACTTGTCCATAGGGAGGCACAATAATTCTCTGTTCCTAATCCACTATTTTAGTTTTTGAAGGCCTTTGTCAACAGATGAGCTGAGTTGGTGGGTCCCCTCCTCACTATGTTTTCTGGTGGATTTGTTGTATCTGTCTAAGATATGCCGGAGCCTATTTCTAGCTAAGGAGATCTTTGCTTCTGTCTCACTGTCAATTTGGGGTGGGATACATACCCCTTTGTTAAAGATTAAGTCTGTGGGGTAGATCCTCGTCATATCATAAGATTTGTTGTTAGGGTTATAGAAGACAGAGTGTAGAGTGTTATTATCATTGTGGTTGTTGTTATAGTTGCTGGTATTGTTGTTGTTGTTGCTGGTGGTGGTGGTGGTGGTGGTGGTAGTGCTTGTGTTGTGTCTATTGTTATTGTTGTGGGTGGTGTTGTTGGTAGTGGTGTGGAATATGTGGTTGTTATTGTTATCTGTGTGTGGGATCTTGTTGTTGTCATCAACACCGCTATGGCTATTGTTGTTTTGGGTTCATATATTTGTGTTGTTGTTGTATTGTCCTAACCTCCATCTTAATTTTAAGAATGTTTTTTCAATCTCAGACACAATCAATTTTTCTGACCTTGTTATATGTAGCGAATTTTGGTGATAACTCTAAAGCATGCATTTCATCTGTATCTTCGCTGTACTGCACCATATATATATTCCAGAGGTGTATTTGTTTTTTTTGTTGTTGATGATGGAATTGTTTTCCGGTGTCCTGGCATCGAAATCCTCTGGTAGTTTACATTCTGACAATCCCGTTGATATCATTTGGGTATTTATATTGATTCTTACCATGTTGGGATTGTTGTTGTTGTTGCTATTTCATCCATTTGACTTTATTGTTGAAGTGTTTATTACAGGCATGGTTTACTCAGCGGTATTCTTGTTGGATGTGTGTCATGAATCTGTCTCTTTCGTGTGGTGTGGTGGTGTTTTTTAGTTCATACAGCAGGACTCTCTTTCGTTTTTGGTACTGGTTGATTTCCGTGTATATTTTCTTTTTGATGTTTTGTAACATCGTATGTTTTAGTTTTCTTTCTTGATGTTCTGTGAGTCCTAACCGCTTGGCAGCTGAATTGATGGATTTTGTGCATAGGTTAGAGGAGATGCATGTTTTAATGAAGTGGAGCTGTTGGGTAGCTATCTTGATTTTTAGACAGCAGAACACAGTGATTCTCAGTGTCTTACTAGCTTGGCTAAAGCTTATTATATTTTGTTTTTTGGATTTGGTTTGCAAGATTCTTTATGTGAGTTCGTGTGTTGAAGCATATTCTGTTGTGTCTGGGGGAGAGTCATTTTCTTTCTTGCATTATAATTTAACACACTCACCGGTAAAATTTCCACTTCTTCCTTATCTTTATTATCCTAAAATTTTCATTATGTCTTGCAACCTTTTCAATAGTCTTACACTGCGTAAATGTTTAGTGGCTAGCAATCTATCATGGCAAATGCCGTACTGAGGGATCACACAGGAGAGCTGGGAAGAAGAGGAGATAATAAAAAAGTGGTGATCCCAAAACGAAGGTGCATGTGCATGTGTATATGAGAGCATGTATGTGCATGTGGAAGAGGACTGGTGACCTTGACGTGTGCATGTGTGCATTTGTAGGTGTAGATGATGGTGTGGGTGCTGGGAAATGGTCAGTGTTATAGTGTGCGTGGTGGAGTGATGTGATGTGGTGTGGTATGGTAGTGTGTGGTGTGGTCGTGTTGGGATGTGGGGGAGGCAAGAGTAGGGAAAGCAAGGGTGGCGTGTGGGTTAGGCTGAGGGTGGGGTGTGGGTTAGGCTGAGGGTGGGGTAGACGTGGAGTATGTGAGAATGGGTGTAAGGGATGTGGTGGGGTGGGATGGATAGGGAAGGTGGGGTTGGATTGTGTAGGGGTGGAGTTACGAGGGAAGG
>NC_069003.1:17680001-17680879 GCF_001194135.2 Octopus bimaculoides
TGAGTTAGGGAAGAAGCTGAGGACCAAGAGGCCTTGTAGGTTGTGGGCTCATTTGAAGGAGGGCAGGGGTTGGTTAAGGAAGATGTGCAAAGCGGAGGGGTCGGACTGGAGTCACCAAAAGGCTCAGACAATGGTACGTTGGAGGTAGGGTGGTAGGTGAGGGGAAACGGGAGATGGGAGATAGTGGAGCGGGAGCAGGGGGAGAGAGCAGATGCACGGTCTATGGAACGTGCTCTGGCAAGGGTGGTGTGGATAGTAGTGAAGGGATATCCATGTAGGATGAAGTGGTGAGCCATGAGTTGAGACTGAGTCTCAAAGTCATTGTCACTACAGAGCCTGTGTAGATGGAGGAATTGGGAATAGGAGATGGAGAGCTTGGTGTGTTTAGGAGAAGTTGAGGTATGAGTGTGAGTCTGTGTGTTTGTAGTGGATGGAGGTGGTGAGAGTGGAGTGATGAATGCTTGCACGGTGAATTTGAGAAATTATAATGTATAACGATGAAACACATGTTATTCATCTCTTAATTATATGTTAGTGTTATGGCGCGGTCACTGATGAGACATTTCGCCTTGCAAATTATTTTATTTGCTAAAACAATATTGAAACCAAGGTCTGACGGGATTAAAATTACAAGGTAAAAGTTTTTATTTTTCATTCCTTTTGAAGATTGCTCTTAATTGTGGTTTTGGTCGCTTTGACTACTTCTAGTGTGTAAAAACTGCCTGTTGAAGGCAGTTTTCTCTTGTGTTTAAATGTACACTATTTTATATTGAGAATATATTGTCTATTGACTTCTTATACAAGCTAGGCCACTGGTAGTGAAATTTCTAAAAAAACTCACTACCCTATATTTTACGTATATGTATATATATATATAT
>NC_069003.1:17681445-17684611 GCF_001194135.2 Octopus bimaculoides
AATAAGGGTACAGCAGGAAAAAAAAAAAAATAATAATAAAGAATACATAAATGAAGGTATAGCATGTGGGACATGCAAAAATATAAAAAAGGTATATGTCAAAAAACCCTTAAAAATACAAGGCACCCAAAAAGCCTACAAACATTATAGATAGGTCGCTATAGGCACTCCAATGCACATCTATATGTGTGGGTTCGTGTGCACAGCCTTACTCGGATGTCCCCTTACTCTCATGCAATCCACAACCCCCAGAGCCATTGAAGAAGCTGTTGTCATCAACTGACCAAGATTTCAAGCACTTCCAAAACAAAATTAGACAATACAACGCTGTACTACAGCGTACTACAAGGTCAGGTTTATCATCAGATTGGCTCTCTACTACTTCTGTCAAATAAATCACTAAAATCGCCCTTTCATTGTTTATAATCTGTACCTGTTTTTTGGTTATGAAATGGGCTACATAAAATGTGTTTTTGAATTACGTGTATTTACTTTATATTCATATATGAGGTAAAAACTTTCTTTTAACATTTCACTTAATGTCTATGTTCCATGCTGGAATGGGTTGGAGAGTTATCAATGTAGAAGGTTAGTATCTCAGCTTGTAGTAGTTGAGACTTGCGGTGTTTTCAAATTTCATTATTCTCTTTAACCTGGGAAACACCAGATTGTGGCTGAGCCATATGTGACGATGCTACTGTAGATTATAGCCCAAGGAAGACATCTCCAGCTGGCTAATGACACACTGTCTGAGCCTGAACAGTATTTGCGAAGGGAAATCATTGTTACCATCTCTAGCCTGATGTGATACACACAGACCTGGGTTTCTGGGTAGTAACCCGTCATCAGCATGACAATCTCCGGCTAGGGATGAGATGTGATTCTGAACGCAAAACACTATAATCTTTTTCCAGTGACAACTGGTCGCTGATCTCAAAAACGGAGAAACAAGCAATAATAAATCTCTGAGTGAGATGTAAACAGTAGCAGTAAGGAATCGTGAAGTATATTTGCCACCTAAATATGGCTGACCCATATGGGATGATGCTACTGCAGTTTATAGCCCCAGAAAGACATCTCCTCCAGCTGGCTAACGACACACTGTCTGTGCCCAATCAGTATTTGCGAAGGGAAATCATCATTCCCATCTCTAGCCTGACGTGATACACACGGACCCAGCTAGGAATGAGACGTGATTCCGAACGCAAAATACTATATGCTGTTTCCAGTGACAAATAGTCACTGATCTCAAAAAAGGAGAAACAAGCAAGCAATAATAATCTCTACTATCCATAAACCCAGAGGAAGTTGTCATGGTGATACCCGCTCAGAGCCCAACACAAAGTTGCAGAAAGTTTATGGAGAGGAGTGCGTGAGCCACACACAAGTGTACAAGGGGTTCAGACATTTCCAGGATGGCTGCAAAAATGTTGATATTGACAAACACAACCAGCACAACTGAGGAAAGTAATGCAGATGTGCATGCAGCTGTGAGAGGAAATCATTGAATTGGTAACCATGGGTTATCAGAGGATGTGCAGATTAGTTATGGTTCAGTTCAGTCCATTATCACTGAAGATTTGGGTTATGAGATGTGTGTCTGCCAAGTTTGTGCTAAAACTGCTTTCAGCTGACCCAAGTGAGATTTGGATTTCAGTTGCACAAAATCTCCTTGAGTGTGTTGAGAATGATGAAAACTTTTTGAAAACTTTGCATGGACCTCTGAGCAGGTATCGCCAAGCTTTTGGCAAAATTTTATGCAGATTCTCTACTCAACTTTCTCTGTCATGGTCAATGTGACAAACACAGTACACACGTTACTTCCAAGCACTGCTGTAAACAGTGGATATGAGCTAGAACATTAAAACTTACTGTGCATGCACAAGAGAGTTCAAGATCAATCTGTGCCAAGTGGCTTCACTCTGCATGCTTCAACATGAGTTAGCGGTTCAGCAAAAGAGAATGATATAATAAGTACTAGGACTTAAAAATAAGTCCAGAGATCGATTTGTTTGACTAAAACCCTTCAAAGCAGTGCTCTAATACAGCTGCAATCAAATGACTGAAACAACTAAAAGAATAAAAGTATATATATATATATATATATATATATATATATATATATATATATATATATATATATATATATATATATATATACATATATATATGTGTGTGTGTACATTGCCTTCGAGAGGCCCAGCACTCACTCGAAAGGTGCTTTTTATGTGCCACCAGTATGGGTGCCAGTTATGCGACACCAACAATGAATGCCACAACTATGATTTTACTTGGCTTGATAAGTCTTCTCAACTACAGCATATCGCAAAGATTTCAGTCAGTAGTCATAGCCTCTGTGAGGCCCAACATTCAAAGATCATGGTTCACCACCTCATCCCATGTCTTCCTGGGTCTTTCTCTTCCACAGCTTCCTTTCACTGGTAGAGATTGACACTTCTTCACACAATTGTCCACATCCGTACACATCACATGACCATACTAATGCAGTCGTCTCTCTTGTACACTACATCTTATGCCGCTTGTGCCCAACTTTTCTCTCAAGATGTTTACACTCTATCATGCATGCACGCCGACATTGTACATCAAACAAAGCATACTAGCTTCATTTCTTTCAAGCCAGCGCATGTCCTCGACATATACATATGGATTTATATGTAATTGATAACAAAGAGGAGAGGGGAGATTTATCTACATCCAAAACTTTTAAAAAGTTTTCTACAGCATATATAACATGTATGTTATATGTATGTTTTGACTAGTGACTGCCCATTGCTCTGTATGTAATTATGCATCCTAGTCGCTGCTGTTTCATCAAGGGTCCATCACTCATGACGTTTTCAACATGAACTGATTCAAACAAGCATCCTTACAGTTGAATAGGAACACAGAGCTACCCAACAAGTGAAGCTTACCAGTACCAGTACCTCTTTTAAGCTTTAGTACTACGTTATTGGACTGTTGTGGATAGCCGGTATCTATACCATTTTGTGAGATAATACAGTATCTGCCAGGATAATTTATACCTTTTATACTCAATTCAATGTGTTTATGTGTGTGTGTGCATGTATATTGTATATATATATATATATATATATATATATATATATGTGTGTATATATATATATAAATGTATATATATACATAT
>NC_069003.1:17685475-17693031 GCF_001194135.2 Octopus bimaculoides
ATATATATATATATATATATATATATATATATATAAATATATATATGTATATATATCATCATCATCATCAATGTCTGTTGTCCATGCTGGTATGGGTTGGACAGTTTGACCAGGGCTGGCAAGCTGAGGGTCTGCACCAAATTCTAGTCTGATTTGGTATGGTGTCTACGGCTGGATGACCTTCCTAATGCCAACCACTCCAAGAGTGTAATGGGTACTTTTACATGCCATCGCCACAGGTGCCAGATGTGTGACATAACTATCTGCCACAACTATGATTTCACTTGGTCTGATGGGTCTTGCACCTGTGAGGCCCAGCATTTCAAGATCATACTTCACCACGTCATCCCATGTCTTCCTGGGTCTACCTCTTCCACAGGTTCCCTCCACAGTTAGAGATCGGCACTTCTTTACACAGCTGGCCTTGCCCATGCACATCACATGACCATACCAGTGCAGTCGTCTCTCTTGCACACTATATCTGATGCCTCTTATCCTCAACTTTCCTCTCAAAACACTTAGTCTGTCATACATGCACACTGACTGACATTGCACATCAAGCAAAGCATACTAGCTTCATTTCTTTCAAGCCAACACATCCTATAAATGTATATATGTATATATCTAATTGTTTAGACTAATAGGTATTTGTCATTTAGTGTGTTGATATGTTGAGTAAAGCACTAGCACAGTTTGGGCTATCTGGTGTCATCTGCAGTTGGGTTATATTTCCATTGGAGCTACTTCAGGAATTCTGCAGTGTTGATTGAGATAATAATCGATTAATGAAACAGAGGATGTGTATGAAAATCATTTCGACCCATCCTTTACGTGTGGGATAATGTACATCATATTGTGTTACATCAATTTTTCAGCCTGAGTCACATCAGGTACATGCATACATAAAGTGGTGTCCCACTACAAATATTGAGCTCAGACAGTCGTGTCGGTCTTTGCCTGCTTCATTAGGGAGTGAGGTTTTGCTATCATTGTCCTCATGTTAAATATTCATAACAAATAGTTGTAAATATAAAAATATAAATTGTAGAAAAGAAAAGAGGATATAAAAGAGAAAGTGTGTTGAAAAGAATATAGACAGGGTGAGACCTGCTAACAAAGGATTAGATATAGATAGGGTGAGGCCTGTTAAGGAGAGATTAGATTGCATTAAGTTTAAAGAGAAGGATGAGTACTACAATTCTAACATAGGGGAGGGGGTAGGGATGTGTATGGGCACATACATACACATTCACACACATACATGCACATATACACACACAGAGACATAGGCGCCCACATACACCCTTACCCATGTAGGCCATAAGCTCTTACAGTCCTACGATAAATGATAAATCAATAAATGATAAATCTCGGAAAATACATACAGTAAAAGTCTGTCATCACAGCTATTTTGAGATGAAGATGGGGATCTGGGTAGGTGTCATGTGGGAGACTGTGTGGTGTGTGCTTTAACAATAGCACACTGGATTGTTGGTTCGTCCATTGGTCACAGATGACCAGACACACTCGTATGTATATGATTATATGTATAGACACGTGTACACACTCATAATGGCATATTTAACTCTATACAAAACACCAATGTGTGTGTATATACACATATACACACACATACATACATATATACACACACACATCTACACATGTGCACACATATATCAATACATACATACATATACATACACTCATATGCACACTGTGGTATAAGTTCATATATATGTACCTATACATTTGCATGCATGCACACATACACCCATACATATACATGTCTTTGCATGCCAGTACGTGTGTATATATTTCAGTGTGCATGCACGCATTAACACACATGCATTCACACATACACCTACATATGTGTGTGTGTGTGTATCTATATATACATACATACATACATACATATATATATATATATATATATATATATATATATATATATATATATATATATACATATTTCTGTATATTTATACATGTGTGTGCATATATACATATATTTATATAATGTTTGTTGCCACTTCAACATGGCTGTTCTGTATGAACTGATATTACTACCTTTTTTAACCCCATTTTTAACCATTGAGGATGGGCAAAAATAGCCCGAAACCAGACAGTCTGGTTGTCCTGTCATGTCGCTAAAAGATGGTAGGGGTTCACTCCCCTGTTTGCAATATATATTAGGTGCAGATTGCATTGATAACCAGCTAGAGGAGGCTTCCTTTTGGGGCTAAAACTGATAGTGACGATGGCTCGTATGGAACAGACATGTTGAAGTGGCAACAAACATTACTTCTTAGTATAGTTACTACTGTGTGTATAATGTATGCATATAGATATATATATTCCTTTATTCTGTTTCAGTTGTTTGACTGTGGCCATGCTGAAGCACCACCTTTAGTTGAACAAATCAATCCCAGAACTTATTCTTTGCAAGCCTGATACTTATTCTATCGGTTTCTTTTGCCGAACCGCTAAGTAACGGGGACATAAACACACCAACATCGGTTGTCATGCAATGGTGGGGGGACAGAGGCACACACACATATACATACAATGGGCTTCTTTCAGTTTCCGTCTACCAAATCCAGTCACAAGGCTTTGGTTGGCCCGAATCTATAGTAGAAGACGTCACTTGCTCAAGGTGCCACACAGTGGGACTGAACCTGGAACCACGTTGTTGGAAAGCAAGCAATGCTTGCATCTCTCTCTCTCTCTCTCTCCATATATATATATTGTATCTATATGTACATGTAGATGAAGGTATGTACATACATGTACATATATATGCATATACTCATATATTGTTTATATATATATATATATATATATATATATATATAAAGAGAGAGAGAGAGAGAGAGAGAGAGAGAGAGAGAGAGAGAGAGAGAGAATTTAAAGCTAATTTAATACTTTACTGCTCTATACTTTAGAGTGTGTTTATTATTCGTACTTGATACATTGACGTACACATACCCATATGTGCATGTGTGTGTACGTCAATGTATCATATATCCGAATAAGAAGCGCACTCTAAGGTATAGAGCAGTAAAGTATTAAACCGCTAAACTCTATGACCAGACTTTTGTGCTTTAATAATGGATAGATAGATAGATAGATAGATAGATAGATAGATAGATAGACAGACATATATATATTTAAGTATAAGATAAATATATAGTCGTGTGTGCGTGCATATATATATATATGTGTGTGTGTGTGTGTGTGTATGTATGTATGTATGTAAGTATATGTAATAGCTTGTAGTCCATTTGTTCTCTCGTACCTATTGTTTTTGTCCATGAACATGTTTACATTTATTTAGTAATAACCTTTGCATATGTGTGTGCATGCCTATGTCGCTGTTTTTAATATGGACTGTTGTTGTGGTTCCCTGTAACAGCACATACTACTACTACGACATATATTTATATAAATGTGTGCACATTTATATTTGTGTGTCTGTGAATTATGAAAGGAGGGGTGTGGAGCACGAAACAACATTTTTGTTAATGAATGTTTAACTAACATAGCCACGAAATAGTGTGTGCGCGCGTGCGTGTGTATTAGAACGATTTATAAACTTCCCAGTTGTATGTTTATTTCTACATCGAGAAAGACATCTCGCTGTGTGTGTGTGTGTGATGTATTGTTTGTTTTTATGTTCAGTTATAATAAAAGCAATTTTACATTAATCTGATGTGTTACTCTAGATCGACGATGGCTTAGCTGGCCAAAACTTCGAAGTCACTGTCGATAATATTCTTGTGTAAGAATATATATATATATATATATATATATATATATATATATAAAAACTGGGGAATATTAATATATATACTACTCTACATTTTATAGTGTTTCTTCTTTCGGATTTGTTTTCTTACATATATATGTATATATATATGCACGCATACACACACACACACACAGTATGTGTCTAGTGAATGTTTGTTAATGTGGAGAGAGTGAGAGAGGTGGAGAAGAAGGAGTAAGAGCGAGAAGAGGGAGAGAATGAGAGACAGATAGACAAACAGACAGGCACAGACACTGGTGTATTGTTGCAGTTGAGAAGCAAGCAAGAAGCAGCCAATTGATTCAGGGTATTTTCGAATGTTTAGTATTTAGAAATTATGTCTGATCACAGAATAACCTTTAACTTACTGTAGAGTGAGAGAGAAGGCTGGGGTAGTAGAACTATTTGTAAATTAGGGTGTAGGTTTAGGTGGCTCCCATCATGAATAAATTACAGGATTCCAGTCTATGTGTGTGATGAGTGACTTTTACTTACCCGTGGTAATGGTTTTCTCGGTTGGCATACTGCTAAAAGACACGGTCTTCTTCCTCAGTGATTTGCGGCTGCTGTTTTTGATAATGCTGCTCCTTCGCGGCAAAGTGGGGAGACTTTCGGACTCTTCTTCAGACGGTACCTCTTGGTTGCTACAAGACGAACAGGTGGGTGGTGGCGGTTGTAATAAATTGCTGTCGTTGGGAGCCGGGGCACTCCGCGAGGAGAAGTTGTTTGAAGTCTCGTCCATCTGCGCTGTACCCCCATTAACCGAGTAATGATGGTAACAGTCTGAAAGTTGAGCGTAGGATTCGTTTGATGTGACGCTATCCTTTCGCGATATATAGGACGATGTCGAGACATCGCTGCCCACTTGGTCGCTGTTGGGGAATGGAGGATTAAGAGAGGAGGGTGCAGGGTCGCTGGTTGGAGGCGGTACGACGCCGTTTAAGAACACTTCATCGTGTTGGCTTTCTTCATTACTTGAGGTTTGTTTAGTTACTGGAAGAGCAGTAGCTGTGGCCGAGGTAGTTACGGTAGTTGTAGTTACAGGGTTGGGCACGTTGAAGTAGAATGGTCCTTGAGACGGACAGATTAAACCATGAGACATTGGAGAAGCTGGAGGATGAGGGCTATAAGACTGATGATGGCAACAATGGTGTTGATTGTGATCGAGTTGCTGCTGCTGCTGCTGTTGTTGTTGTTGTTGTTGGCAATGATACTGGTGGTGCGAGGTTTCTGTGTCAGTGGCCGATGGTGAAGGCCTCGGGCTAGTTACAGATTCAGCCTTATTATGTTGACCTTCTAAGTTCGTATGAGACGAATGAATGCAGGTACAAGAGAGGTTGTTTGCTCTGGCTAAGGACACGGCAGCATTGTCGCCGTCTGCTTGTGTCGTCGGATGAGGAGAAGCAGACTTGGTGCTGCCAATGTCACAGACTCCAACACTGCAACAACTGTAAGACGCTGTGGAGGCGACTGTCACCGCCGAGTGGGCAGGAAGAAGAGAAGAAGGTGGTGGTGGTGGTGAATGTGATTTGAGAAGCGAGTGGTTGTTGGTATCCATCATCACAGGAGGAAACACGAGTGGCGGAGATTACGCTTGGACAGCTGCGATTTAAGGTCAACCTAAAAGAGAAGACAGAAGAAAACAATAACAAGGGGACAAGAAAAGAAACAGGGGAAACGCGCGCGTACCGAAACATGGCACACACACACACACACAACAAATAGACAGATACGTTAACATACACATAGTAACACACAGATATACACTTAACATATAAACAAGTCATACACATATACACACTTATTAACATACACATGGTTACAGATACACACATACTCACTTATTAACATATAAACAGTCACGAATACACATTTATTAAGTCTCACGCACACATAAACACACTAACGGCATTCTTTCGCAAACACACTAACATATAAATATCAAGTCACACACACAGATACACATTAGCACAAACACAGTCACACACGGATATACACTCATTAACACATAATCACACACCGAACATACACACACTACAATACTATGTCCGTAAAGACATTTCCACGCTTTGAGACTTGTTTAAAAAAAAAGACTATATATGGATGTATGTGTGTGTGTGTGTGTGTGTGTACATACATTAATATGCAGAAATTGAGACATGCATATGCAAAAACAAGCACATATATACACATGCAGACATGTACTACAAACACACACACACATAGCCCTATATATACACCCACATACATCGAGAAAGCATTGTAAACATTTGACTTTCGCTATTTCTTCCCTGAGAGCATTGGTTTTACTGTTTAAACATTCACTAAATCTTTAACTTAGTCAATAAACAAACACACATACATACATATTTGTACAACACGTGTGTGTTGGGTGTGTTTGTGTGTATAATGGTAATAATAATTAAATATAGATTGACAGACAGACAGATAGATAGATAAACTGATAGAAGTATAAAATTTAGTCAGATTTGTGGTGAGAGTTTGGGATGGGAATGTGAAAGATGAAAATTGCAAGTAAACGACGGTCATTTTTTGTTGTATTGATTGTCTGAAGAGACTGAAAGACTGTCTATGGAATCAAGAAGGTACAGGTAGAAGAAAGAAGATATTAGTGGTTTTACTTGCAGGAATTTCTATGGACTGATGATGGACTAACAAACAACCCACTACATTTCTAAGCATCGCCGTTATTATCATGTATCATCATTCTTATATAAGTAAAGCTATACATAAGAAACCAAGCATGGACATCTCAATAGGAACATAAAATATAATAACAATAATATATGAATATTATATTATATTATATAGAGATATATTTATACAAACCATGTGTTTATGGTACGTCTGAAACGGTACAGCTGGGAGATCCGCGGTTTTGAAACGATAGAGATATCATCATAGTCATAATAATTACACTTACGAATTGTTGCAGTGGCTTCTATACCATCTCTCTCGCTCGCTCCCTTTTTAATTACCTAGATAGATAGATAGATAGATAGATAGATAAATGACTCTTGATCTCTCCGTCTGACCCTCTTTCTGTCTATCACATTATCCTTGTCCGCGCACTCTCTTCCAACTCTTCTACCTTACTACTCTTTCTTTCTCTCTCTCTCTCCTACTCTATGACACTATATTCACTCTCACTCTCTCTCTCCTACTCTATGACACTATATTCACTCTCTCTCTCTCTCGTATAGCCTTTCTATATATCTATCTCCTCTGTTGGTTTAGGTTTTAATATGTAACTTCTTTCCCCTCTCTCAATCACTTTAAACTTGCTCACATCTTTTTTTCCTTTTCTCTTCTTTTCATGCCTTTTATCTCCTTACATACACACATTCTCTCTTTCTTGCTTTTCTTCAATGTATTTACGCCTTCTCTCTCACTCACACTTCTCTCGCAATCACTCACTCATACTCTCTATTTCTCACCTCACTCCTTCAATCACTCATTAATGCACACATTCTCTTTAGCTTCTGTTTTTCACACTCACTCACTAATCATAACCTCTCTTTTTCTCAGTCACTCATACATACACTTTTCCTCACTCTAGTTCTCTCTCAATCTCTCGGTAGTGGTAAAATCTCTCCGCGCTGAATCCAATGACACATACACAGACGCACACACATATCACAAATATACATTTATAAAACTATACACATACACACATACAAATACACACGCATATGTATGTGTGTCTATGCGTGTGTGTGTATATATA
>NC_069003.1:17693683-17700984 GCF_001194135.2 Octopus bimaculoides
GGCGACACCTTCACACACATCCATCATGTTCATACACATATACACGTACTAAATTACAACAGACATAGTTACACAAACATACACGGACACACACAAATATAACCAGTCACGCACCTAATAACGTACACACACATACATACATAACCGTACAATAACGCAATCAGTTACACAGTAGCACACACATAATTACATAGCTATACACACACATAAGCACTTACAATCACTCACATAATCACACACAACCACAATCACACATAATCATACACGCACACATACT
Organism: Octopus bimaculoides; assembly: GCF_001194135.2. Taxonomy (NCBI): domain Eukaryota; kingdom Metazoa; phylum Mollusca; class Cephalopoda; order Octopoda; family Octopodidae; genus Octopus; species Octopus bimaculoides. The sequence goes on from NC_069003.1 coordinate 17,693,961, forward strand.
CACACATCCACAAGGACGAAACAACCAGTTTTGCTTACCCCAAGCCGAAGCTATGTACTTTCGCTTCCACCCAATTTCTACAATTTACATAATTTGCATCAATTCTAGTCTTTCATTCCGCCAAAGAAGCGGCAGCGATGGTAGTGGTTAAGGTAAATAGCCGGGTCATGTGCGAAGCCGTATGTTGTAGTTCCAGATTCTTTAGTTGGGAGTTCAAATCCCGCCGGCTTCTGATTCTCCTTTTTATCTCTCTGAAGTCGATAAAATAAATGTTAATTCGAGCATTTTACTCTCTCTCTCTCTCTCTCTTTCTCTCTCTTTTTCTCTCTCTCTCTCTCTAATAAATATTTGGCCTTATGCCAATATAAGAGATTGGTTATATTTACTTTATCTTTTACTTTACATCTTTTTTTTTTTTGGCTTTTATTGTTGTTGCTATTGTGGTTGCTGTCCATAATCATTATCATTAATTATTCTTATGATTGACTTTTATTGTTGATGTTATTATTGTTGTCTACATCACCACCATCATCATCACCACTACTACTACCAGCAACATGGTCATAGTCATCCGCACTACAACTATCATTATTACCATCATCATCATCACCACCACCACCATCATCATCATCATCATCATCATCATCATCATCGTTACCGTCAATCATCACCATCAACATCACCACCACTATTAACATCATTATCAGCAGCAACGGCATCACTACCACCACCACCATCGTCGTCGTCGTCATCTAATTAGTCCAATTTATGGTGCCGAATTACCATTGAACCATTTCAAGCCAACGCAAAGAAAGCCTGTATAAGGTAGCTCGATCTGCTAGAAATAGCAGCCAAATTTCTTTCAAAACAGTCCAATCGACTTCACAAAACAAAAGAGAAAGAAAGAAGGCAAGAATGAAAAAAGAAAGAAAGAAATTGGAAAATCGTCGTCGCTAAATATACTGGAAATAAGAGAAGGTGTGGGTTGTTTACAGTTGAATTGCCTTGTGATCAGAGCAGACCCGAGGCTAAACAACAACAACAACCACCGCATCTCATAACTCTACACTACACCACACATTCTCGACTACAACAGTACCCGAACCACAACATTGCTATACCATACAGTACTATGCACCAGACTACATACCACACCGCTATGTACACTACCATCATACTGTAAAACTGTTACCCTCTCACTCTCTTCATACAATAACCACTTCATGTACAACCACACATACTAACATCACACATTATCCCCTCCCTTACACAGGAATCCTCTACATGATTGCCTGATCTGCTAAAGTAATCAAAACTCCCTCAAATCACACCTTGTCACCTTACAAAAAAGAAACAGGTAAACTTGTTGGGTACTTGCGTAAACAATGCCCTCCACAACAATACAAAAGCCCTCATGTTGGACTCCTCGAATGTTTACAAAAATTCTCAAGCATGGAGTTTTATGGTTTATAAAATATACTATAAAGTTGTCACTGAGATAGTTTAATTAGTCCAAGTAATTAATCATTGTCTTATCGGCTAATAAAGTATTATTTACACTACACGTATGGAATCCTGTATTGTCTGCAAAAATTCTAAGGTGTGCTCTGTTATATATCTGTAAAATATACTATAAAACAGTAATTAACTCAGTTTAATTAGTCCTTAATTAATCTTAGCAGTCTGAACATACTGATGTTGGTCCTGGGTTCCTTGCACATAGGGAAAAAGCGGAACGGTCACAACTGGAATGTCTTCGAGTGTGTGTGTATTCGATCAGGGCTGACCGAGGGCTAAACACATGATAGGCAAAAAATCCGTCCTTGCTTAAGAAGCCTCTACGTAATAGCTCGAGATGCTAGAAAAAGTAGTCGAATGCCCTCGAATCCGATCTTTCTGTCTTAAAAAGGGAAGGACACATTAAATAACGTAGTCGTACAAGGCAGAATAGTCATAGCTTAAACACCTTGAAGCAAATAATGGGGCCCCTCAACAAAGTCACTCGATCTCGTAGAAATAACAGCAAAATTTATCTTTAAATCACACCCTTCCATTACGGTGACAATGTCTTTGATCAGGTCTGTATGAGCACATGTGAGGTAACCTAGGAGTAAATAATTAACAATAACAACAATATTGAACCTTAATGAGACCAGGAAATGTCAATTAAGGAATCTTGTTCCTATTATTGAACACTTTCAGAATGGGTAGTCACTTGTTCTATTACACACACACACACACACACACACACACACATGTATGAATCAATAAGGGCGCTTATAAAACAGGTGATTGATCTTGTTAAAAACAACAGCTAAATCTCCTCTTAATCATATCCTATCGTCTTAAAACGTAAGGGATACATTCAGTGATGTAGTCCTAGATACACTATATCTGAATAGAAGACAGGACAGTTAGCATTGGGATGCTTTTTATTCATAGATCTGTTCAGCAAAAGCAGCGAAGGTAGACCTTGAGCTGAGGAACCACGACATAGATTTGTGTTTCTGGGACAAAAACTATGTTATTGTTGTAGCTGTTGTTGTTTTAAGGTCAAGATTCCTAAATCAAGCAACATAATGATCAAAGGCATTCCAGATGTTACCACACCTTCTTCCAGTCATTTGTAAATAGTATATTTCAACTATTTCAAACGGCACACTGCCGTTTTAGTCATGGCTGGATTGCCTTTCATCATTGTCATTCAAGGCTGACCTGAGGTTAAACAACTTCAACATGTATATGAATGTATATGCACAATGTCATGCCTCTTTTACTCATACATTATCTTTCTAGGACTACATTGGGGGCACAGTATGGCTGGATGGTTAAAAAAGTCCTTTCTCAACCACCAAGTCCTAAGTTCGATTCTGTTGCCTGACATCTTGGGTAAATGTCATTGCTAGTAACAGGGATAGGCAATAATACTTTTCGAGGAGCAGGTTGCACTGGTGAAAAAAATTCAATTTTTCATTGACGTGCCATTCAGAATGTCCCATGAGCCTCGGGTTGACTCTTACTGGGTAAATTGGGTAGACAGAAACTATATAGAAGTCTGTTTTATGGTTTGTACATGTAACTCAATAGGTACAGCCTAGGCATACACTGTGACACTGATTCTGCCTGAGAATTACATTGAATACACTGAGTCTGTGGAATAATCAACCTCTTACATGCTTTTTTTTTTTTGCTTTTTCTTTTCAGGAACAGGCTATTTGGCTGATTGAAGAAAGCAACTGAACCCTTATTGTCAAAACCGACGGAGATCCACCACCACCAGAACCATTTTATCCAATGTGTCCTTTCTGTGATTTCAGGGAAATTTAGTTGCTATGTCCAGCAAATTCAATGAGCACAGAAAGGTTTTACATAGAAAAGTGATACTTTTGCTTGTTTCAGTCATTGGACTGTGGCCATGCTGGGGCACTGCCTCAAAGTGTTTTGGTCAAACAAGTGACCCCAGTACTTATCTTTTTAAAGCTTGGTATCTATTCTATTGATCACTTTTTCGGGCTACCAAGCTACGAGGAAGTAAACATGCCAACACCGGATGTCTAGTGGTGATGGGAGACAAACACACACACACATATATACCTATACATACACACACACACAAATTATATTAGAGGAAAAATCAAAACCAAGGCAGGATCAGTATCTCAATTCATTTAGAATAATTTAATTAGGGTAAGGTGAATTTGAAGTCTCACAGTCATTTCTGGGATAACGCAAGTGGCAGGTTAGCATGTCTGTGCACTGGGTATTCCATCATCAGAGACATATTTTAGACGGGAAAAATTTACAATTTACAAGGAATAAAATTCACTGTTTATAAGGAATAAAATAGAAGAATAAAGGAGTGAAATAGTAAAAGTAGTTAGAAGAATATAGGCAGGAGAATAATGTGAGCCAAGTAGGTTTCTGTACTCCTCACTTCATCAGAGATTGGCCCACATTGCATGATTTGGTCACTGTGCTCATTGAAACATATGTAAAATATGAAGAGGTAGTATCCTACTCCTCTCCACCCAATATAGAATCAATTGTTACTTCTTCTAATAAATGTAAACTTAATTACTACTACCTAAATATACATAATCATAACACAGGTCAAAGCCACAAAAACACTAATACCAATATTGAAAGCATACACCACACCCACAACCCTAGCACTACAACTAGAATTAACCAAGATCCCTGCCTCCTATGAAAGTCGAAGTGTAGCTGAGGTGAATGTTGATACTAATAGCACCACCACTAATACTATTATTAATAACTCTAATACAACCGATATCACCACCACCACCACCACCACCACCACCACCACTACTACTACTACTAGAGTTATTGATAGTGATAATACCATTACTACTGCTAATGATAATAATAGTAATAATAATAACAACCATCAACAATTATAATACGTACCAATCCCCTAATTTCTCCATAAATAGTACTGCATCCTCCCTTTCTACTAATAACACTTGTAGGACAGATAGCTGCAACTGCTGATCTGCAACCAAATGCCTGTTGCAAGCCCATTGTAGAAGGTTTAATGTAGTATACAAATGTACAGTCCACAACATATTGCATAATTCTACTAACTACTATATCGGATCTACTATTATATATATATATATATACACACACACAGACATATATGTATGTATGTATGTATGTATGTATATATGTATATATGTGTGTGTGTGTATGTATGTATATATGTTTGTTTATAGTTTCAGCTTAGAGCTGCGGCCATGCTGGTGCACCGCCGTGTTGCTACACTGTTATTACAGGGAGCCTCCTACAATATGTGGCACTTGGTGAAGAATGGAGTTTGATTTAGCTACCCTCATTTGCACCTCTTGCCATGAGGTAGGTTCATCTGGGACTCTTGATAGGAAGAGGTCCAGTTTTGATTTAAAAACCCCTACATCTACTTTGTGCAGGTTCCTCAGGCTCTTTGGGAGAATATTAAAAAGCTGTGGGCCCCTGAAACCCAAACTGTTACAGTAACTGGTCCTGAAGCGAGATGGCGTTGCTGGGATCTTTGGCACTATGCAGTGTCGTCCCGTTCTGGCATTGGTGTAGCTTTCAATGCCAAAATTGCAAACAGAACACAAAGGATATCGTGGTACACGTGTTTCAAGCTTTATACACAGTATATATTGTTGATACAAAGGATGGTTTAAAGCTATCTTCAGCCGCAAACATTTTCAGTCTCAAGATTACATCACAAAGAAAAGAGAACATTTATACAGATATAACAATTTAAACAGATATAACAATTTAAACACATATAACAATTTAAAGGATATGCCTATTATAATGGATAATACTAAGTGGACTTTTCCTTTCTCTCTCTCTTTTTCTTTGTGATGTAATCTTTCACCTCTGCCACTATCCGGCATATACTGGTGCTTACACTTATCAAGTATTACCTCTAAAATTTACAGTATAGCTTTAAACTTATATGTTTGACTTAAACTTGACGGTCAAATATAGCTTTATACAGAAATGTTGACATAGGAATAAATTACATTAATAATGGATATTAGCGTCAAATCTCTCTCTTAAATTTAAAAATTTAAAACTTTGGATATATATATATATATATATATATATATATATATATATATATATATATATATGTCAATGTATATACATATATATATATGTGTGTGTGTGTGTGTGTATACATGCTCTTCTTTTTCCCCTACTTCTCTATCAACATGACTATCTTAGAAACTACCTGATTTCAACTCAATAATTTTTAGTTTTTATAGTGTTTTAGATTTTAGATTTCTTAGTTTGTAATTTTAAGTTTAGGTTTTAAATTTAAATTTTCAATTTAAATTTTGAGTTTTAATTTTAATTCTCAATCCTTTATCTCACATCATTTAATTGCTATTAAGCTTGAAATACAATTTTAAGTATCTGCACTAAACTATTGTCCTTATACTCTTACCTAGATTGGCCTTCCACCCCCACTCTACTGAAACTTTAACACTTGACCTCTAAACCCCATACAATACTGACATTTCTATATCTTTATCTTTACTTTTATTTATTTTTATTTTTATTCTTATATTTACCTTGTTACTTCTATTTTATTTTATTGTTATTCCCTTTCTCCTCTCTCACATACACACTCACTCACAAAAACCCATCTATTATATATCTATCATTATCCTTTCCTTTCTTTTATTATTTTTATTGTTATTATTTTTATTTATTTTTATTTCATTTTATTCTTATTTTTCACCCTTTTACCACTATCTTATCTTTTAATCCTTTCTCCTATCTCTCTCTCTCTCTCTCTCATACACCCACTCACAAAACCCATTTATGTCCATCAAATTTTCTCACTCTATATGCACATTTACAATATATACATTTACATCATTCAGAGCACTGCCAAAATACTGCCTGGATTTACCTGGGGTTTTAACTAAAAACCTATACCTTCATAGAAGTACCGATCAACATCCATATTCTCTGGAAAAAGATGAGTTCTGAACATTATTCGCCTGCTTATATTCTTCTAACTACTTTTACTATTTCACTCCTTTATTCTTCTATTTTATTCCTTATAAACTGTGAATTTTATTCCTAGTAAACTGTAAATTTTCCCCGTTTAAAATATTTATACCTTGTCTCTGATGACGTGCATGGACATGCTAACCTACCACTTGCATTATACCAGAAACGGCTGTAAGACTTCAAATTCACCTTACACTATTTAAATTATTCTAAATGAATTGAGATATTCGTTCTGCCTTGGTTTTGATTTTTCCTCTAATACAATATATATCTGCTATAACAGAACCCTAACACAGAGCCCAAGATCCAGCCTTAGCTATGATCTCTGAAACCTAATGGTCGACCAACTATAACACTTACCCAATGTACCTATTCATTTAGATCACAAGTGAACTAAACCCTTTATATTCTTTATACACACACACACATACACACACACACATACACACACACACAATATATATATATATATATATATATA
>NC_069003.1:17704799-17709042 GCF_001194135.2 Octopus bimaculoides
GCTGCTTCTAAGTTGTGTATTATACATGCAGCTTCCTTTTTTCCCTTCTTTTTTTTCTCTTCTCTTTTTTTTTTTTTTGTTATAAACAATAGATGAGCATATTATCAAAAATGAACCTACGCGCATCCAGATGTAGCTAAATGATATATTGATTACCAACCTCCAGCCTGTTGTTAATTTGGGACCCTAGTCTGTGTATGAGTATAGCTTCCTTAATTCTTAAACTGAAATATATGATAGACTGGCACTAGAACATTTAAGCAATGACAGACTATATTCTGAAGTGACAGATATAACTGCGACCAGGATTGAGGACTGAATTAACACCGCATGGACTGACATCTGTAGAAGGTAACAACCACATAGCAAATACAAGAACAACTTCATCACAAAGAACATTAGATTACCCAACAAGGATAGCAATACAATCCAGATTAGACCCATCGTCTCCAGCATGGAAGGATCTCTATATAAAATATCCTGGCTACTTTCTCACATCCCAAAACTCATACTCTCCACCTTTCCTGGACACGTCAAGAACTCTGACAAAGTCATCAAAAGACTGCACCAATTGCCCCCAGACCAACTCAGGCAAAACAGATATGCCTTTAGTTTTGACATTGTCTCAATGTACACAACGGTACCAGCACACTCGGTGGTCAACCTATTGACTGACTGCATGATAACATCCGACATCCAATGCTTCGGACTTACCGCAGCTGATATACATCAATTTTTGTCCATCATCGTGGACAACACCTACTTCTCTTTCCAGGACCACATATACAAACAGATAACATGTCTCCCCATGGGAACCAGCCTCTTGGGCCTACTAGCCATCACTTATATGAACCATCTGGAATGTCAAGCACTCAACATCTGCCACTCATGCGCCTTCTTTACCAGGTACGTAGATGACATCCTCATATTCACAACCTCCCGTGGAGAGCCTGACAGAATATTTACGATGTTCAATAACATGGATATGAACATAAAGTTCACTATAGAACATCCCGACATCACTGGATCACTATCACTACTTGACTTCGAACTGAATATAGCGGAAGAAGGGGAGATCCACACCGAGTTCTACAAAAAAGCTGCCAGTAGAGATATATTTGTCCAATACAATTCAGCACTTCCACTCGTGCCAAAATAGGATATGCCAGAATTGAACTTGCATGCATCCAGGGCAAGTCCAGCAGAACGGAAGATAAGGTGACCCACATTGCACTCTTCCTAGATATATTGAAAACCAATAGGTACCTTAGATCCATTGTAAATCAGCTTAAGTACCCAAGACGACCAGCACGCTGAACACAGAAAACCCAGCAACACATGCTTCCTTAAAATACCCCATTTTAGCGAGAGAATAACTACAGCCATCTGAAGAGTCATAAGAAGAGAAGGGCTAGACATACAACTCGCCCACTTTGGCCCCTCTCTGAGAAGACACCTCACAAAGAAACAAACAAGGGACAATAATCAACGCACACTAACAAACTGTCCCATCTGTGACACAGATTTATGCCAACGGGTAAATGTTGTGTATAGAATACAATGTAACAAATGCAACAAGCTCTATGTGGGTAGCACAACAAGACCATTACTCGTCCGCATCAAAGAACATCTGAACACGAGAGCCTCCTCCTTCAGAAAACATCTAGACAGATGCCGGAATACTGACAAAAGCATAACAGTCACAATTGAGGCCAATGAAAGAAATTTGGGTAATTTAAGAATTAAGGAAGCTATACTCATACACAGACTAGGCCCCCAAATTAACAACAGGCTGGAGGCTGGTAATCAATATATTATTTAGCTACATCTGGATGCATGTAGGTTCATTTTTGATAATATGCTCATTTATTGTTTATAACAAAAAAAAAAGAGAAGAGAAAAAAAAAGAAGGAGAAAAAAGGAAGCTGCACGTATAATATATAACTTAGAAGCAGCACTACGGATGTATCAGCACACATGAGATTGAGATATGGTTGACCTCACGCACTTCTCATGAGGAGTTCCAGAAGGAGCTTCGTGAGACAACTGCTGAGACACTTCTGGACAAAAAAAAGAAAAGCCGTTGGAAAACTGATTATAGCAGCAACTCCATCTAAGAATATCTGAAGAAGGAATTTCATTCCGAAATATTATCAGACTATGGATGACTAAATTACAACAGGTATATAGTCCCTTGTTTGTATTATAGTGCATTGTTGTACCATTCAAAGCTTTTTATTCTTTACAAACAATGCACAATGCTTCAAGCGAACTACAATACTCTCCTTTTACATAAATTATTTTATTTATATTTGCATAAATAAATTACGAATAAATGATCCAGCAGCAGCTGTGTACTGGTACTTCATCAGGTAGGTTGCTTTGAAGGCAATGCTTTCAAAGCAATCTACCTGATGAAGTGCCGAGTACACAACTGCAGCTGGATCATATTTATTTAAGTAATTATTTATAAAAGAATCTATATAATGGTATGAGACAGAAAACTCAGCAACTAACAGTTGTTATCACTGCACAGAAACAATTGTATTTTGTAATTAAAGCCTGTTTATTCCATCTTGTAGGGCCTTGCTGATTGGATGAGGTAGATGTGTGGAAGGGTAGCTTTCATCACTCTCTTCTGCTTAGTGACTGCTGATGTGGGTATGTGCCTCTAATCCATCTTCTTGAATAAATTTTTATATAAATTCTATACACAAATGGAGTTCCACATGTACACCAAGTATAAGGAATAACTCTGCCGTAAGCTGGCATCTAGTAGCTGATAATTCTATAGAAGCTTTTTAAATGTATGTTATGAGGTTATAACCCAAATAATACTGAATATATACATGTGTGTGTGTGTGTGTGTGTGTGTGTACATACATACAACCAGGCTTCTTTCAGTTTCCATCTACCAAAATCACCCGCAAGGTTTTGGTCAGCCCAAGGTATCACGCACTGTGACTGAACCCAAAACCACGTGGTTGGGCAGCAAGCTTAACCACACAACCATGCCAAGAAGCAAAGAGAGATTAAAGAAGAAACTGTGACATAGTGTGTAAATACAGATTGGAGTGTGGATGGGATGAGGTGAGGTAAGCAGTGGAGAATTAGATTTGTTAATTACTCTAAGGCAATTAACTAACAATCATGATAGGAGAGAGAACCTATGGCAGAAGAGAGAGATATACGACATAGATGGGCTGAGTGAGTTAGAGGGTGCGGAAAGAAATTGGAAAAGGGGACAAAGAGTAGGAGTAGATGAGAAAGAGAAACGAGAAACAAGAGGAAAAGCACATATGGTAAAGAGTGAGAAAGAAAGTAAGGGGGGAGAAAGAGAAAAACTAAGATAAAATGGTGGGAGGAGGAAAGAGGATAGGAGTAAGGGAGTAATGGAAACAGAGAGAGGGAGAAGATGGGAATAAAGTGAAAGAGAGAGAGAGTGAGAGCGAGAAAGAGTAAAGGATGGTGAAAGGGAAGATAGGGAAAGAGTGGAGCGAGCAATTTAGTGTATGTGGGAGTGGAGACAAAGAGGAAGGTGAAGACAAAGATATTGTAAGGAAAAAAAGAAAGTAATGAAGAAAAAATAAATTGAGAGAGAGAAAATGAAAGAAATTGAGAGAGAAAAAGATAGCAGAGAAGAAAGAGATAGTATGAAAGAAGGAGATGGAAACATGAAAGAGAACAGTGAGAGAGGGAGGAGAGAGAAGATAAAAATAAGAGGTAGCAATAAGAGAAAAGAATAATCAACAGAGGCAACATGAGAGATGACCATGATGGCGGTGGCAGGGATATTTTTCATGACGGTTGTGGTGGTGGTGGTGGTGGTGGTATTAATCACGGTGGTAGCGGCAATGGTATTATTTATGATGATGATGATGATGGCAGTAATGATGACGGTGTAGTGGTGGTAGTGATGGCAGCGGCGGTGGTGTTGCTGTTCATGATCATGATCATAATAATAATGATGATTGATTATAAAATGTATTCCTTTCTGTTGTTCAGCCTTCCACAAGAAATTTCTCATTTTTTAGTTATTGTTTTTTTTTCTTTTTATGCTTTTCTTTCTTTCTTTTTTTCTTTTCCTTCATTTGTTGATTAATTTTTTTTACTCTTTCTTTTTAACAAAAATTTGTCAAATATTTCCAGCTAAAATCTTCAATTTCACACCAACTCTCAACTCTATATTATGTAAAACAGACTTAACAAGGCAGCTAAGCTTTGGTAGGAGCAATTTATATTG
>NC_069003.1:17709227-17711191 GCF_001194135.2 Octopus bimaculoides
TTCTTCTTCTTCTTCTTCTTCTTCTTCTTCTTCTTCTTCTTCTTCTTCTTCTTCTTCTTCTTCTTCTTCTTCAAGCTGCATTTCTTTTGTATGTATATCCTTGTGTTTAAACATGTTTTCATGTACAGGGGTTGATGATGTTGTTATTCTTCTTCCTCTTCTACTTTCAAGCTCAAGTCAGCCATGATCATGTTGATTTTTATAATCAAAGGCATTCCAACCATGACCATCCCTTCCCATCTTGTATTCAGAAAGAGAGTATTTAGGACCAGGTAGAAAATAGTGAGTGATGACAGAAGAAGAACCAGGATGAATGAATGGAGAAAGCAAGAGGATAAATGGTAAAACTAATGTAATTAAGGTAAAAATGTGATGGAGAATGATGGGTAAGCTACCTTGGGAACTACCGATCACTCTATCACTTTTTATCACCTGTTTACCCCTAAGTCATTCAGTTGTTACCTCTATACTCCTGGTACTTTCACTTACCCAGTTGCGTAACTGGAGTGGAGATAGACCTGAACTGAACTGAACTTTCCCTAGCTGGTGACCAGAATGAAAGGCTGTTCCCCTGCAACCAATATACTACTGTGGGTGCCACTGAATGATGGACTCTAGTGATGATGCTATTCCATGCTTTTCAATCTATGGCACTGGCCTTGGCATGCTCAAGGTTGAGGTGCTGCAGCTTCAGGTTTTCCTCAATTTGTTTTGCCCATGTCTTCTTCAGTGCATGGGTTGCTGCCACCACAAAAGTTGGTGTGGTAGTCTTCCAGTGCTCATCCTGCAGATGTGGCCAAACCACAGTAGCCTGCATTGCCAGACTTGGTCTTCAATGGTCGGCTGCCATTGGCATTGTTCTTGGATGTTGCTGTTTAAGATTCAGTCACTGAGAAAGACACCAAGGATTTGACAAAGACACCGCATTTGGATCACCTTGACTTTGTTCAGGTCTTGTTTGAGGATGGTTCAGGCTTCAGCACTGTAGAGGAGGACAGGCAGAACCAGCATGTGGAAAAGATGGATCTTGGTCTCAAGAGAGATGTTGGGTTTCTTCCAGACACACCATTGAAGGGATGTGAATGCCAAAGTTGCAGACCTGATTCAGCAGTTGATCTCTGCTTTCTTCTCAGTAACCAGTTAACCAAGATATAAAGAAATATCTTGGGGGGAAGGAGTGATCTTCCCTGGGTGATACTTTTTGGAGGCAGCACTTTTGGTTCTGCTTTATAAGCCTGTATGGGTGGGGTGGGGGTCAAGGAGAATGGTTGGTTGAGGGTGAGGCAAAGGCAAGGCTTGCCTCAGATGGCACACATGCACTCTGGCTCCCTCTCAATACACTTACTCAATCTGACCCCTCTTCACTCCATATAGGGTCTCTGCCACTCAAGGTTAACCAAACCATGCATTTGCTCACATGTGTGCAAGCCCAGATGAAATACTTTTTTGAGGGAAAACCATCAGACATTTATATTAAAGGATATGAATTCTGCTGAGGTTGACTTTAACTTTCATCTTAATGGGGTCAATAAAGTAAGTACCAGTTGAACACTGGAGTCAACGTAATTGACCTACCCCTCCCCTGAACTTACTGGCTTTGAACCAAAATTTGAAATCTATACTAAAGGATACATATAACATCAGCAGCATCAGCATCATCATCAGCATCAGTTTAACTTTTCCATGTTTAACTGGGTCAGATGGACATCGTTGACACAGATTTTCTAAAGCCAAATGCCCTGCCTTTTGTCAAACCTCACCTGTTTCCAAGGAAGCTGATATTTGCCCATGGAAGACTGGAAAGGAATGAAATTGTTTGAATGATGATAACACTTGGTGACAATGGCTGCATGATGTCAAGACAAAGAGACACAAACATAGACACACGCATGCAAAGATGTACATACACTTACATACCTACATACATATATATATATATATATATATATATATATATATATATA
>NC_069003.1:17711709-17715350 GCF_001194135.2 Octopus bimaculoides
GAAACTAGTCTAGTCTGCAGATGCCAAACCAGCAGGGGGACACTGCTGACCTCCCCTGTTCGAAGGTTATAAAGGACACAGGTTTCGTGTGTCACATAGCTAGCTAGAGGCGATGGCTTCTTGGAGCTAATTCACGGCAGCTTTCGTCCTAATTTTGGGACTGCCATGTTGGCTTGGCGATAACTATTAATTTCCAGTACCGCTGCCGTAGTCTCCTTTAGAGAGACTTAGAAATATTAATAACTCTATATATATATATATATATATATATATAGCGGCATATGTACACTTTGTCTCTTATATATTATATACAAACACACACACACACACACAAACACACATGACGGTCAGCTGGAAAGTTCATAGGCTGACCAAGATACCCTCATGTAATGTGACCAAATGAGGCTTATTTTTCAACATAGTCCCACTTGTTGTTCACATATTTCTTCTATTGGTGTTGCAGTGCTTGGATCCTTCTATTGGGTAATGAAGCTTTCATCCTGTTAAACAAAGACATCATCAACAATGGAGATGGCATTATCACTGCAATACTGGCTCCTAGCCAAGTGTTTTTTTCCTGTTGGGGAACAGATGATAGCCAGATGGGTCCAAATCAGGAGAATAAGAAGAGTGATCAACCAGTCACACACACCAGCCATTAAAAGTAAAGGTTTGAGTACTAGACCATTGTCCTCATGAAACAAGATCCCTTTCGTCAGTTTTCCTGGGTGTTTTATTTTGATACCTTTCATAACTGCCTCAGTAGGTTGGCATGATACTCTCTATTGATGATGTGGCCCTTTTGAAGATAGTCAATAAACACAATGTCTTTTGCATCCTCAAAACTGGGGTCATCACCTTCTCTGTTGGTAAAACAACCTTGGCTTTCTTTGGAGCAGGTGAGGATGGGTGTTTCCACTGCATGGATTGTCTCTTTGTCTTTGGCTCAAAGTTGTGAACCCAACACTCATCCTGGCTTAGGAAATGTTCAAAGAAACCTGCTGAATCTACCTCAGATGATGTCAGATTTTCCCATGATGTGATCAGCCTGGTGTACTTATGATCAGATGTCAGAAGATGTGGCACCAACCAAGCAAAAACTTCCATTGGTTAGTTGGAAACTTATTAATGAGAGTATGTGGATGAAAAGAGAAATGCTAATATAACAGGAAAACCAGAAAATTATATCTATCACTCCTCAAGTATTATATAGTTTTGATTACTATTTAATATGTACAATATGTTGTAGTCAATGATTTTACTCATTATTCTTTATTATGTTATTTTCTACAATAAATGTTCTGTTTAATTTCACAGTTGTTTTACACGCCTTCAAAGTTACCAAAATATATGCATGTATACACATGGGTACATGGTCTTACAATCAGGTCACATATAATTTCTAAAGGCTTTCAAAGGACAGCAACATTAGTTTATGCTAAAGCTGTGCATTTACAACATATTTAACACATTCTGTGCAAAAACTACAAACACACATTATAAATATTATTAATATGCGCCTATGTATATACATACATATATATGTATATATATGGCTCTCATTGAATCACATCTAACTTCTAATATAAGAGATGCAGAAGTACACATACTAAGGTATGCTGTATTTCATACAGACAAAAGCCATGGAAGAGCTGCTATGTACATTAGTGAAGATATCACATCTCTTGTATTGCTGTCACACTCAAACTCAGTTTGAGACACCTTAATAATACATATAAAGTAAATTGATGCAGTTGTATGCACAACATATTAAGAGCCAAATATCACAAAATATGATTGCAAATTTGAGGTTAGCCTCGGACATAGAAGAAATATTAACAAACCTAGATCAATACATCAATAGACTCCTCCTGGGTGACTTCAACCACCCAAGAACATGTAGTCATTACTTGAACTTCCTAATATGGTGTTCATTGAACAAGTGATACTCAAGCCAACTAGGGGAAATAACATTTTGGACCTTTGCTTCACAAATAATGTGGACCTTATCCATAATATGAAGGTGACATCAACAGCACTGTCAGATTGCAGCATTGTTGAACCAACTATGCATAGTCTTAAGCGAACTGTTGATATCTACCCTATCAGGGGGACTCAAGCCATATCTGACTTGGATTTTAATAAAGCAAAATGATAATCACAATGCAAAGAGATCCACAAACAAAACTGGTCCAACATTTTATGTATGCAAGACATTGATTTGAAACTCAGTTAGTTTATGTCAACAGTGCAAGCTATATGCACTAAATATACCTCAGAAAGAAAGGCCAGCATACTGACAAACAAGATTCCCAAGGACAGGAAAATCCTTATGAGACGCAGATCAAATATCACAAACTGGTTGAATAGACAACTGAAGGATAGAGAGAAGTCTATTTTAATATGGATACTCCGAGAAATCGAAAACAAACTCTCTTATGAAAATGAAAGAGCAGAGAGAGAGAGAGGGAGGGGAGAGAGAGAGAGGGGGAGAGAGAGAGAGAGAGAGAGAGAGAGAGAGAGAGCTGTGGAAAGCATAAAAACAAACCTTTATACAAATTTGCAAAGGAAACAGCCACAATACAATATAAAATAGGACCATTATTCCAAAGAAATGGCTCACTGACTGCAGACCCAGAAATGATAAGTGAGATACTCAATGAACAATTTAAATTTTGACCTGGAAGGTCGTGAATGTTCTAGCAGGCCTACAGTTGTTGATAATGAAAAAATGGAGACTACAATAAAAAATAATCCATGTCACACAATGCAAAACTTTGCAGAGATCTCTGCATATCTCATGTGTGTATTAACATTGAAAAACACTTGGTTATGTGAATTGCTGTGATGTTTGGGTGCCTCGTAACTTAACAGAAAAAGACTTAATAGAGCACATTTCCTTCTGCGATTCTCTGTTCAGATGAAACAAAAATTATCCATTTTTGAAAAGAATAATCATGTGTGATGTGAAATGGATTATTTACAACATAAAATGAAGAATGTCCTGTTGAAAACGAGATGAACTGCCTTTAATCTCCCCAAAACCCAGTCTGTATCTGGAGAAGGCAATGCTCTGTATATGGTGAGATTGGAAAGGTATTGTGTATTATGAGCTACTTCCATGAAACCAGACGTTAGATTCTGGCTATTATTGTTCCCAATTAGACCAATTAAAGGAGGCAATTGATGAAAAACATCCAGAATTGGACATCGCTAGACTGCACATTTCTTTGCAGACCAGGTAGAAATTTGTGCAGCTTGGGTGGAATGTCCTACCCCACCCACCATACTCACCTGACTTTGCACTTTCAAGTTATCATTTATTCTGATCCCTGCAAACTTCTCTTAATGGGAAGAACTTTGATTCTTTAAAGGAGTGTAAAAACTACTTGGACCAGTTCATAACCCAGAAAGATGCCAAGTTCTGAGAGGATGGGATCATGAAGCTGCTTGAAAGATGACAAATTGTAGTAGAACAAAATGGGAAATATGTGGTTGAGTAAAGGTATATACCACTGTCTAAGTATTGTTAATGAATTTTACTTAAAAAACACTACAAACTTCTTTTACCAACTCTCTCTCTCTCTCTTTCTCTCTCTCTCTCTTTCTCTCTCTCTCTCTCTTTCTCTCTCTCTCTCTCT
>NC_069003.1:17716908-17718026 GCF_001194135.2 Octopus bimaculoides
ATATAAAACAAAGTTATTTTATTGCATACATGTAGAAATATAGAAAACATGTTGAAAATGCACTGGGATTTGTTTAGATTTTTTATTCCTAAATTTTTAAAGATTTAACAAGTTTCACAGGTTTCTCTTGTTTTCAAAAATTGAAATAGAAAGATGTGGAGTTATGCTGCAACTGTATTACTTGGGAATGGAATTCAAAAACTGTCTTGTTTTTAAAGAGGGAACATGGTTCTGTTTTTAGATACACTTTGATTGGTCAAGGATTATCACATGATCAGGTTTAGAAATTTTTGCAAGTTCTCTGTCACAGTTGAGTGAACATGTCTAGTGACAATTCAAGGCTGTCTGAACATTCTGTCAAATGTAGTAAAGGAAGATCATGTGATTAGTAATCTTAGACATTTTTGTAGGTTCCCCACTATGTCCATGCATTAATATCATGTAACTATATTTTTTCTATAAAAATTAAGGATGACATGGTTGAGTGAACACATCTTGTGACAGTCCCAAAATAAGGGTCTCTAAATTTAATCTGTCAAGTGGTAGAGTGGACAGGAATTGTTTCTCTGTAGCTCAATGGCTGAATGGTTCTGATTTTTAGGCATCAAATTTGTTCTCCGCTAAATTTAAATTTGTGCGTTAGTGTCATACAGAGAAAAGTCATGATTTTGTCCAAAGTATAGGTTACCAACATGTCAAGCAGTAGAATGAGTTTGTGTGAATAGTTGTTCAGTCTTGGTTTGTATTTTTGAATGAATGTATTTTCTTTGTTTATCAGTGTTTAGTCTGTGATATTGACTCAAAAAAGGTAAAGTGGAAATACTTGGAATTTGGGTGACTTATTTTTTGTACTTATGTCTATGTGTCTGCTTAGTAGTATCTGTCTAGTGGTGGGGGTCTCGTATTTTTGTCAATGAATAGTTAGTCTATTTCTAAGAATGAGTTTTGTTTGAACTATATAATTCTTGTTACATCCTTTACATTTAATAGCATATATCAAATTTTTTTATGAAAAGGTAAAATGATTTTTTTATGGTAAAAATGTGTCCTGATTTAAATTTATATGTTTTGTCTTCAATGAGGTTGATGCAAGACCCTCAATTAGGGTGGCCATATAT
>NC_069003.1:17718210-17723736 GCF_001194135.2 Octopus bimaculoides
ATAATGTTATATCTGGGGAGAGTCATACTGTCTTAATGCTTTATTATCTAACACACTCACCAGTTCGATTTCCACTCATTTATTATTTATAATTTTTCTTCCAAAATTTTCATTGACTTTTACAACCTTGTCAATGGATGTTGACTCTGTCCATTACTGGAGCTGTGTTCTTTTTTATTTGTGCATATGTGGAAACCAAGAAGAGCATAATGGAAAGCATCCAGCATGTAGCTAACTCCATCCACCAAAGTATCAAGGTAACTATAGATTACCCCACTAGGCACCCTAACAATAGACTTCTTGTCCTTGATACTGAACTTTAGTTAGAAACTGTAAATAACAGAGTGAAACTCCTTCACTCTGTTACATGAAACCCATAGCTTCTAAATGTTTTGTTCACAGGAATTCAGCTTTGTCACACAATATGAAAATCAACAAAATGTCCTGTCTACTTTCTGGTCGATGTCTTGCAGTAAATGTTGTTTACAAATGTAATGTTGTGACGGAGACCAATACTTACACTTATATTGGCTGTTCTGTAAATCTCAAGGAGTGCTTACATAACCACTATTCTTCTCTTATATTAAAACATAGGGCAAGCATGGCTTCTCTAGCCATGAAGATTTGGGAGCTCAAGGGCAACAATGTTAAATTTGATTTGAGTTGGGACATCATTAGGATCACTAAACCATACTCGAACAGCAGATACGGGTGAAGGCTTTGCCGCATGGAGCTGTTTGAAATTTCAAAGAGATCAAATAAGTAAAAATGTCATAAATAATAAACTAGACCTTCATCTTTCCTGTATACATAAGGATACCAGCACCTTTAAAGATTTTAAGGACATTAAACAACCTCTATAATAACTCCTAACTTAGGGCCAATCTAATTTACTCCCTCTATTGTTGACCTTTTCTTGGTAAATATAGTCTTGTTACTTCTGCCCTTGGGTGGAGTCCTCCATTCATACTGAATTCCTTCCTGGTTCTTCTGTCTAACTTTGCTAATTCAGTTTTTGTCCAATCTACGAAAGCTGCTGAATATCTAAGTAACAATACTGCCCAAGTATTTACATCCGTCACTAGATTCAGACCATTTAGCTTCGACTTCATTAGCTTCCTCACCCTTCTGATGTACTCCTTCTCAATTTTTGTTTTCATTTCTATAGTTACTACTCTGTCAGATCCTTATACTCCTAAATACTTATAACTCTCTTCTCCTTTCAATGATTTTAATGTCTGGCCATCTAGTAACTGGATGCCTTCACTATTGACAACCTGTTCCCTCCTCATGACTAATATTGCACACTTTTCTATGCCAAATTCCGTGACTGTATCTTTGCTGAAGAGTCTTACAGTCTGTATTAAGGAATCTATCTCTTTCATTCTTACTAAAAAGTTTCAGATCATCCATGTAGAGTAAATGATTAATTTTTCCCTTGCTATTTCTGAAATGATACCCTGCCTTTGCCTTCCTTAATACTTAACAGAGGGGGATCAAACATAAGACAAATATTAAAGACAAGTCCCTCTGGAAAATTCCTCTTTTGATATTAACTTTCCCTAAGAGTGTGTCACCTGAGTAGAAATTTACTTTCCATTTCTTCATGCTAAAGCTAATTAATTCTCTTATGTTGTCTTCAGACTGAATATACTCAAACAGTCACTTATCCATGAGTGTGGGATCATGTCATAGGCTTTCTTATAATCTATCCATGCTATTGTTAGATTTTTCTTTCTCGCTTTTACTTCATTTTCATTTAGACCTGCTTTGTCTATGTATAATATATCATGCATTCCTCTAGCCTTCTTCCTGTAATCTTTCTGTTCTTCTGGTAATAAATTCTGATTATCAAGGTGCTCATAAGTGCTTTCTGAAAGCATTCCTGTTAACAGCTTCCACACTAATGGTACCCTTGCTCTTATCCTTCATAATGAGTATTATCCTTCCTCTAGTCATCCAGTCTGGTATTATTCTTCCATTAAGGCAATCCTGAAGTTGTTCCCCTCAGCTTCCCATGTAAGCTGCTAAATTTCTTTAACCAGTACCCTTGAACTAAATCTGGTCCTCGGCCCTTCCAATTTGGCATTATGTACCAGTTAGTCTTAGGTCTGGCTGCTTCTCACTCACTATTTTTTCCCTCACTTTCTTTAACCATACTGCATCTCCATTATGCTTGACTGGCTTATCTCAAATATTATTCCAGAACTTTCTAGCTTCTTCTGCATTAGGTTTCTCATATTCAGTACTTCATTCTCCACTATTTATTTGGTTATAAAATCTCCTTTGGTCTGTCTCAAATAATTTATTCTGTAGATACTGATCTTTTCTTTTCTGATATCTGGAGAGCTTGCCTACTATTGCTATGATATGCTGTTTCAACTCTTCTATTACTGTCCCAAATCCTTTCTCCGTGACTAAGTATCTTTTCTCAAGGGAAGATTTGCATCTTGTGTTTCGTAACTTGTTCAGTTTCCAAGCTTCTATTCTACTCAGATCTTGTCTTAAAGTCTTCACTTTATTTTGTAGTCTCCTTTTCCATATTTGTTCATTTTTAATCTTTCTCTGTGAGATATCTAATCCTCTGGTGACTACTACCCCTCCTGCATAGATCAATAAGTTAGTGTCTTCTATATTTTTAACATCTATCCTACTGATAACAGATTCTACTTTCCTAGTCAGTTCTTGTAGCTTCCTTCTGTTGATGCTTTTTAATGCTGGCAATCTTTTTCTTACTTCTTTACTCATTATTTCCTGCAACTCATCTAAAATCTTCTGATCTTCCTCACTTCAATGACTTAAGTCGTTGGTGCCAGTTGTCCCTTCCTTATTGGTAGTGCTATTATTATTTTTTCCTTTAAGTTCTTCTTTGGTTTGAGCTGTATCTCTTATGTTGTTGTTTGTCTTTCCGTTTCTACTGCCTGGTCTTTCTTTTCCATTTCCCTTGTGATCCCTTCTATCTCCAATTTTGTCATTCACTTTCTTCTCCCAATAGCATTAGCTTGATTCACTAATCACTGCTCAGTCACTTTAAACATACCCTTCTCTACCCAAAGTGTTAACATCTGTTTTCTATAGCCCCTTCTTTTAGGTTCACTTCCTAAGTAGTACTGCATCACTATCCTGCATGACCTTGCAGTGAAGGCGGCAAACTGGCAGAATTGTTAGCAAACCAAGCAAAGTGCTTAGCAGCATTTTGTTCGTCTTTATGTTCTGAATTCAAATTCCACCAAGGTTGACTTTGCCTTACATCCTTTCAGGGTCGATGAAATAAGTACCAGTTGAGCACTGGGGTTGATGTAATCAACTAGTCCCCTCCCTGTAATTTCATACCTTGTGCCTATAGTAGAAAGGATTATTAAAACAGTCAATTAGCACAGCTGTCAGAACATTAAACAAAGTACCTGGTGATATTGGTTCTGATTTTTAACTTCTTAAGTTCAAATCTCATTGAAGTTAACTTTGCTTTTCATTTTTTAAGGGTTGATAAAACAGAGTATCAGTCATATACTGGAGTTGATAATATCAACTAACTGCCTTCTTTTAAAATTGCTGGCTTTGAGCTCAAATCAGAAACAAAAACAATTATTGTTGTTGTTGTTATTTTTCAGTAAGCTAAGGCGGTGAGCTGGCAGAATCATTAGTAGTCAGGTAAAATGTTTAGTAGCATTTCGTCCATCTTTACAATCATAAGTTTAAATTCTGCTGAGGTCGACTTTGCCTTTCACCCTTTTGGGGTTGATAAAATATGTACCAGTAATGAGATTGATGTAATTAACTTATCCTTCCCCCTCAAAATTACTGGCCTTGTGCCAAAATTTGAAACCAATATTTAAAGCAATCTCAAGGCAAGAAGCTGGCAGAATTGTTAGCACGCTGGGCAAAATACTTACATTCTGAGTTCAAATTCTGCCAAGGTTGATTTTACTTTTCAGTCTTTCAAGATTGATAAAATAATTACTATTTGAGCAATGGGGAAGGGGGGGTCAATGTAGTCAACTTACCTTTCCCCACAAACTTATTGGCCTTGTGCTAAAATTTGAAACCATTATTACTCTGCAAGCAGGCAGAATCATTAGAGTACCATGAAAAATGTCTTGTGCTATTTCTTCTAACTCTATACATTCTGAGTTCAAATCTCGTCAAAGTCAACTAAACCATTCATCATTCCTTGTGAAGTCATTAATGTAAAGTACCAGTTAAGTAGTCCTCTCAACATTGCTGGTCCTGAACTTAAATCTCAGCTATAAAGGTGTCAATATGGCAGAAGCATTAGAGCATCAGAAAAGTACCTAGCAGTATTTTTTTCCAGCTTTTTACCTTCTGAGATCAAATCCCACCAGGGTTAACTTCACTTTCATTCCTCCAAGAAAATTCTGACCATTTGTGTCCTAATGTTCTACTGTGATTAGATTGTAGTTTCTCTTGCAATTTGGATATACCAACCACTGTAATTTATTACATTGAGTGTGAAACAACATGCACACGCACGCACGCATGCACACACATTTGTCAGACTTCTTTCACTTTCCATCGACCATATATATATACATATATATATATATATATATATATATATATATATATATATATAAATATGCATATATACAAGGTGTGGTGAATAAACTGTCATCTAAATTATGCAATAGTGAAAATAACACTGACATTTCATTTTAACAGATATATTTACCAAAATTACATAAAAATATCTTAAGAGTGAATTTACATAAATTACATGAAATTACATAAAAATATCTGAAGAGTGAATTTATTCAATCAAATCACCATTGGTTTCAACCACAGCCTCCAGACGACTTTGGAATCTCCTGCAACTCTTCTGGACAGTCTCCTTGTTTAAGCTGGTGAATGCTACCATAATTCTTGCCTTCAGTTCATCTTTGGTGTCGCAAGGAGTTTTGTTGGCCTCTTGCTCAAATGTGTACCATACATAATAATCAAGGGGGTTGCAGTCTTGGGAGGTAGGGGGCCAGATGTTAAAGGGGATGTGATCACAAAAATTGTTTGACAGCCACGACTGGGTTCTCCTGCTTGTGTGACATGATGCAGAGTTATGTTGCCAGATATAGGGTCTTCCAGCAGCCAACTCTTTGACCCAGGGCAGCATTACCTCCTCCAGGCACTTGATGTAGGCCCGTGTTGAGTTTGATGTCGTGTGGGAAGATGAATGAAGGCATAACATTGCCATCACTAATGATCACTCCATGTTTGATTTTTATCACACTCGGTATGTGTCCTCGGATTGACACCCAGACACTCTGAAATGTTTGTATTGGAGCTTCCGGCACAAATGCCAAGCAGCACAGCAAGTCATTTCTAAATTTCTGGTAGAGTAAACTGTGTCATGGTGCTGTTTTTCTCACAGATGGCACCCAACTGACCCTACTGTACCGTATAGTCGACAAAATCAAAAACAAACAATGCGCATGCGTGAAATTAATATAAAATGGTGACAATTTACCCATCACAACCTGTATATATGCATATATATATATATATATATATATA
>NC_069003.1:17724258-17725236 GCF_001194135.2 Octopus bimaculoides
TATATATATATATATATACGTATGTATATATGTGTATATGTCTATATCTATCTATCTATCTATATATATATATATATATATATATATGCCTATCTCTCTCTTTTTGTATATACATATATTTACACACACACACATGCACGTGTACACACACACAAATATATTAGCAAGTTACAAAAGAGATTGACATTTTATGCAAATGCCTAAATAGATTAACCGACTGACAACAAGCAGATTTAGAGGATTTCACTAGACTCTGATAATCCAGTGTTAATTTGAAGTAAACCAAACAACATGAACAACATAATCATCATCAACATCATCACCAGCATAATCATCATAATCATTATAATCAACATCATCATCATCACCATTATCAACAACAGCATCAACATCATTAACATCATTACCATCAATACCATCATTAACATAAACATCATTATAGTTATCATCAACAACAACATTAGTATCCTCAACATGAACTAACAATACCAATATCATTATTAACAGCAACAATATATTTCAAAAAAGCAACAAAACGCTTCACAACAACAAACTACGTTAATGGTTACTTGCTTACAAATTATCAAGAATCATTGTTTTATTTTTATTTTTATATCTTACTGGTATTGTTGGTGGTTATGTAGGTGTCAATGATAAAACACACACACACATACATCCACCCACCCCATACACAAGCACACATTCATATGTGTGTGTGTGTGTGTGTGTGTGTGTGTGTGTGTGTGTGTGTGTGTGTGTGTATTCAATTATTTACATTTTATATGTGAATATGTGTGCATATATATATATATAACATGATAGTTTTTCAAATCATTACTTTGATCTTAACTAAAATGCAAATGGCCACTGAGCTAAGAAAAAGATGTAGTTTTAAATTGTTAATAATTTAAAACTACACAATACAAGTTTCTATAAGAGTGAAATTACAGACCATACCCCAAAATCGATAGTCATACT
>NC_069003.1:17725504-17726121 GCF_001194135.2 Octopus bimaculoides
ATCATACTTTATTTAAGGGATTCTTTCAGTTCTGTATGAATGTATATGAATAAAAATCATTGGCAGAATCAATTTATGAGACCATTAAATTTCATCAAATATATGGAACTGGTTTTGATGGTAATATGGATTATTTATTTGATTTAATCAGACAGCTGTTTCTGTTGCAAAAGACCATATTTCGGGTATAAAATTGAAGAGGAGGTTTTTCAACAAAACTAATATACATTATTATATTAAGTCATTTAGAACTCATCAGTGGATTAAATATATTAATATTTAATCTTAGTATCTTTAGTTTTCTTCTTAAAATATTTAATTCTTCTTAAAATATTCAGTTATTATCCAGTGATGAGTTCCAAATAACTTAATATAATAATGTGTATTACTTTTGTTCAAATACTTATTCCTCAATTATATACCTGAAATATGGTCTTTTGCAACAGTAACAGCTGTCTGGTTAAATTAAATAAATAATCCATATTACCATCAAAACCTGTCCCATTTATTTGATGACATTTATTGGACTCCATCATATAAATTGATTCTTCCAATGATTTTTATTTATATGTACATATATATACATGTATATATACATATATATATATATATATATA
>NC_069003.1:17726689-17729521 GCF_001194135.2 Octopus bimaculoides
TATATATATATATATATATATACACATATATATATATATATATATATAGCTGAAATTTACAGAAAAACAAAAGATGAAGACAGGTGTATAAGCAACAAACAGATGTATTAGTTTGACGCTCGGGAATATATGTACATGGGGATCAAAACAGTTTGATTCAAATTCGTTGGTACTCCGAGAGTGTCAAGTGTGATGCTAATCTTCAGCCTTTCTGGATTTGAAAGAAAAAAGTTCATTGTTATTACTGTAAGGTGGGCTGCAATTGGTTGAGGAAGGTCACATGTTGTCGTGGCTTGATGTTGGTATAATCATATATCAGTGATGACAGTTAGTTGGAAAACACTACATGATGAACAGGAAATTGACTGCATGGTGGACAGGAAATCGGTCAGGTTGTTGGAGGGGAGGTAGGAAGGGGTGGTATGCGCAAGTATATAGTTGTATATGTGAGTGTGTGTATGCACTCATATAGTTTTCTGTGCATGTCTGTATTGATGCAAGCATGCACATCTGTACATGGGCATGCATGTGCATGCCCACACATGCACACACACTCACACACACATATGAACAGATATGCATGTGTGCACATGCACACATACATGCACGCACACATGCATACACATGAGCACACACACACACACATATCCACACATGTGTATTCATTCATATTAGTGTACACATGCACATACATGAGTATACATGTGCATAACGAACATTGGAGATTGGTAAGTATTGGGAATTGGTAAGTGTTGGGGATTGATAAGTGTTGGGGATTGGTAAATGGCGGTCCTGCTCATGGAGTTGGTTGGTGACAGTGACCTTGGTGCAGAGTAGCAGCTGGTACTTAAGGTGGTAAATCCGGGTTGTTGGCAGTTAGAGGCTTGAAATTTGCCAGAAGAGCATACCACTGGTGACAGCAATAAGATAAATCATATTTCTTATTGATGGATACTATGGGTTACTGGAGGATATGCAGTTTTTCACAGAGGCAGAGCTGGCAGTTGGGGTCACCGAGTACATATGGTCGCACTCTGTTGACAACAGTCCACTTGATGCTAGGTGTTTCGTCTTGGAGGTCACAGAGTCTCCAGAGAAAACGAGACAGGGAAGTAGAGTTCTCTCCCTGGATCTGAATAAGCACATATGCTGGGAATATCTTCCCTTGAAGTCATTGGCTGTTATACCTGTATAGTGTCTGGTAATACCATCAGATGGTGTAAGGGTGGTTCTGTAGACTATGGCCCTTGAGAGGCAGGATCCTTCTAGAGGGTACATGGTGGGTTTTGATGGTTGCAGGTTGGGGTTGTGTGTGGTGCAGGTACATTTTTATGTCTGTTGATGTGTGCGATGTTGGAGGCAATGTTGTCTAAGCAGGAGTAGCTCACCTTGACATTATGAGGGTTGAAGATGCATACAGATGTGCATGCTTGCATCAATACAGACATGCACACAAAACCATATGAGTGCATCCACACACCCACATATACAACTATATACTTGTGCATACAGCCCCTTTCACCCCCGCCAGCAACCTCACCAATTTCCTGTCCACCATGCAGTTGATTACCTGTCCACCATGTGATCGATTTTCTGTTCACCATGCAGTGTTTTCCAATTGACTGTCATCACTGATATACGGTTATGCCAACATCAAACCATGACACCACATGACCTTCATCAACTAATTGCAGCACACCTTACGATAATAACAATGAACATCTTTCATTCAAATTCAAAATGGCTGATGATTAGCATCACACTTGAAACTCTTGGAGTACCAGTGAATTTGAATCAAACTGTTTTGATCCATACATGTAACTCCTAATAAATATGTTGAGGGCCCTTCTTTCATTTGTCGACTCAATTGGATGTATGTGTGTGCATATATATATATATATATATATATATATATATATATATATAATACAAAATGGGACAAGAACGCAAAACATCCAGACAGTTAGGTGATACAAGAAAGGGACAAAACATCCAGATAGACAATACAAGGAAACAAGGACAGGTCATTCGGAGTTTTCTTTCCTCGGTCGAGATCCAGATTATCCTTGCAATTTCAGCTGCTTATTCTCGATATTGCTCCAATCTGGCCAGCCCCAAGGAAAAACGAAGCTAAGAGCATTAGATTTCTTGGAAGAAAGCAGCGAATGCATACAAAAACAAGGATGGAAAAAAAATGAACAATGTTACACAAATACAATAAAAATTGCAGGACATAACAACAGAGGACGAATTAAATTAAGCTGGCGTGTGTAGAAATAAGGCCTTACGGCAGGGATACAAGATTTCACAGGCACAGGGAGGAATAATGATGTTGCATGCACAACGGCCGGCCAAGAAAGAAAGATCAGGCTTGGCCGAACACTGGTCACATGGGAAGAGAAGAGAGAGAGGTAGAGGCAGAGGGACAAAAGAATTAAGGAGGGGTGAGAAAAAATGACAGAGACACAGTGAAGTGAAAAGTGGAGGGAAAGTGAGCAAGAAGAGAAGGCAAGGAAATGTGAGTGAGGGAGAATGAAAGAACGAACAGGGGAATGAACGAATAAGGGTAAAGGGAGAAGGATGGGAGAAACCAAACAACATTCCAGTGGTACTTCCTTAAACCCACTAGATGCCAAGGCCCCATCTATAAGGTTAAAAGCTTTATAGATGTGAAACCATTGGTCACTCTATGACTGGATATATGTTTAACTGCATGTAAATACCTTACTGCTCTATCCTTTAGAGTGTGCTTCTTTTTCAGATATATTATCCACTGACGACATATATATATATATATATATATATATATATATATATATATATATATATATA